>NC_071573.1:64613415-64949049 GCF_024509145.1 Vidua macroura | reverse complement strand
TTTACTTTATGGCTGGAGAGTGTGTTTGCATATTTTTTTAGATATGGGCAAAGATTTTTTTTTATTGCCATTTTTCTTTGAAATATCTAAGTAAAACAGTCATTTGCTGGAAATGTCCATTTTGTGCTGCTGCTTCTGCAGCTTATTTATTGAATCCTGGAACTCAAGGTTTTGGTTTTAATCAGGTTTGCTCTTTAAAATTAAGGCAGCACATAAATAATCTTGTGGCATTAAATCAAAGTAGTTGTCATGCTTGTCAAATGTCTGCAGTCTGCACAATTAGAGGCCCTCAAAGGGAAGCAGGCATGGGGGACAGTACAGTTTGAAAGAGAATTTACAATGAAAAAGAATCTCCTCTTAAACAATTGGCAGGATGATAATGAGGTCAGAATAAGCAGAAAAGAGTGGGTATTTTTGCTTGGGAGTTAATGCAAGAATGCTTGAGCTTTATTAAGAAGGAAATGGAGAGCTTAAAAGTCTGCTGGCTTCATATGCATGGAGACTGGTCTGTCTTCAGTATTGTCCCACTTTCCCCAGGGTAGCTGTTAGAAGGCAACCTGTCCCTGGAGTTCTTAATTAGAGTCATACCCTTAATCTGAAATCTAAAATTATATTCTTCAGAGTTTTTTGAGAACAGGGAGAGGGTTTTCATTTTTGTTTGTTAATGATCTAGGGTTTTTTAATCTAAATCTAGAACTAACTTTCAGAAATCATTACAAACAAAAATGTATTTGATTTTGCTGATGAAAAGCAGGCAAATGAATTGTTTGTCTTAAACTTATGTCTCTACTGGAAAAAAAGAGGGTTTTCTTAATGTGGCAGCCCATTTTTCAGCATATAGAAGAGGAATGAATATTTGTTCTTCTCATTTTTCTTGTCTCAGGGATGCTAGATGATAATACTTTGTGGAGCAATCATTCAGTTGTCCGACTAGACATGGCAGAATATAATGTGTTCAGAGAAGACATGTCTTCAAATACTTACTGAGTGTTAAACAGGATATCCTGTAACAGAGGTGGTCATCTTATTAGTAAACAACATCTTAAGAGGATCATCTCCCTTTCATAGGATTTACTTTCATCATATGGCTCCCTTGCCTGGGGTTCTGTCTCTTTGAAATAGCAAAAGAGAAAAGCTTTGTCTTCCATTCAAATTTTATTCTGTTGCTGGCTTGTTTCTTAAAACTTTCTTTCCTTCTTGAAATTTTATGAGGAAGGCATTTCAAAGTCCTTTGTGAATCAGATAGATGGAGAGGAACACAGTAGCTATAGGAAAAAAAAATGAAGTAAATACAGAATAATAGTTGACATGTACAGAATTCAGTGTTAGCTTTTAGGTTTTTCAAAGCACTGCATGAAGTTGTTGCCACACAGGTTCTCTAAGCAAAGCTCTGCATGACTGATAGAAAATGCTGATCTGCTGCTGCTGCATGAGGAAAGGCACACTGTTTAGGTCTAAGTATCATTAATTTTTTTGTCTTGTTTTCTCAAGAGGTCATATTTCATCTAAATATCCAGAAGATGAAGGAAAGAGTAAACAACCACTCTGCAGTTGCAAACTTAGCTTACTAAGCATAACTATGTTTCTGAAAATTGTTTCATGCATTTTCAATTCCCATCTGACTTACTATGCCTGTAAATAATAACACTGTTGTATCCTGGGGTTGCAGTAAACAAGGAAGTAAGACAAAATGTTGCCTGTGGAAAGCTCTTGTTCAGTACATTTGGACCCAAATGCCTACCAAAAGTTTGCATTAATAAATATGTTTATAATTGGAATGACTACGCTCACTCTCCCTATCTCAGTGCTGTCCACTGTGGGGTAAGACAATTTTTGCAATCTTTAGTGATCTAGTCAAATACAGCATAGAAAGCTCATTACTTTTTCTCTCAGATCAGTAATGAGAAATAAAATTGAACCGCTGTTCAAGTCTGTGCTGTTCTTTGAGAATCCAAACCCTTTTTTTCAAAACCCAAAGGCCTGTATTGCCTCTGAACCAATTTAGCAATAAATTTTGTCATCAACCAAAAGATTTTCAGAGACACCACTCTATCCCTTCCCATGACAATAAGTGTCACTCCTGCTTCATTTGGAATGAACAAAGTTGATTTAATCAATTTTAATCCTGAAACAATCTGAAAAAAAGAAATTAGATTGTCAAGTGTTATTGGATTGAAAAAGAACACATACCAGAGTATCAGTCTACAGATGTCACTGTTGTCAGCTCGTTGTCTTACAGTTCTTCCAAGCAACTTTCTTATGAAATTGAAACATACAGAGGCTGTAGTCCTCTTTGGGACTCCTCCCTGCAGGACAGAAGTTTGTTCAAACCATCCTCAACAGCCCTTGGATTAGAGGGAATGAGGCTGTCTGCAAGTTAATTTAATGGCTGCTTCTGCTTTAGAATGGCTGCCTACTCATCCACAACGTTGGATAAAATGGTTGGCAGTATGATTAATTTGATCAATCATTAGTCTTTCATCTAAGAAGTCTTGAGGAAGTTTATTTTAGTACGTGCTCCTCATTAACTGGTTATTTCTCGTGATTGCCTTCCAAAGTTCCCTTCAGAGCAATACAATTCATTGCACAAGAGTACCCTGGGCATTAATACATGGTAAATGTAAACAAATGTATTTTCAGCCATAAAACAGTCTCACAAGGCCCATATTGAGAAACAGCTGCTTATATTGAAGGGTAAATTTAAAAAGTTATTTGTTAATGTATTTAACACCTCAGACTATATGCATTTAGACTGAGAAAGCAGCAATGAATGACTGCTCTCTGGGAGATTTGTACATTTTTAGGATCTTGGTTAGCTGCAAAGTCCAAGCAAATATGTACAGTAGCACTTGTCTACTACTATTGATCAAACTCTGAAATACTATTGGTTCAGTAGCACAAATTTCTTGGTTACTCTCTGCCTAGTAGAGATAGCCCCTGTATGTTCACTGACAATAATTAGAATTTCAAAAAATTTCTATGTTCCATGACTTCTTCAAGGTGTAACACACAATGTTCAAAGCAGTTTGGTCATTTGGTCAATTTGACCTGCCTGCTGATGAACTGCCCCCTCCAAAAGTGTTCTTGACTGGCGTAGAATCACTGGTAATTCCGATAACAGGTTTGTTGCTCTGCCAACCTGTAAAACTGTTGTTTTTGTTTTTGTTTTCACCTACATGTGAGAATTTTGCTGAGCTTATGGTGTGAGAGGATGCAATGCTCCAGCAATGAATGCTGCAGTAAGAAATGGTCTTCAGGTAATGGTAAGAAAGTGATGTGATTTGATTTACAGAAGGAGGGTGGAACTCATTGCTGCTCATCACAGAAACACCCAAAGAACCTTAGTAAAAATTGACTTGAAGTTCATTGATAAAGTTCTGAGGGGGATATTTTGCTTTTTTTTTTTTTTTTCATTAGTACTTTGATATCTCTTCTTTACTTCATCATTTGCAGTTTGTGGTGTGGTGGTTTTTTTTGGGTTTTTTTTGTTTGTTTGTTTTGGTGGTTTTTTTTGGTGGTTTTTTTTTTTGTTGTTGTTTTTTGGGGTTTTTTTGGGTTTTTTTTTGTTTTTTTGTTTTTTTTGTTTTTTTTTTTTTTTTTTTTTGTTTCTCCCTTACATATTGCCTTCTCTGGGAGAGATGGAAGGTGGTAGATGGGTGCTGTGTGGCCAGAATGGGCAAGATACTTTTCTAAGAACCTCCCTTTTGAGATTATTTTAAGAGGCAAGATAGACACATATCTTGAAAAGTAATAATAAAAAAAATTGTTAAAGATCACAATGATCAAAATGCATTCTTTGCTGGCAGCTACATGATAGCTGTTGAAAGACTTTAACTTTTTTGACTGTCAGCAGTGTTTTCATATGTAAAAACAATATTTTTTAAAATTTTAAATCTCATTTCCTGCATAATATAATGTCACAAAGATGTTTTGGTCATTCAGAAGTTAAATTTTTTTCCTAATAGTTATTCAAATACATTTGGTAAATTAAATGTCTGTTCTAAAAATCATGTAACATACACATTGTCAAAAGATTTTTGATATTGTAGAAACAATGCCATTTTGCTCATAAGGGGACTATTATCTCTCTTCATGCTGATTTTTTTTGAGCTTTTTGGACTGAAATGATGCACTGAAAACTCACAATTATATTTTGAGTGCACAGTAATATTCATGCAACATAATTAGGAATTGCTGCTGCCCCTGTTTAAAGGTATGTATGTAGGTATATGTATATAGAATACATGTAAATATACAGACAAAATATGCATATAAATATATATGTAGAGAGAAACTTCTCTTTTACAGTGTGATTCTATGAGTAAATGCTTTATTTGTAAGTACATATACAAGCACATTGTCCAACTAACATAGTTAATAAGTAGGTCTATACCACTTTAACTATCTCAGGTATCAATTTTGGAAAAGATGCTGATTTCCACAGGGTTTTTGTTGGCAGTGAAATCTGTCCTACATCTTCTAGTGATTTAAATATTTATTAAAATGCACATCAAGAACTGGTTTTGTCTGATCACTGGCCACTTGGTTCCTCAAATACCATTTAAATAGTGAGAATCAGAACTGTAGTAATTGTTTAAGAATAGTTAAGTGTGGGAGTTTTTTTTTTTTAAAAGGCAAAATCCAAGAAAACTGTTGTTTGTGAAAACCTTTTTCTAGGTAAAGGAATGAATGATGCAAATGTACGTGGAGAGATAGAAAATAGTAGCTAAAGTGACACTTTTGCTGAAAGCATATTTGTACCTTGTTTATATCTTTAACTAAAGGATTTGTGTATCAGGAAGGATTACCAAGTGGTTGGTTTGTGATGTTGCAATGCACAAATAAGTATGACTTTTCACTTCTGCTTTTTAATTTTCGATAATCAATCACTTTCTGTCAAAACTGATTGTAATGGAAAAGTGGTATTTTGATTAAAAGAACAATTTCATGCCTGTTGTCTTCTGTCCATGCAACAACTAAAGTGATGAAAATTGGCTCTATCTCCCAAGGATATATTCCACTGCATTTTATCTTATAACTGAAGAATGCATCTTGAGATATCTAATTAAACTTAGAGGGGTATATGAATCACAGAAACCATTCTGCAGAAACATTTTTATTTTACTTAGGGGCTCATTTTTAATTTACTTTGTTAATTTGTTTTGTTATGTTTGTCATTGAGCTTTCTTAAAGAATATGCTCTTTCTCAATGGTCAGAATGCATATTCAGTGTTGAGGAAAAGGGCAGATATTTTGGAAACATTTTTAATTCAAGCATAAAAAATTACTTCTTGTCATCTATCTAAAATAACACAAAGCAGCCTTAGGAAGCTAAAGTTGTGAATTACCAGCAGCTTGAATCCGTAGGCCTCGTCTTCCAGGCTCCAAGACCTGTAATCCTTCACCATTCTCTTCTGGCCTTGACTTTTTTTTTTTTTTTTTTTTTTTTTTTTTTCCCCTCCTTTTTTCCTTTTCTTTCATAAGTTATTTGAAAAGATCACCTTTTAGTTATTTTCAAATGCTGGTGTTTTTGTAAGCTAAGATTTTTTTCTAAGGATGGGATTATATCTTGAAAATATGGTTCTAGTAGAAATTCTAGCAGCTGTTTCTGTTGTTATTGTGTAATTACAGCTAGGCTTGTGGGCACGTTTATACATGGTCCTGAAAACTTAAATTAGTGATCACTGGGCTTGGTATAGGAGCAGCTGACACAGACAAGCACAATCTTGTGTCAGACATACAGACATAAATTTTCTTAATGTGATGTAATCTTTTAGAAGTGGACAAGCCCATTGGGGAATTTCAATAGTATGAGATCTGTACTCTTAATTCCTAATCACAACTGCATTCTTCCCTCTTTGATGACAGATTGTCAAGTGAGCAGGTGCAAAGAAGCAAAAATAGATTATGTTCTGTTTGTAAATGAGTGGATGTGTTTCCTCCTTGTTTTGATTGATGAAAGCTTTATTCCAGGAAAGGTTATTCTCAATCTGTTATTTATACCTTGGATGATCAGCATAGCCTAGAAAATGCTTTGCCAAATCAGCTTTCTCTACAGAGTACAAATGAACTTTCAGGCTTTAAAAGCAAAGGGAAAGGGAGATAAGTGTCCAGCACAGATGTTCTCATCAGTGTGTTTTCAACCAGGAACAACCCCCTTCTTCACAAGCACACAGGACATAAATGAATTTGCGGGTTTCTGCTCTCTGTTTCACCTTGGCTTAAGCTCTGAATCGATCCACACTTGTGGTCTATGCAGAGATTTAGAGGTTTACTCCTCCCCATGTCAGCTTTGATGAAATGAGAAATTTTCTAAAACACACACAAAAGGAAGTCCATTGTCTGTATTATTGTGTAGAAGTAAATTAAACTCAGGACTCTGATTTTTCTTTTTTTTTTTTTCTGATGCTGAAGAGGTATTTTTTACCATTATTCATAATTTATATAACTGGCCTTTTTGGTTTCTTTCTGAACACTAAGAGTTCAGTCAATGACTGCAATAAAACGACAATTTTAAAACTCAATACGACTGTAAAATTCAAATATATCTTTGACACTGTATTAGAATTACATTTTATGAGCTTTCTGGAAAAGAAGGATGTTTGCTTGAGATTCTTACCTCAGCTTCATATTTTGACTGTAATAACTTTTTTCTCTGGATTTATTTTCATTAATGCATGTTCAGTGAGCCAGTTCAAAGGATGGTTGTGTCACTGAGGTGCAAGAGTACGTATGAAGAGGAAAAATCTCAAAATTCCTGTTATTGTTGTTGAACACCTTGTATCATGGGGCTGCCAATCTGTGGTGTAATTGTTTTCTTTTAACTGGTGTTCATCTCCATAAAAAAGACGAAAAAAGTGGTTGAACGGATAAATAACTCTAAAAGCTATAGAAACCAGCCGTTCTATTTAGAGGCAATGTAGTTCAAGTTCAGCTTGCAAGAAAAACCATGAAATCACAAACATTTCATCTTGTGCTGTATCATATAATCAGCCATGAAGGATTTTTCTGTGTTCTGCTTTTGGCCCTATCTTGAGTGTCAGCTGTTCAGATGCTCACTTCCAAGTCAGGTGTGTGAGGTGGCATTTTCCCTTTTTGGTTTGTCATCTCAAACAGCTGAAGACTCATGTTGTGAAGATATTGTTTTTCCAGCAGGAAGGCTCTGGCAGTCTGGAATTCCTATTTATGCCCAGCTGGCTGCCTTACCAGCTGTAGTTTGATAGTTACTGCAATTAATTTACACATAAAAGAAAGGCTTCACTGTGCACTGCTGGGACAATTTACACCTAGCTGACAGAACAATCACCTTTGTATTTACAATGCTATTCCCGCACTACCGTGCCTGACCTTGCTGATAAATCTGAGTCAGAGAAGTGTACAGGAACCTGTAATTCACAAGCTGTCATCATTCTCAAACTGAAATCAGAATTGAAACCTTCCTTAATTTAAAAGGGAAAATTCTTCATCTTAATGTCTCAAATGCAGCTTTTGATCCAAGAGAAAAGAATAACATGGGGAAAATTTGTCTTTGAAGATATGATTTCCAGTAGAAGAATATATTATTTTGTTGTCTTCTAAGTATTAATATTGGTTTGGCTAATGATAGGTTTATAAATAATGGCTTGAGCCCGAATGCACATAAACATACCTGTAAACTTCCAACTACACGCTCATATTTAAAACAATCTAACTTGTTTTTCTCTTATGTATATATTTGGGATTTGGAAAGAAAAAGTGCTACATACGATCACCTGGTGTCCTGTAATGTAATTAGCCTAGATTCAAAGAGAAACTTTTGTGTGACTGTATGGATTTGAAGATGTTTGGCTGATAAGCATCAGTCTTACAACCTGGTTGTCAGAGCATTTAGATAAGTTACAGAAACATATTTGCCAGCACTTGACCACTATCCAAAAAATGTAGAGGATCCTGGAAGTTGAGAGAAGCAGCAACAGCTGGCTGCCTTACTCTAGTCTATTTGTTAGAGCATTTGCCTAAGATATTTTTCAATTATACATGTTCTTCTAAAGTAGCTCTCCCTCTTCAACATACTTCTGTGATTTTTTGATGCAAACAGTACTAAAGAAATCCCAGAGTTATTCCTCAGGCCCTTAACAGGTAAGGCATCTTATGAGAGTGGTTTGACCCATATAAGATTTGAACTGCTGTCTAGATTGTATTTTACAGACAGGAAAGACCCTGGTTTTCTCATTTGCTTAAGTCTCTACCTTCTATGAGATGTCTCTGTGTTAGACATTTAAACCTGCTTTTGACTTTCTACCGAATGCCCTGACAGAAACCTTGGAGGCATAAATGTCTCAAGAATCAATTTGACAGTGCTGAAAAAGGAGATAACTCTGGCCAACGAGAACCAGATTATCCTAGGTTTCAGGCTCTTTGAGAAAAAGGTTCTTTGAATAGTTAATTGAGCGTTACCTAGCAGAAGGTTTGATCTCCTCAGGGGTTTCTGGGTAACTTTTAAGACCTTAAATGTCACAAAAACTGGTAAAAAAATCACTAAATAGAGATGCATAATTCCATTCTGAATCAAAAGTCTGGAAAAGCTCTTGCCTGGGATTCACATATTGAGAGTCACTGCTTTGCTATGCAAAATCTTTAATAGCTGACTTCAAAACAGAAGAACTGAATTGGTGTAAATTATGAGCAGAGTGGAAAAGCTATCCAAAAATGCACAAAAATCCTACAAAAATCTTCAATACAAAAAATTCATGATAATTTAAAATGCATTAAGTATTTAAGGTGTTTCTGATGGGAAATTATCCCATTTTATCCCAATACATTTCTGAAATAAATTTTATTTTTACAATCATAATGCATGAGGGAAGAGACTATTTTTGTTATAAAACCAAGTTATTCTGAGAATGCCAGAAGAGACAAAATATCTGCTTTTAATTTTCAATCCACTTTTCAGTTTAAATGTGTTATTGTAATTATAAAACAGTAAATGGTTTCACAGCAAATTTCACTGCAAGCTGAATTTCATAAATTTAATTTTCTATCAAAATAATTCAAAGTATTTCCCAGTTCTAATAATATTCTTGAGTCTTGATAATACTATTTCATTCTCTTATCTTGTGGATGAAAAAAATTGTGAATAAAAATTTTAAATTTTGAAATATGTACAAGAGAATCCCCAGATAACTGAGGTAAGAAGAAACGTTATGATGTAAGGAAAGCTTGTGGGAGACAGGTAATCCAAAACCAGTGATGTTTGAAATTATAAAGATAAAAGAGATACTGTGTCACTGAAGAGAGATTTTCTTTGCAGTCTGATTGGTCCGCTTTGCTTCTTGCTATCTGAATAAGGTGGAAATCACAGAATTGTTTGGTTGTCCTGCTCTAGTGAGTTGAATGTACCACATCTGTTCTGACAGAGTATTCAAACTATTTCAAATGGAGAAAAGGAATCACAGGCTTCAGCAATGTAGATAGCAATTATCTATTAGATGGTGCAAACACATATTTTGTTTGAGAGAGAGCTTTCCTATGTTATTTCTTACAAACATTTTCGATCTAAATAAAGCCAGTAATCGATGACTTTCTGATCAACTTGCACCATCAAAGTCAAGGCAAGAGCTTTTGCTGAAACCTGACAAGCTGCTCTGGACTACACCTTGAATATGAGGAGAAAGGAATACAAATTCTCCCATGCAAATGGTGAGGGAACTGTCTGACTCACAATATGCTCCCGGTGAGTTGTACAGGGTCTCAGTGTGATGATGATGGTCAGAGACACAGTTGTGACTATGTGTGTGTATATATATATATATATATATATATATATATATATATATATATATATCTGGGTTGGGGCAATCCCAAGCACAATGACAAGCTCAGGGGTGAAGGAATTGGGAGCAGCCCTAAGGGGAAGGACTTACTGGTGGATGAGAGGCCAGACATGACCAGTAATGTGCACTGGCAGCCCAGAAAGCCTGGGCTGCATCCAAAGCAGCATGGCCAGCAGGGTAAGGGAGGGGATTCTGCCCCTCTGCTCTGGTGAGATCCCACCTGGAATTGTGTGTCCAACTCCTCAACATAAGAAGGATGTGGACCTGCTGGAGTGAGTCCAGAGCATGTCCATGAGGATGCTCAGAGGACTGGAGCATTTCTTTGGTGACAGGCTGAGAAAGCTGGGGCTGTTCAGCCTGAAGAGAAGGCTCTGGGGAGACCTGACTGTGGCCTTAAGGGAGCTTATGAAAAAGAGGGAGAGAGACTTTTTTCCAAGGCCTGGAGTGACAGGACAAGGGGCAATGGTTTTAAGCTCTTGTGTTGACCCTATAACTGACAGTCTCTAGGGGCAAGGTGGCTTGTGCACAAGGTTTATATGACATCAGATGCACCAAAGAGCAGAATTGTCCTTCTGATGATTGAGGATTTGCTGCTTCAATAGCTTTGTTTTTTCTCACATAAGTACAAACTTGACTAGCTGCAATAGAATAATTCTGTTTAGAGTGCTGCAGGTGAAGTTTTGAGGAGATGACCTACACTCCATTGAGTCTACACTTTGAGTATACATTATGTGGAGAGGTACTCTCCCGAGTACTAAAACAACCTCTCTAGGATTGCACCTTTTTTTCCCTGTGTTTCATATCACTAGAAATGGTAGAAAAGACAAAGTGATCACTCTCAAATGTTAATTATGAACATCTTAATTGAATCTCCATTAATTTTCTCTGTCCCCACCATCTAATTCTCCTAGTTAGAATCTCCTGGCATATGTAAAATATGCACAGCAGAGGAAACTTCTGCAGACATTTGAAAATATATCAGGAGGTAACTCTGCCATAAAGGTTACATTAAGTTTTCAATTAAAACATACATAAATTTCTCTATTTCACACTTTAATGATCAAATGTAATCTTCAAAAGTTCTAATAGCCATTAAATTTTTCCAGAATGTTTATAAGCTAAAACAAACTGTTTCATTAGTAGCAGAACTAATGAAACTTGCTTTCCTATTATCACCAGTCCTTGCACACCAGCCCACACTTGTATGAAACCACCACCCAGGACTGTAGCTTGTCTGGAGCTGTGCACCTGCTATAAAGGAGTTTTATTTTTCTTCCTGTATGTTGCTTCTTCCCCTTGGAAAAGATTTGGACTGAGCTCTTTCTGGTTTTCCATTACTAAAAGAATAAATAGTATTTTTTCCCTAGAAGTAAGTTTCTAATGGGGAAGCAGGGGAAATTAATACTTTAATATCCTTAAAAATTTGTCCACTTTCAAATGTGAATTAAGTAAACCCATTAAGGGTGCAATGAAAGTATTATCACTTGATTTTTACCTTTTAAGAAAGCACATTAAATTTTATATGCTCTATAAAAATTAAGATGGAACCTGTTTTGAAATGTAGCTTTAAGGGCATTGCTTTGCGTTAAATATGGGCTAAGAGCTCCTAAGATAAAATTCTAGCTCTTTGAAACAGTATAAATTTTCTGTTCTTCATCAAGTAGAGAGAATTGGATGCCTTAGGACTTTCAATGCAGCTGATTTTAATGTTGCTGAACATTTGCTTTGAGATGGAATTAACTCTGACTTGCTCACTTCTGAGTGCAAAGGTTGTCTCTGGTGAATGATTCAGATACTGATATTTAATCAAACATATATACCTACAGCCATTTATGAGCTGTCATTTGCTTTAAAAAAAAATTCACTCAACCTCATCTCTGTGAGCTGGATACAGAAAGATGTGTATAACAAATCTGTTGCAGTTAAGGTTGAAACTAAGTTCTGAATTTGGGAGACACATTTGGGGTACTGTTTGAGAATGGATCTGTGAGTGAGGTTTTGGGCCTGTTTGTGTCGATGGGACTTTACCACAGATACTTTTGTAGGAAGAAATTCTTGAGGAGCAGGTAGTGCTTCTGTGAGGTCTTTGTGTTAGGTTTGCGTGATTCTTGGCAATGATTCCTAGTTCAGGTTGGTGGGGCAGCACTGATGATTGGTCTGTTTTACTAAAACCCCATAGAACCATTTCTTCTGTTACATTGAGAAACTAGAGGTGTCTTTGACCTTAAGGAGTTATTTTTAATTCACAGTTCAGTTCTATTTCTTTGATTTGAAAACATGGGATTTTAAATTAAGGAGGCAATAAAACGACAGTGGTAGTCCGTTTTTTTATAGGGACTATTCTTAATTTGCAGAAATAACATTATTTGCAGGTAAAAAAGATGCTAATGCTCTGCCTTCCTGCTAATGAATGTGGTCTCCCAGAACTCCAGTTTTAGGGTTCCTTTTGGGCTTTTTGCTGTGGTCATGAGTCTTTTTCCTGTCCTCTATTTTGTCATGTCTCACCTTTCCCCAATGTATTCAATCATAACTGAACAGAAGTTTATTTCAGTTGCTTATAAAAATCTGTTTTTAAAATCTGGGGTTATGGTCTGAAGGAAGGGATAGGAGGGGAAACTACTGCACTTGGTGCCTTGCAGCACACCTGGTGTGAAGCCACAGGGGTGTGGGTGTTGTTGAAACTCTGACATTTCTCCAAGAAATTTATTTCTGCCTGAATCAGTGACTCTTCTAATTCAAATAACAGTTTGTGCTGTGTTGCTTACTGAAAATCAACAGTGACTGCATGTGAAGTAAACTGATAAGAAAATCGAGGTTTCAAAAGCCAGAAACATGAAAGAATTAGTTTTCGTGAAGCCTCTGCACTGTGAAATACAAGTGCTGGAACAACTGGCTTAAGCTTCTTCCAATTAGCTTCCAACAATTTGTAGATACACAGTGCTGTATACGCAGTTGCTATTTTCTCTGTGAATTTTTATTTCTCAAAACAATACAGCAATTAACAGTGATAATGTGGGGGAGGGGAGAAGAGTTCTGGTTTTGTTTAACAAAAAACATCCTTTGTTACCCTGGCAGGTGCACGAGCCATTTTGTCACAAAGTTTTCTTTGAAAAGGAATCAGCACATTCTGTTGCTTTGCAGAAGGCAAGTATGATTTGGAAGATAAAAGCAGTTACATATAAAAGACCTCCATTTACATTCAGACATCGTTGCTTGGATGAGTACGTGAAAGAAATTCTCTTTACAATATGTATTTCAAAAGTGAGGGAAGAAAAACAATCCTACCCATGGATTTAAAATATGCTTGTTAGTGTTGAAGAAGGAAGTAAATTAAAACAATGATGAAGTTTTAAATTCTCTTAAACTTCATTTGCTAATGCAATCTCTGATGACAGTGCTCAGATGGGAATTTGAGATTTTAAAACTTCAAGATGGAGGGAACATGAAATCTTGTGTTTCTGACAAACTCCTGTCAGACATAGATACAAATGAGATTGGATAGTTAGATCTTGAAGTGAAATGCTTGAACAGAAGATATCCCAGACTCTGGGAGGAGAGAGATCGGAAGAGATTTTGACTTGGATGCCACTCTCAGACAAAAATATAGACTGGGATTTTGAGATTTAGAACTGTATATGATTAAAGAATAGGAACTGTATTTTCTTTTAACACTTGCTAGAAGGGAAAGATTAGAAGTTAGGTGATGACTGTTTTTCCTTTGGTGGTGAATTTTAATAGCTAGGTTTTTTTTCCCTTATCAGAAGGCTTAACAGGGAAGGCAGGAGCTACAAGAGTGCTGGTGACTATGATATCACTCCAGTTGTTGACTCACCAATTCCAAATTATTACTTTGAAATAAAAAGCTTCCTATGCTCATTAATATCCTACTTTGACATTTTAAAGAATGTCTTTCAGTGTCAAAAACTAATAGCAATATAAGAAAACACAAAAAGCATGCCTGCTGTATTTTAAGTGTTCGACATTGTAAATATTTTTAGCACTGCCACTTAAGACTATGCCATGAATTCCTGGCCACAAATTGCAAAAGGTGTCTTTCCTTTTACTTTCCAGATGTATCAAAGTCTCACTTTCATCAGGTTTTGTCCATTAGTTGTAGACTTTTAAGACATTGTGATTTTTGGTTTGAATTGGCTGTTATAACTCAAGGTATCTTTTAACCCTCTTTCATTTCCATGCATATATTCAATGTCTTGGTGATAATTCTAAACCAGATTACAAAATGATTTCTTATTTTTCAACTGTTCCTTGAAATCTATGTGAATTTTGATATTTACCTTCAAGATAATTGTTATCAGGTTATGTGTAAGGAAAACTGCAGTACTATCCAGACAATATTAACAGGTAGATTAAACATTTAAACTTTTTTTTTCTTGCATAAATCTAGTTAATCTAATTTATGCAGAATGTGTTTATAAAGCTGACTTTTTAACCTTCATTTTCTCTTTCTATTTGTAAGATGTGCAAGGTATCTCATAAAAAATCCCTGAGACATCTAAAAATCTGGTTAAGAGAAAAAACTGCTGAAAGTACTGGCTTTAAAATGTCCAAGCATTGATATTCAGCATCTTTATTAGTACTCCTTTGTAATTCTTAATCCATTTCTATTGAAGTCATGCAAAAAGAATTTATTTTCTTAGAGGTAACCTAATATCTGTGAGCTCCTATAACTATTAACTAATAAGGAAGTACTCAGCTGGCTAATGTAACACTATTATATGTTTATATAATTCAATAATTGTGATTGCCCTAGTTTAAAATAGGTAAATTATTATTTCAGTATCACAATTCAATAATTGTGATTGCCCTAGTTTAAAAGAGGTAAATTATTATTCTGTCACACAATTTGTAACCACTTTTTATGTGTAAAACACTTGCATGTAAAGGATGTTTGCATGTTAAACATGGCAATAGTTCATCGTGCTACAGAATCAACTCTTCAGATTTTATTTTCTGATGAAAAATTTACTTCTCAGCCACAGGAAATTTAAATACTATTTATCCCTTTGAAAAAGGCAGAACAGGGAATTGCAGTGGTCTCTTTTTTGGCTAGAATGGATCTGTGCTTTTATGTTTCTTGGGTCATGGTTCTCTAATTGGAAGCTTTACTGCTGGCTCCATAGGTGAAAATTAATTATATTCATCTACTTTAGAGACCGTTTAAAAGTGCTTGTGCTATATGTAAATTTTTTCTCATAATTTGTATTCTAAAAACAAAACAATCTAAACTATTTTAAATTTCTGCATGTTGTGGTTAAGGGAACATATTTCCTTCAATTAAGAGTCAAAATTTCTCTCATGGTATCTAACATGGTAGATACAAGGATCAGTTTTCTTTATAATAATTTAAAAATATCAATTTTACAGTTGAAACACTTATGTAGTGTTTTATTTTTATTTCTGTATAGTATTGCTGAGTATCATCACAAATGTATCATTCTTTTGAGCCTCTGCATAATAATTTACAAGCCTCTTTATGTTCTTGGCCTGTGTTCAAATCAATTGATTAATAGTTGCATCTTTGAAGCAATTTGATGCCTACAGCCATCTTTTCTCTGTTCCAAAAGCTCCTAACACAACACAAAATAAGTGTAAAGCTTTTAGACTCAAAAAATATTAAGGCTAAAAAAAAAAAAAAAAATAGACCATACCAGAAACCATTTAAATTACAGAATGGAAAAATTATCCATCGGTACATTTGTTTACATAGTCATGCAACAGTTAAAATATGTATTTCTGGGTACTGCAGATTTTTCCAAACATAATTAACTTGTTGACCTGCTCACTGGATAGTCAAGCAGTGGAAAATTTCAGTTAAATTTAGTAATTATTGCACATTGCATTTGTTACCAGTAGAACAAAGTCATCAAGATTTTGATTTTATGTCACAGCTGAAAAACACCTGCACTTTTAACAGTAAACAACTATGTCTGAAGGAGGCAGCAAAATTCCTGGCATGCTCATTCTCTTTGTATTGCCTCTTCGTTCATCTTATTGCCTTTGCATTGCTCTACTTCATGCAATTTATGCATTGAGTGCTACTTAATATTGAGAATGTGAACTCAACAAAATTTATGAGAGCAAGAATACAGAAGTGTACCGAACAGATAAGACATAACATAGTGTATTTGGACATATAAAAAGCAAATATTAGTAAGTATTTAATTTGCATATTCTATTTGTCAATTATTTTTAACACGTTCTAGAAGAGTGCTACTTTAAGAAGAGTTAGTGTGCTCTGAGACTTGTGACTACAGCGCTGTTTTGAGGAACATTTCTGAAATGTGTGCATAGTCTGACTTTTAAAATAGCCTTAAACCTATGAAATGGACTTGGTATGTATGTCCCATGCCTTAAAGTCTCTACAGAAATAAAAGGTCTATTTGTTTAGACAACCAGAAATCTTCTCTGTGGAGATAGATACAACTTATTAGCTAAGCAGATAAATATTTTCCACAGCTATTTTGTATTTTTCTTATTCTTAGTATTGACAAATGGAACACATTGTACTCACAGTTTTTTCTATGAACCTTGCATGGATGAGTGATCTCCAGACTCCTCTTAGGTAGAATACTTAGCTGCATGAGAAAGAGAGCTTTATTTACAATTACATCTCTAAAACATTGAAAAGACTTAATTGTCTCAGGAAGAACCAAGTGGCACTGCTGATACTACAGAGCAGAATATTTCCCTCTCTCCTTCCTCTTGTCAGCATCCTTGCACTGTCACAAGAGGAATTGGATAAACAGTGGAATCTTCACTCTTGTTAAATGTTTCTCTGAAACATTTAAGTGGAATCTTCACTCTTGTTAAATGTTTCTCTGAAAGCAAACTTAATTTTTGTTCAGACTGGAAGCATATGTTTGCTTTCTGAAGATGTGGAAACCAAATCACTTTTTAATGTGAGTACCAAAACTATGATGTCTGTCAAGTGAGCTGTGTTGCATTATCTTGAAAGCTGCTGTCACACATTCATGAATGTGAAGAGCTGTGTCTCTAACTCCATCAAACAGATTTTTATGTCTGTCAGGTGCTAAGTTCAGAAGTGTGAGTGGCAGGCACATGAGATAGACAGAGGATTTGGAATACTGTACAGGCAAAAGTAATTTTGGAAGACCTTTTGAATCTGTGTGTGGAGGTATACAAATTTATCATAAACCAGGGAAGGACTGTTCAGAAGAAAACAGTGCTAGTAAGTTTCAGATGATGTCATCAGCTAAATCTGAGACCTTCAGCAGATTGTAATATCTATTATTTTGTTTTCCTTTCTCAAGTGTTTTAGTAGCAAGGACTGAACAGTCATATAAAAGTAAAAATATCTTTGTCTTCAAGGTGAGTTTCAGTAATTTTAAGAAACTATCAAATATCCTGGAGAAAATGTTGCTTTTATGACAGATGAAGCTTTCAGTGAAGCTGAGTATTTGTACAATTTATTTTAAGAAATGCAAACTTTTGCCACTTTATCTTAGTCATTGGAGCAGATTGAAACTGTTTTTTAAAATAATTTACCAGGAAATAGTAACATTTATTGAATTTTACAGACTGGTATAATCTTAATCTAAACCACTTAATAGGAAAACCTTTGTTTTCAAAATTTCAGTGCTTCACTGTTACCAATGAAAGAAATGTCAAACTTTCAGGAAGGGCAACTGAATGCAGTTGATATTTTCATGTATACAAAAAAAAGGTTCAAACATGGATCCTGAAATTTAGCTTTAAAGCCACTTTTGTAGACATCTAAAATTAGGACTAGAACATAATTGATAATGAGATTCATGGTGTGTAACATCAGATGACAGGATCCCATCTGTTCATTCGTATTTCACAGGTCACTGACTGACAGAAATTCACTAAACTCTGTAATCAGTATTTGACAAACATGTCTGATCAAGAAGGCATAAAATATGTGAAAATGCTAAGAAATCAGCATTTGCCACTTATTTGTTTAGCTTGTTTCAAGTCCTATCCATGTCTGATTTAAAAGATGCTTACTTCTAAATTGAAATACTTTGATATGTTCCTCAAGACTATATCAACACTGAATGCTCTAAGTGCTGAGGAAGTTAAGGATGATCTTTCTAAAAGGCACCCCCCAAAAAAAGAGAGTTGGATATTTGGATGAGGATGAGAAATTTTGAGAGCTGGGTCAGCATGGGTGTAGAGTATCTTTGCAGAGCATCTAAACTTGATCCTAAATTCTGGCACTGAACCCCTGTGCAAGTACATAATCATGTTGTTTTATGAAGAAGTTTAGAAATGTTTCTATGCCATCTTTAGAGGAGACAACATTGGAAATGCTTTTTCTTTTAATGTAATACACCGTTTTCATGTGGACTAAGAAATATTTCGCCTTTAGTTATAACAGGATATTGCATGTCCTGTTGTTTTACCCAGTGCTAAGAAAGGGGGCAGATTCTCAGTGTATTCTTACCAAAATATTTGGGATCATCTGATCTCCCAAAGAGAGACATCAGATGTTCTATTTGAAAATCTGGCTGTCTAACCTGAAGATGTTGTTTCTTTTTCTTCTTTTGAGACTTTCATTTTATCAGATTATGATTTTTACTTATGCCTTTTAAAAGGTTCAGAACATCTGGGTGAAAAAGGCTCCCAAAAAACCACCAAAACAAATAATACTGTTTATAATGCTGCTTTGCTAATTGTAATCAACACTTTGACAACATGAGTAATATATTAGAAAATATTTAGGTAATAGCAGAGGGACTATTATAAGGAAAAAAATGTCTGCTAGTTTGCTAGTCTGAAAGTACTTTTTTCAAACTTATTTCAAATAATAGGAACATTTAATCTACAAATTACAAAAAACAACTGTTGCTTAGGTGCATTACATTTCTTAATTTGTTCTAATTTAATGACAGGCTTTCGAGTCTAAGACGTTAAACAACTACATCTCCTGCTTTCATTGTAAAGAAATAGAATGTTCTTGTGCATTCAAGGTGTAAAATTGCCCTTTGTATAGCATAGGTTAAGCAGTTTCCTGATTTTGAGAGTTCCATAAATCTTTTTAAACCAAAGTACTGGTGAGCCAGTGTCTATGTTTTAAAGCTACTGCATATTGCTAGCTGTAATTCTTCCATTACACTGGGAACTAAAGAAACTTGTTTAAAGAATGCTTACTACCATCTTTTAGCATAGAGAGTACTAATTTGCCATTGAAAAAAGAATTAAAAATTATAGTGATTTGTCATCATCTTGGGGTTAGCAGTTAAATTAAGCCTTGTGAGAAGAGAAAGGGATTTGGGGACAATACTGTAAGAGATGTAAAAGCATTAAATGGATCATAAAGTGGTGAAAGGTATATATGAGACTTACTGGTTACTATGAAGTAGGATGAGAATAATCCATTTTTTTCACATGTAGCATCAAGAGTTTTTAATAATGAAATTATTTCTTATCTCTCCAAAGATGCATCAGTGAATGAAATTATCTGGAAAAACAGCCCGAGACATCTTACTAAGTGAAGGCCTAAGAGCAATCCTTTCCTAAGGGAAGCTGTTTATTCACAGGCTGAGGGATTTCAGACAAAGGAGGAATGTAAGCCCTTGCTCTAGTTTTCCTGGCCAGCTACAGCTTTGCTGAGAGGTTACAGAGGAGCCCTTGTCAGCATTTTGTCTAGGCTTCTAGCTCACCCCCTTAACAGAAGGTCTCTATTTTCAGGTTCTGCAGTTCTTCTACACTGTTTCAGAAGGCAACTTACCATTTTATATTACTCTTCTGAATAAGACGGGTAAAAGGTTTGTCTATACTTGTGATGATTATAGTTTTCAAAATTTCAATCAAAGGCAGCAAGCAAGATACTTTTAGCACCATTTTGGAAATTTTAAAATTTTTCTCTTGCATTTCCTGTCCTTGAATCTTTACTGACAATGTGATCTGATCTTTAATGCACCTTCACCAAAAAAGCTAGTTATGCATAAGAAATTTGTCATGTTACTCAGATAACTAATTGCTTAGATAAGGGCAGTAGGCCCACAGGAATTTTTGTCTTTGTTTGTGTTCTTCCTGATGACTTTTTTTTAGTTTTCCTCTAGCTAGCTTAGTTTATATTAAAGTAAATGGGGCTCTAGTGCTTCTTTCTTTCTTTACTTTGTTTCTCTCAATGCTCATCTGTTTCACTGAAAGATGTTCTAAGAATCTTCTGCTTCTTTTTCAGGTTTCCTGAGCCACTTTCAAATTAATTAGGCAGTTAAATCTTTCATTGTGTATCTTCACACCTGATCCTTATTTTGAAAATTTTTACACAGGCTGTATAACACTTTGGAATAAAAGCATAGAATTATTTTAGGTTAGAGATATCAGGACAGGTTCTCTAAAAGAGGAAACAGGGCCTGCAGACATTGCTTGTCTTTTTCTCCAAGCAGGCTTGATTTTTTTTTTTTTTTTTTTTTTTTTTTTTTAATGTAACCCTAAGATGTGATTAATGTGGAACTGCTGAAATGCCTTAAATCAGTTGCCTCATTTAAATGCTATACTCTGGAAATACTCACAACATCCAAAAGACAGAGCTTTTTTGACCTGAAAGCTAAAGCATAATATTTTATTTGTTGGCCCAATAAAAGGTACTGCATTATCTACCTTGTCAGTAGACACTGACATTCATAGTGCTTGGCCCTTATCCTAGGATACATAAAATGCTCTTGGTAAATTATTTATGAAAAGGCTGGATAGACAACAGGCACAGTGACAGCAGAATATCTCTCTTCCCTGGCTCATTCGAACAGGAGATGGTGTGTTTAGCTTTTCCAGTCCGGGGTGTTTCAGGATGATTACTGTAATTGAATCTGGTAGCAGACACATTTGTGGCTCTGCAGATGTTGTAAAATAGTGTTTAATGTTTCCTATCATGAGTCTCTTGCAGCGGCCCCCACCTCTTCCCATCCAGAGAAATGGATTACCCAGCTGAGGTAATAGCATTTCTGTTTGTGAAGGAGTTAGCCCTCCAAGTGCACATCAGACCAGCTTTTTTATGTGATCATTGGCTTCCCATAGAATGTCAAGACAAAGCTGGCATTCAGAACCGTCTAGACTGTGTTCTCAAAGCCATTCCTTGATACCCTGTGTTTCAAGGTGGAAACCTTGTCCAAAAAGTTGGCTCAGGTAAAACAGAGGTTTCTACAGGAGAGTAGGGGAGGAAGATTGGCTCTGTCCCAATGCAGTGCAGGAATATTCTGAACTAGTCATGAGCAGGGCTTGAAGTTCAGCACCACTCACTTCCTGTGCCCCTTTCTGCTCAAGGTGTCAATCCATGCCCTTGCTGACACACCACACCCTGGCTATGGGCACTCCCCAAGGACTTCTTTTGTAGGGTTGGGGTGCTTGGTTGATATGGCTTCTGGCCTCACCCTGGTCTCATTTGCCACTGTGGCAAAAGCTGTGAGCTCCTGGCAGGTGTGCCTGCTCCCCTGACATTCCCCTAACATTCCCATGACATTCCCATGTGCACCACACTAGATCTTCCCACTGCAGCAACGGAGAACAAATCTCACAGGGAACAAAAATCTACCTCTTTAAATCTCTCAAGTTTTTAAGTATAGGTACAGATTATGTACTTTTCAGAAGGTATTGGTATTATAGGTGAAATATTGTTGACCTCTTCTGTGGATTTTTGTTATTAATTTGTTTGGGTTTTTCCTGAGGTGTTTTTGTTTCTTTCCCCCCCTCTACATATTTTAATTAAACAAGTGAAAATTTTGTAGAACTTTAAAACTCTTGCACTCACAGAAACTGGCTGAACATGCATATTGTGGGCCTTCTTGGATTGGAAATGCAAAAACTCTTTTAGTACACAGATGTTCATCTAAATGACAGGAGACAGCCTTTAAAATAAGGCAGGTGCTGTATAAATGATTCCTATGTCCTGAAGTTCAAGAGTATAGAGTATTAGTAAGAACTTTTTATTAGGGATCTTAGGAATGAAAGAAATGGGAATTAATTAAAATACTACTCAGAAAATATGACAGAGTGAGTTAATATAATAATGATGGGAAATAGTCTGATTGGGTCCTGCAGAAACCTTGATGTGCCTTCAAAGAATCTTAGATCTAATTCAGTTTTGTAGGTTGGAAAGTCATGAACACAAAAAAGGGAACCTGTAATCTATGTGGGATACCATTTGACTACAAAAGAAAGGTTGTGACTTTCCTTTTATCTTCTCTTTCAGACTTTTCCCAATAACAGTGCAAGAATGCAAAATGAATCAGAACAGTCATTTACATTTCATTTGAATGCAGGTAGTATCTTCTGTGCCAAAGCCTTGACTTACCTCTTACAATGGAATATAACTTTGGAAAAACTGTACAGAAGGACCAAGCCTGTAACAAGTAAATATCAGAAAATACTTATGTGCTCATGTTTTATTTCTTCATTCCAACTAGCTATTTACAAATGTGAGGGAGAGTCTCAACTCTTTTTTACTTAGAGAAGCAAAATATTAGCTGTTACTCCTCTTTGGTGCAAGAAATGCTCTAGGGAGAATTTCAATATGTATTCTAACAGACCAAAATCTTAGGGAGGAATGTTTACTGCAGAAGGTTTTGCCAAAAGAAAACCTTGACTACACTGCATAAAATGCCTCTTTCTGGTAAGGTGCTGGAATTTTTTTTAACAAAATGATACATAGTGTCACCTGATGTGTCAGGTGGGAAGGTTTGTCATCTCATAAGTGGTAGATGAAATTATGAAAAAATATGTATACAGTGGGGCATTTTGCTTCATTGTGAAGGCTGAAAGGAAGAAGATATTTTTGTCCTTTAGAACAACCAAACAAGATCTTTGGCATAGCAGGAATCCTATGACTAATTCAAACCAGTGATCATTCATGTAAAAGTTTTCTTTTCATGGAAGACCATTTTGAAAAAAGAAAAACAAAAATAAAAAGAATAAACCTAGGAGCATAGGCCAACCTTTCTGACACATGAATAGGAATAAGAAAAAAAAAATGTGTAAAATGAGTGCTTTTCTTAAGGAGAATTCTGTTCTTGTTAGGGTTAAAAAAAGGATTTCAGTTTGGACAATGATTTTCATTTTATGCTATTACATTTAACAATTGTGTGTTGAAGTTCTCCTCTTGTAAGTTCAGTTATTTATAAATAAATTTGAAAAAAAAACTAACAAAAAAACAGGTCACTTCTGCAAAATGCATCTGGAGATGAGAATGTGTCATGTAGGTTATCAGTTCACTTTGAACTATTGGTTCCCTCCTGTGCTAGAACAGACTGTGGGTGCTAAAGCAGGGCTCTATCAATGAAGAAATTAAATGGCTACAATGGAGCACACTAAAAATTTGGTTCAATAAGAAAAAAGAACATTTTAACTCTTAGATAAAGAGGGGGGAAAAAAGTAAAAACTCAACAGTATTTTTTTTCCACTTTAGTGTGAGATTTTAAGAAACCCAGACAATTTGATGTTTATTTTAATATGAAGCAAATTAAAAGGTAAATAGATTACAATACAGAAGTACCTAGCAATTGGGATTTCTGAAACTAAGTATCTTATTAAAGTAGCAGAAAAATGTAAACTACTAAAGAAAGACAGAACCCAAGCAGATGTGTTTCCATAACAAGGAATACATTGCTGCTTTTCAGTTTTCTTAAGGCAGGCAATTAAATATGGCCATCAAGAAGCATGAGAAGCCTTTACTGCTTGACCCTTATGTTAAGATTCATAGATCAAATAGAGCAAGGTTGGACAGTTGCGTGAGGTGTGTGGCCTGTGTTATGGTCAAATACTTGATCACAAATCACTTGTTTAGCATGAAGATTTATGGCTTTTCTGTAGAAGCTGTTTTCTTACTGGTGCTTTAATCCATACTGCCAAAGGTCTCTTAATCCTCAATTTACCTACAGTTAGGTTGTTCAGAGAATTAATGCTTTTTAGGAATCCCTGAACTCTTACATTTTAATTCCCTCAAAATCATCCATCCATCTCCTTGGCAGTTTTAAAGTAAGACTATATTCCGTGCATTGCTAGCTGGAGTTGGGATGGATTTGGGATCAAGTTGAATTGCTCTTTGACTATGTAGTGGTTTGGTTTTGGGGTAGAAACAAGGAAGGGCCCTCACAGAGCAGTAAAGAGATAAGTAAAGGGTTGCCTGGATGTCCAGAAGCAGTGTATTTTCCCTGAGCAAAAGTTTACTGCCAAAGTGTTTGGTGCCATATCTGCTGTTTGGAACTTGGGTAGCAGTAAGTAGATCTCTTCTTACTATGCATGCTTGTTGGCCACATGCATCATAGTCCATCTCTTTGCTATCAACATGGAATAGAATGGGAGCTTTGTGGATGGTAATCCTTATGTAATCACTGTGCAGAACATATGGACTGACAAGCAATGCTAACACACGTTTGTCCTCTTATGCCATGTTAGTCCATACAAATGATACAGTCTGTCAGTGACTAAGGAGGACAAAACCATATTCTTTGATTGATTTATTTATTGCTCAACTACAACAACAACAAAAAAAATTGATTGCAGACAAAGTTTTCTGCCGAGGTGGATTTGTTTCATACCCAGTATTGAGAGCTTCATCTTAGCAAGGACATTGCCTCATTTTTGTATACAGTATGTGTCTGGCCATCTATGGAGTCATTGTGGGCCTGGTAGGTCACAGATTTAGTGACAGTCAAAAGTTCCTATCATTGTTTGATTTCATCTAGCATGGTCTCTATCATCATTTAATTTAGTTTCCAAATGAAGAGATTTGGCTAGTTTTCATTCCAACGTGGAAATTTTTTAACTGCACTACAAATAGAAGAAAGTTGCTCACTTTGTTTCTGACTGAAAAACCAGCAGGGAATAATGATTTTTGAAGTGGTGAGAACTAAACAGTGTGTGCCATCTTTACTCACCCTAGTAAGATTAATTTCTTGCAGATCTGATCATTATACATCCCAAGGTGGACTATCAGTTCCAAAGGAAACCAGAAGCAATGAATAAGCTTCACTTCCTTGCAATGCTAGCAACATCTGGATTTATAGTGCACTTGTTAGCTAACTCAGAAATGTCACAGAAGTCTGAAGTCATGACATTGCTTGCCCTAAAAATTGAAGAAAATCACTTGCTTTTATAATGTCATTTGTGGTATGGGCTGTGCTTTCTAGATGTGGCTTGAAACAATTTTCATAGCAGTTGAAGTGTCTATTTATTGAGTGTAAAGGAACTATAGGCCAAATGCATTACATCTTTTCAGCTGAATTCAATTTGTGATTCTAGAATGGAGATTAGGCTTTTACTAATAATGCTTGTAGTAAGGCTAAGAACAGAAAAGATAACCACTTTGCTCTTTTTGCTATTCATTTCTGGGACTGAAATGCGTCTGAACTTTTACAAAGGTGCAGAATAATATTTCAGGATATTTTGAATAGTCTATTCTTCTTAATGGGCTTTTAAAATACCTGTTCTGGATGTTTTTCAAGTTGAAGCCTATTTCAGCTTTTATCTAGCCCATCTGCTTTTATTCTACTCCTACATTGCTATAGCCAGAAACTCCATATATCTGCGTTTCAGGGGAAGGTAGATGAAATATCTGCTTTGGGTTTTTTTGTTGCCTTTTTTTTTTTTTTTTTTAACCTAAGGCTTCACTTTCTTTGTTAGAGTACTATGGCTTTTACTTATTTGTGTAAATTCACATTTCTTATTGCTAATGCCAGTCTTCAAATTTAATCCTCATTTTGCAGTCTTAGTAGCAGAGCCTCATATGGGTTAATTTCTGTAGTTGGCAGATATTTTGATGAAGCATTGACAACTTTGTTAGGAGAGCATTGTCTCTGCTCAGGTTTAACATTCCATTCATCCTCCTGGGAGTTTTCTCATCTCTTCTTGAAGGAAAAATTGAGTTATAGGAAAGAGCCAATATCCTCTGCAGCTGTAAATCATTGTAGGATTGATTTTGGAGGGAGGATGAGATGGGGAGACAGTGGTATAAAGGTATAAGAGGTAAGATATTTGGCCATAACAGGCAGACAAAATGGGAATTTTTTGCAGTGCAGTATTATTGCCTCTTTCAGGAAAGATCTTTCTCACACAAAGGTGGCATCTGTAAGAGTTTGTACATGTCCAGCCTGCAGGTGCTGCAGTGGGTGAGGAAACTGTGGGGAGGAGTTGCACTTAGACCTATCTGCTACGAATATTCTGCCCCTAAATGTGCCCCTGGTGAGACAGTGAGAGCTCAATGCACTAGAAAATGCCAGTGGCTTGACTTAAAGTCAGGAAAATGTGATTTTCTCATCAAATTGTGCCAACCTGTACAGAAAGGCATCAGTATTCAGTCTGAGCTGACAACAGGTTTAAGAGATCTAGTATAATCTAGTGCTGCCAGTAGACAGCATAGACATATCATTCCTTGTGTGCTGCTGTAGAGTAGAAATTACATTGTCCCAAAGGGCTCTCTTGAAATCGAACTTTGAGCTTTATGCTTTATGAAAAGTTGTGATACTTGGAGATCAGTGAACCAAAAGGGTTTTTTTCCTTTATTTTTTTTCATACTTATCTGTGGAAGTAGGAGAAGTTTTAGTATAGTAATATTTGCTAAGGAGCTCTTGAAGGTGGCCTCATACCCTAATGCCTACAGAAGGAAGGAACAACCTAAACAGCCTCAGGGAAGGCTTTTGAATGGACTCCAAGATACCCAGTAGGCTGTGTTTGGAGGATTTATCTTGATTTTACTGAAGCTAAAGTAAGGAAAGAAAAAATTTAAAGGAAATATTTTCCTGGTGTAGGTCTTTGACAGGATCTTATATATATCTTACTCTGCAGTCTCTGCTGAATGAATAGTGAGAGGACTGCATGTATCCCCATTGTCAGTTGGGATGCATGCAGAAATAAATTACAAAATGTGGGAGAGAAATAGTTTTATTTATTTCAGTTAGAGATCATAAAAGTTACAGAATCGTATGAGGTATGCAGAAATCTTCACAACTTCTTGGAAGAAGCATTGGCTGGGGACTTTTTTGATTAGGTCTATTTATATCTCTGACTAGTTTTTAAGAGTACAACAATCTAACATTTGAAACTCAGTCTCCTTTTAATGCTGTGTTATTGTGGAATATCACTTTTGCATAAGTGATGTAATCATTGCTGAAAAATCAGGCAATGTCTCAGCTATGCAAGTTGGATCCTTAAATGGCGATTCACAAAGATTTTAAAGTGTTTGGGAGTCTTTTATAGGTTTGCACAGAATCAGCTCTTGTAATGAGATAAACAGGAAGCCATAAATAAGCTTCAATGTTATTAAAAAATAAATGAGAACTTAACAATAATGGAAAAAGGTGTGATTTCTCATTCTTCCCAAAGTGCAAAAAATGTATAGGAATTTTGCCTTGAAACTTCTGTTAGAATTGAGGAGGGTGGAAAATTTTTAACTTTTGACAACTTTATCCACATATCCATACACATTTATCCATAATGATTTCTGCATGCACTGATCACAAATTGTTACTTCTATTTACAGAAATGTAATCTTCCTATACATATTTGGTATAGAACAATTTGATTTTGTGTGAGGAATAGGAGGGTTGATAAAATGAGTGTCAGTTATGTTGACAGCAAAAAAGGGACAACTTGTAATTGAATGGTCCTGGAAGCATGGCATCAGTTCTTACAGGGGAAAGACAGGGAAAGCAATATGAACACTTCCTTGTTTTCCTTGTCTGTCTCTTTAGCTGTCTGTGTTACTTTTGCATTAATTCATCAGCAATGGCATTCTGTAAGAAGTGTCTCACTGCTTATCAGAGAAAGCAATAGCTTTCTATTGTTCAAGACCACAGTGCCAGGAAAAATGGACGTATTATATTTCCCTCCTTTCTCAATTTATGAACTTCTGATGGTGGCTGTTATTTTTTAGAAGGGATTATGTTTCTGATATTTCTGAGAGCCCAGAGGATGATCCTAAATACCTCAAAGAGGCTCAGACACCAAGTTACTCTATAAATTGAAGAGTGATCAATTCTTGATCAAGAAAAACCAAATGTCAGATTTCCCTGATGCACCACATACACAAAATTGATACCTGCTTGCAAAGTCTCCCTTCTTTCTCACAGCTGCTATTAGATTAACAGGCATCCTCACAGAAAAAAAGGACCATTTTATGCCACATCATGGTGTGTTAGAAAACTTAGGCAGGATGGCATTAAAAAGCCTGGAATGAGCTAATCATCTGGGACCTTCAGAAATCCAGCTGCTGGCAGAGCTGACCTTGACCCAGGTAGGTGAGGGTATGGCATGTTAATATCTGGTTCAGAACTTAGGACTGAATTAGAGCTAATCACTGCAGTCAACATAGCAGGATAGAGAGAACAAACAGTGACATACAAATTGAGTGAAAGAAAATTGTGCTAAGTAAGGAAGGAATAAATAATTGTCTATGTTTCTTTATTATTACCTTGTAGTGAAAAATTTGAGTTTGTTACTGACCTGCTGTTAATGGAAACTGGAATGTTAATAGCGTAAGTATTTCTTTCTGATACTTCTGGCTTAATGCACCTTTAATTAAATCTTTTGGAACAACTACTTTGCTTTTCTTGGAAAGGAGAAAAAATATTGGTAATAATCCATTGCTAATTTAGGGATATCAGTTTTGTAACCATCAATGCAATTAGTAAAGGTTGCTTGGATATTTTGAAACAAAATTAAATGTTAGAGCTTTGCAATGCACTCTGTAATCTTTTTACATGTGTAGCTCTTAGCATGCTGCTAAAACAGCAAGGTGATAACAGCAAGATAATTGTTCCTTTTTGTTATTTTTTCAGTCCTTTCCCCGTAGCAAGTACTGCTGAGCATGTGAAAGATATGCCACCAAATCTTCCATGAAAGATATGCCACCAAATCTTCCATTTTACATATAAATAAAAGTGGAAGAACAACAAGTGTGTTATCAGTGTGGTTTAAGTAGATGGGAAAATTACCCTGAGTTCATCAGAGGCCAGTGTGAACTCAAAATAAACTCTTAAGTGACTGAAAGTTCAGTTCTGACAGTAGGTGCAGAAAGCATGGCTGGCTGGCTGACAAACCTCAGCTTCTCACCAGTTCCCATTCACTTGCCCCTAATTTGCAGTCATGGCTCAGGTGATGGCGGTACAGGGGTAATGAGCTTGGGTAAGGTCAGTTCCTGAGCATGTAATCCTACTCATTTGCTGTTTGTGTGAGGACAGTGGGGAAGGGAAAGCAGAATTAAAAATGGAGGGATCGAAACCTTCTGAATTTTCTTTTTCTAAGGGGGAAGAAGAAATGTAGTGCTTGATAGATGATGGTAGACTCCTTATGAGGTCTGAAAGAAGAACCTATTCGTTTCTATTAAAGAATATAACTGGGGAAGTTTGTTTACTGCTCTGATATCCATGGAAAAAGAGAAAAAAAAGAGAAAATTTACTGGGAATATTGCTGATGCAAAAGGAGATTCTGTTATCATTAAAATTTCTGCCCCCCCCCCCCCCCCATCCTGGCATATAGCTCAATTTGCTTCTACTCAGTCTTATTGCAAGACTTGGCATGATGCATCAACAGGGAAAGAATCTTCCTGAACTGCAATCACTGGCCTATGGCAATGGATGGTGGTAATGGCTCCCCTGGGGCTGTTTGTAGACAGCATTCAGGTCTGCTGTGGTGTAGCCAATATTGCTTTGCTTAAGATAGAAGAGTTTGCACCAGTAAAATGCCTTCAAAACAGAATAACTAGTGTCAAATGAGACAACATTTGTAAGATACTTTTATTTTTTCCAGACCAGTATGGTTGGGTTCACCCCAGCTGGATATCAAGTGCCCACCAAGACTTCTTTATAACTCCTCCCCTCAGCTGGACAGGGGAAGAAATATAATGAAACCCTTTTGGGTAAAGAAAAGGACATGGTGTTTTGCTGGGTGTTTTGTGAAACAAAAATACCGATGGCACATCTCCTCTCCAAGTACTTTTTTGGTCAGGAACATCAAATGTCACTGAAAGTCATTAACTGTTCATGGGCTGGGAGAGTTTTTATCTTTGAGAATATATAATTTCCATGACAAAATAAAGGATAATAAACACATGCTTTGTACTCATATATTCTCTTAGTGAAACACAGTTATAAAGAACAAATTTTCAGCTGCCCCGTAATAAATGTGCGTACCAGTCAGAAATAAGGTCTGCTGAGTTTGCACTTCAGAGCAAAGATAATTTAGAACCATTAAGGACCTCAAATGACAGTCCTGGGATGGTAACAAATGTCTTGAAAGTATAGGCACAGGACCATGAGGGGGCCCTATGACCATAAGCACAAATGAGTACTTATTGATCAGTCTGTATGCAATATGGAGAGAAACTTATTTTAGGGTATAATAAGAATGTTGTTTGGCTTACCTGTGCTCACTGAAGAGGCAGTAGTGGAACTGAGGTGTGTATCCTGAACAGTGTTTAAAACAGGAATCTCCTGCTAGAAGAATCTGTATGTTGTGAAAAATGGTAAGGAAAATCAGCAAACGTCTGTTAATTCTTTTGCCAAGTACTGTATGCAGAGTTCAGGTAGCTTAATCATAAATAGAATTGTGCATCAGCCTGTGAAAATTGACTATAACTTATTATACAGGTGTCTTTGGATTGTTTTTGCAAGTCTGCAAGACAAATCACTGAGTTAACTGTTTCTATACTTCAGAAAAGAACATGCAGAATTGATCACTGTGATATCCTCTGCTGTACTAATGTACCCACAAGTATCATCACTAAAGAAAATTCTACCCAGGTGTTTGGTTAAGGTTTGGTTGATTATGTTTTGATCAATTTTTTGGCTATATGTCTTTGAAAACTGGATATTAAATATGAATGCAACAGGACTTTGGGAAAGGCTTCAAAATTTCAGTCTGTATTCACTGCCATAGACATATTTTTCTCTCTACATTTGGAAATAATGTCCTCTTAATACAGCCATGTAGCAAATCCTGCTATCTGTTCAGTTGATCACACATTATGATTTGGTTTATCCTTTCAAGTGGGTTAGAATAAATGAGATTTTCCACAGCTGAATTCTTAAATTGCCTTAAGCTGAACTTGGCTATTGATGACGCTGTGGAAATAGTGAAACTTGTATGGCACCATTCATCAGTACACTGGGAAAGTAACATCTGAAAGGATGGGAATGAGGTAAATGTTATCGTTAAAAAAAAAAAAAAAAGGCAGCAAAACCCAAACAGTTACATTATTTACTCCAGTGTTAAAAAAATTTGGAAAATGCCAAAAATCATTGTTCGTTTTCTGTATGGAAGAAAAGGAAAGACGCTGTAAGAATTGGAGACAATGTATTTGATTTCCTCTTAAAGTGCAGAAAATATGTGATTAGCAATATCAGAGGAAACCAGATTGTGTGAGGTTGACAATGGCCAGCTGCCAGACTATCAAGTTGCCACTGTTTCACTCTGTCACAAAACAGGTGTTGGGAGGAACAAAAGAAAAAAAAAAAAAAGGAAGAAAATAAGATTTTTTTAGCCTATGCTGTGGAAAAGAGGAGGAAAAAATAAAGAAAGAAACTGTACTAATAATTTATCCAGCCACCTGGAAAGGATGGCCAAAGTATTCTTACTGCTTTGTTCTTGGTGTGGTTCCCACACTAGGCTGCTGGAGCACCTGCATTGCTGCTCTTTCAATTTTTAAAATATTAGTTTGAATGCAAAATACAAACTCAGTTTTCAGCAAAGGCTCAGAAAGGCATTATATCAAAAAACCCAAAGACTCCTGTGTTTCAAAGGATGTGCTGGGAACTCAGCAGGTCTGAACCCATGTTGGAAGTGGCACATGTTATCATGGAGCCATGGACAAACTGGGCCTTGCACAGCCTGCGGCCCTGCATGCTCCTGCCTGGCTCCTGGAGATAAAGCAGAAGGAGAACAAGGAGAAATGCTATGCAAATAAGTGCTTGTCTAAGTGCTGATATAATTTGGGGTGGGTCATTAGCTATAAAGCTTATGCTGAAGAACTCTGGCCTATAATTGATTAATCTCTACTGCTTTAATCCACAGCTGTTTCTGAGTCTGCTGCGGCTCTGGTGTCATGGGCAAAGTGGACTCGAGGTGAACTGAAGCAGTACAAATAAGGATCACTGTCATGTGCACGAACAGTACAGAAAAAGAGGTGAGGTTGAAAAAGTGTTCCTAGTAAACACAGAGGCCTTAGGTTGTGAAATAACAGATCCTTACAGTTTCTTTAAAAATGTTATACATGTTGCACTAGTAGCTGATATAAATTTCTTTTACTGACCTCTTTGGCGCAGAGGCAGGCAGGCTGAGATTATACCCAAGATTTAGGTATTATTTGGTATAGATCTAGCAATTATAGAAGAGCCAGGTGTAAATCTTAGTTTGATTTTAGTTTGGTGATCTCCCTGCCTGAAGTTTCACAGGCTGAAATGTCTACAGAGTTAGATCAGAAGTGAATCTTAAAATATCAAAGGCAGATTAGCCAAAATACTCTTAAGTAGTTGGATCTTAATTCTTTTGGTGTTATGGGAAATGGCCTGTATCATAATTTTATCAAGATCATAAATTATAAATACATTTCTCCTGTTGGCATTTGACAGCTGTATGGAACTGAAACTTTAAGTTTTATTAGAAGATAATCGGCAAAAGATCACTATTTAGTCCCATTTTTATTTATTTGTAGTAATTTGAGGATTTTTGGGATTTTTTCTTTCAGTTCTTCCTTCTCCAATAAACTTTTGGTGTTTACTTGGAAATCTGAAAAACCAAAATATTTTGTTATTAATTCCTCTGCAATTCCTCTTTTGCAAACGTCTCACCTATATCAGGTTCTAATACTTGTGTTTCACTTTCAGTCTACCATACAGCAAGAAATGTGTTTTCTATCAAACTGTGCCTGTGCTTAATCCCTACATTTTTGCTAGTGAGGGGTGTTAATTTTTTTTTCCAGTCTGAACTCCTTCTCTTCAATGAACAGCCTTTGCTCCTTAAGAGCTTTTGTACCTTTCATCTCTAGACCAGGTGAAGTGCTGCATTGCTGCATTTCTGAACAGATTTTCTTTAAGAGCATTCTCTCTTCACAAAGAAATGAATAGCTCTTGCAGAATTATATGGGATTAGTCACAATTTGAAGAGAGTGAGAAACAAAGCAGTCTTCTGAATGAATGCTTTCCTAATGTATGTGGCTAATTAAAATCCATTATTGCTTCCTGCTTTCCAAAAAGCAGTTGAGATAGGAATTATTGGTGGCTTGTGAATAAAGCCTGAAGATCATATTATAAAGCAGTGAACAATTTGCAGTTAGATATTGAATGGTAATGTATCAGTGATGTATATTTGAACTGACTGAATGACCAAAATACTGTAAAGCAAAACCGAATAAATTCTTATGTTACACACCCATGGTTGGCTGTGAAACATCCAAACACCATTTTTAAAGGCTTTGATCTTCTGAGGATATGAACAATACCTTCAGAAGGATCTGAGTGTATATGTCAATCTGAATACCTATACAAGGAATTGGATGCCAGGTATTGAGTGGTGCCCCAAACTTTGAAACAAGTATGTTTGCTTGAGCTAGTTTCCAAGAATTACTATCTGTTGTAGTGCTATTGGAATAACTGTATCTAAGCAAATGTGTAGAGTTGGGACTTCCAGTAGATTTATTTTTTCTGATTGAAAAACCTGGAATTATTTGAGCACTTCCATTTTATAAGAAGGTGTTAGAGTTTGCAGTTTTTTGGTGAGATTTGAACTGGCTAGGCTGACGTGGATATGGGAAGTTCAAATGGGATATGCTAGTTCAAAGTTGATCACTCTTGCCTGAAAATTTGCTCTTGGTATAGTTGCCACCACTTCCAGAACAGCCAGACTGGGAGGGTAGGAAGAGCTTGATCTTGGGTAAGGCAAAGAAGGTTTTCTAAATACTGGCCATGTGTTTATAGAGAACTTTCACTGTAAGATATTTCAAAACAGCTGCCTCAGGTCAATACACTGGTACTTCTAAAAAGAAGGGTTCTGTCAAAAATTTATGGTTGTGCAAACATAGCAAGCCATTGCACAGAAAACACCATTCTACAGTAGGGTAAGAGCTCATGTACCCCTAGGGGCTGATTGTTGTTGCAGGCAGATGATGCTTTCATATCCATTGAAACTGCAATTTTAAATTCAGATGGTCTCTGTTGTGCTCTGATTATTTTATGAAGGGCCTTGCTTTCCAGCTCCATGCTGGCATACTAATTTGATAGTTATTTCTTTTCTAATTTCTTAGTCTCAGACCTAATCTTTATGCTCCTTCTAATTGTTTTTTATTATTACATTTACTGTTTTAAGCTTTGGTTTCGCTCTGTACTTTAAGTAGCTTGCTGCCAGTGCATCTTTGCTACACCACTGTGCACACAGTGTTCACTGCCTGTATTTGCATAATGAGCTAATCTTTGTTGGCTGATTACTTTGTGGAAAGAATCTAACTTTTAACTGATAATAATTGCAATCTATGAAACTGCACAGTCACCTCACAAATGATCAAAGTATGTTTGCTCAAAGTTCTGCTGAAATTGATGAGCTCTCACTCTACATATTGATACCCAGTTAGAAACTTTACCTAAAATTCAGCTCTATCAGAACAAAAACTGGGATCTTATTAGGTCAGTTGCTCTGGAGTTAATAAAAGTAAGATATTTCTAAAAAAATTCCCAATACTGTTCTTTGTACAGGTAATGATGTATAGTAATATAATGTTAGTTTCAAGCCAACAGAGGAAAGCATGTACTTTTCCAAGCTATAGTTTTAAACTGAGTGCTTTGCTTTGTGCACTGAGCTTATGACACTAAAATTATATTTGCAAGAGAACACACAAAGCTTTAATTTCTTCTAACAGGTTAAATATGTCTAAAGCTACATATTAACTTACCCTTCACATCTAGGCTAAATTCCTTAATTTACCTTTTTTGTGAAAAAGATTTAGTAAATGTTAGCATTGCTTTTTCTATTCACAGATGAAACTTTTGAGGTAGAATTTGCAAATAATATAATCTTAGTGAAATTGTCATTGGGATTAAATAAAACGAAAATGTGTCAACATTGGCCTTTACTACATGGCCAATGAAGTAAAGTTAAATGTTTTGCTACAGTGATAATGTGCAGTTATGTCCCTTGGTCTTTGTGAGCAGCACATTCTTTCTTTTTGTGAATAATGTTTTTCTCATCAACACAAACCATGAAATTGCTACTGTATTTCAAATAATTCTTCATACATTCTGTCCTATGACCTGAAATTTTTTGAAATTACAATAGAAACTGCTGGTACAAATACAAAAGAGAAGGCTCTTTCCTGAAGATCTTGCATGAGGTAAGATGGAGAGGGACCAAACATTCTTCTCCATGTTCTACAGCTCTGGATCTGCAGCACGGAGAACTTGATTTGCATGCCATTGCCCATGAGGAGGGATTTGGAATGAGGAGCTAAGCACAACCCTTTCCTGGCAAAAGACATCTGAAGACATATATGGGGAGTTCTCCATACTGCTCATACTTTTAAGTAACACTCAGAGTATTCAATTTATGACAGATTTCAGACAGATTTCTGTTAGGACCTGTGACAAATTTTAAAGAGTAGCAAGTTGAACAAACCCTTGTGTGAAGAGGCTGTGGTTAATGTCAGAGAGACTGGAGAAAAGGCTGAAAGAGGCTGAAAAACAAATTTGCTTGATCCAAAAATTACATTGTGAGAGTACAACATCAATCTGAGTTGACTGTATTGTCATCAATCTGGAATGTGCAAGTAATTGTTGAAGTACCCCTTTGCAGTTTGTGCCCCAAAGTACCTCTAAGATGAGTTTGTTATCTTCTACTTTTGCAATTGTTGTGTAACTTCACTGTTGTTTTTTAAAAAGCTGCAGGTGACATGGGTATACAAGGACATTAGGGATAGACACTGGAAGCTGTGGTATATAGTGGAAGAAAAGGACAGTTCAATCATCAAGCTGACATAAAAGCTATGTGCCAAAGAAAATCTGCTGTGGGTCTTACCAGGGTGTTTCCTGAAGGAAAACTTTTGTTTTGTTGTCGGTGCTGAGCTTGTTTTCTTAGTGTCCTGGATTGAATTTATGATGCTGAATTGTATCCCTATTTGTCTGTTTAGCCCAGAAATTAGTTTTTGCACTTTTAAAACTAGATCTGAGAGTGAAGAGTGGGAGAAGGAGAAGCAGTGGAATGTCTGAGGTGGTTGTTTTCAAAAACATAAGAGCTTCAGCTTTCCTTCTCACAGACTGTCTGCTGCTGTCTGCAGCATGTTTGGACAGCAGGAGAAAGCTCTCCTTTGCTTTTTAGTTAGTTTTTGTTTAGCTAGCTGAGGCAGTGAAGTTCCCTGGACTGTGGTTTTTCTTCTTGGAATTGTTCAAACTTGCTCTGGACTGAAAACCCAGAAGAACACCAGAGAACACCCAGAGAGGTTCCATTGTTTAATATTATTGTTCTTTCCATGTTTTGTGAGTACTTTGCTTGTTAAATAAACAGGTTTTTGTCCAGTTTTCTCTAAGGAGATTTTTGTCTCCCAAACCGGGTGGGGGGAGGGGCTGCTTGAATTTGCTTTCTAGAGGGACCCCTTTGGACATTTCCTCCCTAAATTTGCCCTAAACCAGAACACTTAGTTAGAATCAGAAAACTATATTTGGGTTTTTTTTTCAAGTTTCTGGCCCATTTTTGTCTTCTGAAAGGGTCATTTGGAAGACCAGTTCTTACATTTACCTCCTCTGCTCTTCAAAGTCAAGTCAAACTGGCTGCTCACAATCCAGACCATGATGTACCATAAAGAATGTTAGCGTATTTCTGTAAATCTTTCAAACTTCTTCAGTGGCTGAAATTTACAGTAGAGATCGGTTCATGTTGGGGGAAACAAACTATTCTTACTTTGGGATTTTGACACTTTCATCTTCTCTACTGTAACGAATGACAGTTTAAGTGCTTGTGACACAAGTGGAGGAGACATTTTTCCTTGTGCACACTATTACTCATGTTACATGTTCACCTTGCAACCCTGATGGGGCTTCCACACCCACCTGAGCATCTAGAAAACAACCCTTACAAAATAAGATTATGTCCTTCTGCTGTTTTAATTATATAAAGCAGCTAGTGGAAGGATCTGATAGGAATCAGAGTGGTGTAAGCAGTGAGAGTATTTACCGCTGAGGCAGGAATTACAGAAGGTAGCAGCTTGTTAAGATTTTTTAGCTGCCTGAAACAGCATGTCCCAGGAGTTCTGTATTACCATTTTTCTGTAATGAGTATTATGTTTTAAATAGTTCCTTGTAATTTTGCGGGGCAGTGCTGAAGGAGAGGTGGACTATTTTTTATATGAGAGACATTTAAAAGATTTGCCACTCTGAAAATAATCACTGTACTTTTGGAAAATATTTGATGAAATCTGTTGTCAAAATTCTGTTGAACCAAACTGTCCCATTACTATTCACCAGAGAGGATGAACTAGCTGATTCAGGGTGGAAGATATCAGTGTTTTCCTCAGCATAGCGTGTTAGTTAGTTGCATGGTGTTGTCCATAGCTGGGTGAAACAGCTGGCACCAAGAATAGCCAGAGTGGTAGATGCAGCAGTGTTGCAGGCTAAAAACAGAACGATGGTTGTTAAACACTACACTGATAATTCTCCCACTCCTTGAGTTCAGGATGTTTTGGAAGCTTCAAGTCTACTGCATGTTGAAGGTCAAGGCAATTATTCAGGATATAAAATTAGTTTCTCTAACGGACAAAGTTGCATGGCTCCAAGTGACTTGGCTGAAAATTCATCAAATTTAATTTTTATGGGAGTCTGAAAGGGTTGGGATATATAGAGACCATGGTTTCCTCTCACTTCCAGATTCTGTACAAAATTAATTTCCTACAAATATCTGAATGACTCCAAAGTGATTTAGACAGATGGTCTAACTGGCTTCATGGGTCTATAGTTTCCCTCAGAAGGAATTCCTTGCCAAAATTGTATTTGTTCCAAACTTTGGTTTCCTATTTTCTAGCAGGAGGCTTTTCTCTGTTGATTTAGAGCTAGAGTAAAAAGGACAGTATAACCAAACACTATCCTGGATCAGCTTGGGGAATAAGTTTTTTTGGAGAAGAAATCTTTGCCTAGAAAATCCATTGCAGAAATTGTGACAGTATACACATTATGGCATTGTTCACAACAGTGGGTTTTACAAATCAAGAAAAGGTTGATCTGAAAAAAAACAACTTGTAAATATGCCTCCTAAATGAAAACTGTGGCAATAGATAGCCTGGATAACTCAAAAAAAAATTTATCGTATCTAAGCCATCAAAAGTTTTGAGGAGACGAAGTTTAATTAGATTGTTGTGCTTGTGAATGTCTGTATTAAAACTAAAGCAGCATTTTAAAAGCTGAGTCAAATTTTAAAGGAGTTAATTCCCACAACATGGATGAATCTGATTCCATGACAGGCTTTGAGTTAGAGCAGAGAAAATACCAAGAGCAGATGAAATCTTCTGAGAGAGTAAACCCTAATTTCTTTTAAATGGTTAATTTCACTTGGAGTTTTTATTCCTGTGGTATTTGTTTCCTTAAAAACCTAATCCAAAAAAGCTTTCTTTCCTCATTCATAATTTTAAGTGAATTTCATGTATTCTCCTTGTCTTGTTCTATTTCTGAACAGGCAACTGACCATATGAAATATTAGCCCGGTATCAGCTCCTGATTTAACACCATCTAAACTAATTTTTCAACCCATGTTGAAACTTCCCTATGCACCATTGCTCTGTATGTTATGCTTTAAGGCCTTTTGTTTTTTGTGATGAAACAGAATCAAACAACATTATGCTCTGGAGCTGTGGGGATTTTTTCATTTACTCGTGTTTTGGTATCAGAGGAACAGGGAATACGTTTTTTCCCTATACACTGCTGAGTATACAAAACTTTTTGAATCAGTTCTTGCTAGGTGAAGTAATAAAACTGGTACCTTATTCACAATCTGAAATGTAAAGAATTGTTCTCCTTTAGCTTAGATGTTGAATAAAAATTAAAAGGACAGGATCTGTGTAAATGGAAATGCCATTTTAAATTACTTGAAACTACCTTGAGTAATCTAGCTCAGAAGAGTCATATCTCTGTCTACTTATGTATGATCACTTAATAAACAAAATGCCAGTAGTGTCATAAATATAGCCCATAGTTTTGCAGAAACAGTACAAACACTGCAGCTCTCCAAATGACTTCCTCATGGGAAATAAATGATAGTTACTTCTCCTGGCACAAATACACTGTTACATTTCAAACAAGTTTTTAATTTTTATCTGCTCAAACTAGGTAAAATTTTATTTTCTGTTTTAGTCCAATGTGATATATAGGTAGACATTATAATTTGAAAGGGAATATGTATGCTGAAATTGCCACCTATTCTTGAATCTATGGACCATTGCTGTGGTTTAGCTAAAAAGTACTTTAAGACAACACAAAATGACTTAGAAAAGCTGAGACTTTTTATCTGTTCTCCTAGCGATTGAGCTGGACATATTAAAACAGTCAAACCCAGAATTTTGAGTGCAACTATTTACCATTGATCTATTTTTCCCCCTACCACATCTAAAATATTTTGTTTTAAAGTTTCTAGTTGCTTTCACTGTCAGTATTTCTCTTGTTGCATGAACACTATATAGTAAAGGAGAAACTTTGTACCTGCAGAACTGTCATAAAAAAAATTGGCAAAAGACAACTGGGCAGACATGAAGAGGTGAAAAGTATTTTTGGATTTTACTGGTTTTTTATCCCAAAACTGCTGCAGAGACTAAAGGAGGTGGTTTGGAAACTCTGTATCTTTTAGAAACAATACAGATGTTTCTATCCAGCATGGCATCCCAGCTGATGGTCAGGGGAATATGACAGGCAGAGGCAGCAGAGCTCCATTTCCTCCAGTAGGAGCCTGGGTCAGGACTGCTGACAGTATATTTGGGTGGGTCATGTCTCCCTACAACTGGCTTCTCAGTTTTTCCAAGTTGGGGATTTATTTAGTGTCTGGTTTTTGGGGTTTTACACCATTATGTTTATTTTAAATCAAGTTTAGTTACACATTTTAGGTACAAGGAAGGAAATACTTCTTATCCTTTAGTGCTTGGGCTGTCACTGGGGATTGGGAACAATGAGACAGCTGAAAATAACATAGAGACAAAGCCTGGCAGAGGTAAATACAATCATGATGGAAAGAGCAGGAAGAGGAAGAGGAAACCAGAAAAATACTAATAGATTTTGAAATAGAAACTGTCTACATCTCAGTAGAATAGCTCCCTGAAAGAAAATAGGGAGCTGAATGGAGAAATTTATATATAAACCAGCAAAGCTGGATAAGACTAGAGGTAATATAGCATGTGAGCATGTCTTCAGGTATCTGTTGCTAAAATGGTCATTTGTTTTCAGACTATCATTGCTCTAAAGAAGCTTTATTTCAGTCTACTTGTAATAGGTGTCAATGTCCTGTTTCTGTCATAGGGCACAATAGAATTTTAAGTTATTACCAGACATTAAGATTTAGCATTTACATAAGATTTTTGTGCACTAACTATTTTATGGTTCTCTAATTAATCATCTCAGCATATACAGACTGTATGAAAATGTAGCTGTTTTGCAGATGGGAAAGCTGCAGTCAATTGAATTCCTGGAAACAATGCAAGAATTGCTTTTATCAGTAGCACTGCTTGGTAGTCAGGCTGTTTGCTTTCTACTGTTTGTATCTGACTCTTCTTTCTGGTTATTGTGTACTGGATCTCTTTGGATTAATTTGATGCAATAGTGATGAAAGTTGTTAATATTTAGGGTCAGCTCTGCAGTATCTCTCTCTTCTTTGCTGGGTGACAAGGAATGACAGCTATTTATATGGCAAGAGTCCCTGGGTTACTCATATGCCTATCACAAAGGCTATTTTCCTGAAATATTTCTTCTGCTGCCAAAGGAACTGGTGACTTACTTCATAATGGATATTTAATCACTTGGGGTCTGTCTAGAAATATGTTTACATTAGTGTTTGAGTGTTATTCACCACTTGGATGTTTGTTATTTGTTGTTTCTTAGTTTGAGATATATGCCTAAATAAGGTTATTTAAGAAAAGAGAAACTGCTATTAAGGCTAAAAGAATAGATATCTTGCGAGTCATAACATTCACTGGCCTCAGTGTCAGGCAAACACTTGGCTCTATCAGTTCTTGTCATAATTCCTTCCTCATACTTGCCAGTGTTTTTTATTAATGTAGGTGAGCTAACACAGTTCACAAAAGTGCAAAAGTATTTAAAACATATCTTTGCTAGACAGGAAATAAACCTAAACTTTGAACTTATGAAATGCACAGTCAGGAAAGTAGAAATTAATGGCAAAACCTTTTTCAACGTTCACTCGTAGGTTGCATATAATTTCAGAAGTTCAGCTGCAGGTTCTAATGTGTTTTATAATTTGAATTTGAGTATGTGCTCAATTAGTGTAAATATATATCCATTTTATCTAGCAAAGTTGTTTTTCAGGAACTATGCAGTAATGTTTAGTTTGTCTCCCAGTAATATGATGACAATATTGGATAAATCGGAATTCAACATTCATGGTTGCCACTGGACTTCCAAAACACTGTATCATTGATTTATTATCATAATATTTTGAGATTCTGGACATTCTGTAAAGAAAATGTTATTGCATGTGTTGACAAAACACAGTATTTTCCCTTCTTCTTTAGCCAAATAATAATTTTAAAGATTCTAATTTCATTCACAATGAAGGTTAATAATGCTTTATTACATAAAACTATTTGTTTGGGTTTTTTTTAAGACAGGAATATCAAGTCTTTTTTCATTGCATGTATTCAAACATCCCATTTTCTCAACATAATCCACAAAGTTAGAACAAAGAATTTGGTTTCCATTTGTTGGCTTTTCGTGTACATGAATACACAATAGCAGTCATTTCTAAATATTAAAAAAAAAATCCCTTTGTCAGACCCAAGCAATAAAAGGCTTAGGATGGTGCTACAAGGAGATGACAAAGAGACAATGAGTTGAGAACAGGTTCAAGGCTTTAGAAGGAAGAAACTTCCGCATCCTATAGGTGGCTTCTGAAGCTGCCTTCTGCTAACTGAAAATGAGGCTGTGCACATAACCTGTCTGGGAAAATCTCGTTATCAAAAGTAGGTTATGTCTTATTGAAAAACTGTATTCTGAAAGCACTTATTTATTTTACAGTATGTACATTTCAATAGCCTGGCTGAATTTAGGTGAGACTGAGGTATCAATCAATCAGCATCCTTTTAAAGGATGTAATCAAAACTGTCAAATAAAGTGCTTGTTTGCTTCAGCTATGTGTTCTGTGCTTTTATGGTCCTCATGTCTTTCAGCAGCATTGGTCTGTAGATCTCCTCCAAGCTCTCCATGTAGTCTAAATAATCACTCACTCGAAATCCATGCAGTGCTTCCTCCTGTACAGATACACAGAGAAAGCATTTATTAGCTAGGGAAAAAAAAATGTACAACTCCAATTTAATGAATTCCAAGTTTCTAAAGAAGCTTGGAATCATTTTGTTCTGATAGTCAGAGCCTGGCTGTTTAAAATAGATTTTATTGTGTTTTATTTAGAAATACAGATTTGGCAATATCTGCTTCCAGTTAGTTTTTGGTTTTTTTTTTCTAATTACACACTTGGTATCAGAGAATTTCATTTCACTCAGATGTTGTTTACCTCATTTTTGGAAAATATTTTATTGAAGATTTTTGAGGTAAACAAAGTAAGCTTTAAGAAGGGAAAACCAGGTACTAAAATATTCTTTTGAAAGAAGATTTTTACACCAGCACATGGCACAAGTTTATAAGTGTGGCTTTTATATCCAGCTAGATTCTAAAGAAAAAACAGGAGATGTGTATTTTTTAAATCAATGATAAAAGAAGATCTTCATGAAGTGCTTAAATAAAACCAGAATAAACTGTTCTGCACCACTAAAAGTGAATAATTCTTACGAATTCCAAAACACAGAGTAAAAGAAAGTGCCTTCAGAAAACAAACAGATAATGTTCCTTCTCATGGCTACTCTATTGGAGGGATAAGGAGGATGCCCAACAGAACACAGGATCCTGAAGAATGGTTTAGTGTAAAAAGGGTTGTTACTGTTGTGTACTCATCATCTACTAATCAGTATTACCACTGCTGGCAGCATGTGCTGCAAAAAACTCTCTGGAGCCAGTCTCTGTGGACATAAGCTGCACCTCTGGTGTATTAACTGTGAATCTCTGCTAAGTAGAATTCTCCTGAGAACATCTACGCAGGCTTGGAAAAGTGCACTTTGGCATCTGAACAGGAATTCAAAATAGTCTTTATATTTCTTCTTCTCTACACAGAAGCAAAGCAAAAGTAAGATTTTACCTTCCAAGTTGCTCCTCATGCACTGTGAGAAAGCTGACTACAGTGGAATATAAAATTATATATATATACACACACACAGATATATATCTGGAACTAAATGGCATGTAGTGACAGGAGAAGGGGGAACAGCTTCAAAAGAGGGTAGGTTTAGATTAGGTATGAGGAAGAACTTTACTGTGAGGATGGTGAGTCACTGAAAAGAAGTTGTGGAACACTCTGGAAGTGTACAAGGCCAGGTTCAATGGTATAGTGGAAGATGGATTGGAACTAGATGATGTTTAAGGTTCCTTTCAATCCAAACCATTCTACAGTTCAATTTTTTTTTTAGTTTCAATTCATTAAGACTTATCAATAGCAGGAGTACAAGTTAAGTACACTCCTTTTTTTTCTGTAGTGGTCACTCAATAAATTGCCTATATTCCAGTACTGCATTAATTTACATTCTTTTCTCATTAATTTAAGAGTATGATGCCAAACCTTTAGTCTGATTATACTGCATATGGCAATGTACGAATTCTTTCTTCTATGTATTACATATTCTATCCAACAATGCCATCAAGATACACCTTTTAAGACACGTTGTCCAAAACCAGGGAAAACAAAACAAGACTGTGTACCAAACATTTTCAAGGAAGCTGATTGGGCTGAGCATATTTAAGCATAAGTAAGTTGGATGCAAACCAGTCAGAAAATTATTATTAGGACAGACTAAGATGCAGATAGCTAGTTCTCAAAAAAATTTTGACAGGTGAAAAAAGAAGTAGCAAAAAAGACAAAAATGTCCCTGTGAAGAAGAGTAAGATACTGTATCAATTTATGACTGAAGCTACAGCTATGCACTACCCTGCAAAAAGCCCCAGCCCCAAACGTAATTTATAATTGGGAAAGAATATAAAATTGTGAGGCTGGTTATACAGTAATTGGCATTTCTTCAAACTACCAGTTTAATCAGCTTCGTGCCACATCTCTACAAGCTTCAGCAAGTGACGACTGTGCAAACCCACTTTTCTGGAGAGCACCTTGTTCAATGAGATTGAGCTCACATACAGGGAACTGAATCAAATGTCCTCCTGACTTCATGTGACTATTTTCTTTGCTCATGAAGGAAAATGCTCAGTAAAAAATGCAGGAAAGCTATTTTCTGGAAAATACTATACACAATTTCCTGCCAGGGAACAAATAAAAAAATTGTTTTATTTCACAAGTATTATTTCACTTGTGTAAAATGACTAAGTGAAACTCAGTAAGAGTTTCAGATTAAATATATATTAATATATATATATATTAATATATATTAATATATATCCTCAGTATTCAGAGTTTTGCTTCTCCTCAGCAGTTGAAAAATTAAGAAACACTTACTTTCAGAAAAACCTGAAGATCTCGGGCTTCTGTGTGCTTCAGGATGTCTTGCTGTAGATGTCTGAACAGAGAAATACACATATATATTTGATAATCAGGACCAAGGAAAATACATATAGCAATGTAGTGACAGATCTCACTCCAGTCCATGTAATTCCAGAAACACTGAGTTATCCATTGCAGACAGATCTAGATGAGAATGAAATTATATATAATTAAATAATTATATACATTCAGTCATAATTGATCAGCTTTATCTCTTTTGTACACTACAGAACCTTTTCCCTATAACATTACCCCGGTTATGAAAATGAAAGGGCTAAAGTACAAAAGAAGCCAAGATTCACAATTTTTAATGCACAGCCTCTGAATAGACTCCTAGTGAGTTTGACTAAACATAATACCCTGTATCCATGCGATCCACACTTGTAAGAGTGGATTCTGGCACCTCCTAAGGTTGAGACTTGAAGTCCAATGAAAGCAAAAGTGATTTTTTTCAAGATTTTGTTTTAAATGTGGCCTAAAGGGTAATGACAGTGATGAAGACATGTTCAATGTGGGTTTTCCTTTCAATTAAAGTAGTTATCTGCATTATAAATGAATGTTAGGTCCTTCTCTAAAACACATTTTCATTTAATGAAGAGAGTATGAACACAGTGACTCCTTTGCCCTGTTCTAAATTACAGTGTATTAAGAGGTATAATGTACATTTAATTTGGTTCTAGACCACAAATCTTCTGCTAATCATTCTTTAAAGTGTTTAAAAATATGCAGCAGAATTACCACGATTCCAATTAGATGACAATAACCATAGTCTGGCAGTAAATCTGTTTTGAGGTATTTACTGAGGCACGCAATCTCCTAAATATATCAGAACTGTTTCCACAGTTCACAGTTTGTTTTAAATACTGCAGTAGTACTGCAAAATCAAGCAGAAGATACAGTGGCACCCACAAATGGCATTTCAGTAACTCATTAAATAAATGAAAACAATCATTATTAGCATTAGAACAATAGTTAGTCTATTACTGAGTGCACACAATTAAAAAAATAAAATAGTGTAACTTGCACAAAAATAGCTGAAGGAGTGACTGTCCCCATGTATTTTCTTCATCCTAAAACAGGAACCTTATTACAAGCACCTCATTCCTATGCTGAGATAAATTCCTTCATCTGCTACTCTTCTCTCCTCAAAAAACCAAACCCAACCTGACTATTTTGAGCAATGTTTGTACCACACTGGCACCTCCCCCATTAAAGAGTCTTTTCAGCTGCAAATCTTGCAGGAAAAATGGATTTTGAAGGCATAAAATGAAAGGTATTTTTCTTGCCTTGGCACAGCAATACACTTTCTCACTCTGGCAAGGTGTCCTTCGCACGGACAATCTAACTCACTGCATGGAGCTCTTTACCCTTCACCATGATTGCAATCTTTACAAACAATGCTTTTCATCCATAGCTGTCCATTCTACCAAACAATTGTTGTAAGTAGGCAAAATGAAAGCTGGTGTTATAGATAATTATTCTTCTGTTGTAACACCTCTTTAATATGAAAGAATAATGTGTTACCTGATTGTAATATTTATAGTAGCTCATATAAAATTAATTTTTCTCTAATATCACAGAAACTGCTTCCTAGTATATAACTACTGTACATTACCCATTTCTCTCCTATGGAAAATTTAGATAATTATTCCAGGGAATAAAGTATTTTGTTTAAATGCTAAATTTGAGGATTTAGTATGTATTATTTTTATCAATTTTTCTGCATGAACATGTAATAAAAGGTCATCAGCTCCCATACACTGGTATTATTCTATGAGTCAGTCACTTTCTATTTTCAGATGCTCTAAATCACTATGTGTTCTTATCTCTTACCCTTAGTATTATAACCACCACACAAGTGCCATTTAGAAAAAATGGCCAGTAGTTCCTCAGTGTTCTTGATTTTGTAGATTTAAGTCAATAGGTTGATGATAATTTAATAGACCGTGATCAGTTACCTGGGATGGAGTGAAACCAGACATGTGGAAGGCTGAACAGACAAGGGGCAACTCAGCTTTCAGCAACATTTCAACGTGGTGAGCACTGCAGAAATAAACTGGATGGATGCCATATTCCACTGTTGTAACAGGCAGATGCATCTGGTTAACAACAACAACATCATCACCATCAACAATGAAACTGAGGAACAGGATTACAGACTACAGAAATGTGTTGTTTTTTAATGCCTTGCTGAGAACAATATGTAAAAATATACACTTTTATATGTAAGATAAGTAATTCTGATTATTTTAGAGACAGAATAAACAAAATATATTGTACTTCCATCAAGAAAAACATGTAGGTAACTAAAGAGAAGTGTTAATAAATATATCCTGATTGTTACTCTGCATTAGTAGTCTAGTTCCTTATTGTATACAAGCTTTAATTGTCAAAACAGGGATGGAGAAACTGTTGTTATATTTTAAACAGGAAAATTGAAAAAAAGAAAAAAGATTGATTTCTGCTGAATTTTTTCCCTCCATTTAGTGGTGGAGTGGAACTTCATGATATTTGGAGTTGTTTTTTGTGTGCACATATCTTTGCAGCATGTGTGGAGGGTGTGAGTGAAATTCTATTATGTGCAGCAAAAAGAGCAGAGGTTTTATCACTATGGAAGGCTCTGGATATTAATGCCCAGTTCCAGGTAATGAATCCTTGGCACCAGTGGTTTTTCAGCACTCGCAGAATACAGCAAATTTCAGCACAAATTTCATTATGCTGGAACAACCTCAGGCCAGACTCAGTGCTGAATGGACTGATAACCATCATCCCTTCTAGTCACAAGACAGATCACTTGGTATTGCTACAAAAGCCTCCATGCAGAAGAAGCACAGAATCTAATCTGTGCTTCTTGTACCTCAGAGTTCTCTGGTACAGACTACAGTTTAGAGTTTATGTTCAAAACACAACATGACAATGTCCAAAGGGTTTTATTTTAAATAGCTGGGAACTCCCATAATGAAAGATAGAAATGATGCTTCTTCCTATATTACAACCTCAATCCAGATACTGACAATTTAAAATTGTCAATCATACAGTATTTGTGCAGTAATAGTTTTTAAAATTTACTATATATTCTCAAATGTATTAAGTAAATTTCAAAACTGTCACTAAAAAAACCAAAAAATCAGATCAACAGACTTGCTCTCTTACTGGAATCTGATAATTAAAAAAAAAGGTCATTCAGCAGTATCACAGGCTTCACACAGAATTTAATGCCACTAACAAAGTTTGTTTTACTGCCAGCTTTAAAATTTATTAACATGGTCTTCAATCCACCTGCTACTTCTATCCTTTTAAACAAAAATTTGAGCAAATATCAGATCTACATTTTTCCATTAATTTTTCAGGGTTATGTATTTAGCTAGGGGGGCTTAAGGAAAATATAATGCATTAGGAAAAAAAAAAACAAAAAAAAAAGCCAAGAAAAAAACAAAACTAAGGAGATTAATAAAGTCTAATTTGTGAACTTTCAAAGGAGTCTTTCAGAATGAAACAGGTTGTAAATTCTTACGGATAAATGCAGTCTTGGTAGCCAGAGAAATGCTGAAATAAGAAGACATGAAAATTGCTGAAGAAATGTCAGTGTCCTCTCCCTGTCCCCTGACATTATGAGGAAGATGGAAGATGCAAACCAGTCATAACCAGCGTAGTGCTCCTGCAAGCAGCCTGAACAGGAAGGTTAAGGAACTTGGGCAGAGATCTCCTCCTCACTCTCCTGCAGCAACTACAGTTCTCCTCCTTCCAAGGTCCACGCACACCGAGCCAGGAGTTGGGGTTGTTAGACATGGCCAAGGGGAACAGAGCTGCACAGAAGGCAGCATCAAGGCACAGTTGTCTTTCAAACTGAATTAAGAGAAACAATTTAAGCTGTTTTCAACATATACTAATTTTTTTTAGTCCATACGTAGTCAAGCTAAATCAGTAAAAGTAAACAAAAAGCAAGTAAATGTAAAAAAATCTGCACCAAAATGAGTGTGCTTATAAAGTGCAAGAAAAGAAAATAGTGGAGGAATAAAACAGGAGTTAAAATTATCAAAAAAAAAAAAAAGTAAAAGAAAAGCCTTAAAAATGAGATTCAGCATATTCTGACTAATACACCTGAAGTATAATTTAATAGTGGTATGCAAATTTAACAAAGGTATGCAAAACAGAGAATAATATAGCAAATCTCATTGAAAAGCTTTTATCTGTTTGTTTTTTTTTTTCAGGAAGTTCCACAGTGGATCCGAAAGAACCAAAAGTCTAACCACTCCTGTTGATCTGACTATATCTACTTATCACACTTATCACTTATCACTACATGGGCAGTATCATTAACACTGTTGGTATTATGGGAGTAACACAAATACTCATTAATGTTCAGAGGTATATTGCTGCAGGCTCTTTATCACATTCAAAGATGTGAACCCACTCCAAAATAGTTGCTGACAAAAGTGAATGAGATTTGCACTTCTAACAAAGTATGGGAACAAAAGGGTCAACATTTTCTTAAGGGCATTGGGAATGTAACTTAATGAAATTTCAAAGTAAAAGTGCTCTTTTAAATTTTTTTTTCTTTCCATAAATATAACACACCTACACCTCCAATAAAGGTACAAACCAGGAATTCAAATTCCACTGAAATTTTTAGACTATATAACTTATACCATCACGAAAGGATACAAAGTGAAGACATGACAGTTCTTTGCTGTTGTTTCAGAAACTCCTCACAATTCATTAACACGAAACACAGCCCATTTTCAGCATCTTCTTTTAGCAAGTTTAAGTATTTTCCATATCTATTTCAAGAAGTTAAAAAAAAAACAAACCTCTTTAAATGTTTTTTTAATTCCTAAAAAGGAAGAACTCATATTTAATAAACCTGTAAATGTTAAGCTGTCATAAAGTTTTTCATCACTAAAACTATGCTGTAGATATACACATAACTAATTAAATAAAACCTTCTGTGCTCTACCTAGAAAGAATACATAGCAAACATCTGCTGCTCATTGTTACAAATCCTTACCCAAATTCGCTTTAGTTCAGTTTTAGAGATGGTGGTGGGGAGGAATAAGTACTCTAACACACACGACTCAGTTTCTTCACATACACTATTTAGATTTTTATATAATTATTGTACATGTAATTATTATAATCAGAATTCAAACATTAATGCTAAAGATAGCAATCTGTGCAAGTACAAATATCTAAGCTTTTCCTTCATCACAGCTCTGCAAATTACGAGCCAAATAAAATGTTTAAATGGTGTATAACTAAGCTTAGCTAAACAGAACCATATAGAGAAGTAATGCGAGGGAAAAAAAAGACACATAATTCAGGATAATGCAATTTTATGGTAAATCTTACTAGCACATTACAATTAGTCTTTACAAAAATAGAGGATAATAACATACATCAACTATAAAAATAATTTAATTATGTACTAATACCTTTTTCAATTGCAGTTAGAATTCATTTTCTTAAAGTTTATCTTAGATTTAAATGCTATAAAGCAATGAGCTGATGAATTAAGTATTATTAAAGTCATTCTGTGAAAATCAAACAAATCCTAGAAATACTCTAGGGAAATATTTTAATACCATGTACCTGACTGTCATTTCAACACCAAGCTGCTGCACAGATGAAAGGTTTTCTTTCTTAACATCTGCATCCATGGCTAAAACAAAAGAAAATAAATTAAATAAACTATTATAAGAAATATGATTCGAACTGAATGCTAATGTAAAGCTCTTTATGTGTATGAATACCAATTCTGGAGAACTGTCTCCTATTCAAAATTATTTTCGTAGTGTTTGGAAAGGATTCATAAAGAATCCACATTCTTCACAGACTTCTTTTTTAAATAAAAATCACCATCTTTCTAAGGAAATCTTCATGGTTGGTATAGTTATCATGACGGTTATCATTAGATTTACAGCAAGCAACATCTTTTTCAGCCCCATATCTTAGTAGAACTTTATCCTTTCTGGCCTAGAAATCAGAAAAGGCAGCCTATTCTGATCCACTTTCTTCCATTACAGAGGCCTTAAAATTTCCTAGCTGTAATTCCAACTTTATTAAAAAAATTCTATTCTGGTATCAATCACAGAAAACTTTAAAACTGATGGATTTAATAAATTAATTATATCCTATATTTACATGCATTTTTTCATGCAGTAATATATACCTCATTTTATGCAGTTATTTAAAGTTAAAATCCAAGCTAGAAAAAATTAATAAATAAGGATTTAAAGCAACCACTGTTGTAGCATTTCCTCAAAATTTTAAATTCTAAATTAAAATTTAAATGGGCATTTTCCCTATCAGGTATCTGTTATCATCTAGGATAACTATACCACAGATAAAATTGCAGTCTAATAATATTATGAATTAAAAAGCTGAGGGAATAAACCTTGAATATACTTATTTGAAAGTTCTAATTAAAAACAGCAAGAAATTAAACAAATTAAAACCCTTATTAACTGTCAACATTTATTTAAAATGTAAATAATATATATGGCAGCAGAAGTTAAAGTATATTCATGTAAATGATAGATGTAAAAATCTAATTAAGCAGATCACATGGTAACTTATGTATTTTTTCTATATCCTCAGACAGAGAAATCAAAGTGAAGGATTCCCTGGCTATTCATGTAGGTAAACACTCTTTGTTCCTGGCACACAAACAGGAACTAAGGTATTAAAGATGAAATAGGTGCTAGTTCAGGGGAAAAGGACTCAAGGGGAAACAAACAAATAAAAAAAAAAACCCAAAAAAGCCTCAAAAAAACCAAAAAAATAAGATTCCATCTGCTCATATCAGATGAGGTAAAAATTCAGATCATATCAGATTCGTATCAGTTGAGGGCAAAATTTTTATGAAGAAAATAATACAGCAAAATACACTCAACAATGAAGCAATAAAATTCAGCAGAGCAAGTATAGCAAGAATAAAATCCCACTGTGTTTTATAACTTTCACAGAGAACAATAATTTAAGTGTTAGGGTTGTGAGAAGTTAACCTTGTACCTTTGACAATATATTTATACATTATAAATATCAACTGCTCTTTGAGTAAAATGATCTTATTCAATAATCTAATGGGACTGAAACACTAAATGCCCATTAGAGAGGTTTACTGCAATCCGAACAACAGAAGTTCAAATATCTTTTGCACAGCATACCAGCAGTGCAATCTTTGGAAGCATACATATAAGTTCACAGGGCATTTCAGTTAAAACCCCACTTAAATAACTGAAACATTCATAACTTTTTACAGCTCCTGTTCCAAATTACCTGTTTACTCAGGCTGCAATTGCCATACTGAAGTCAATATATTTTCAAGTTTGTGTGTGCAAGTGGGAAGGCAAGAGGCATACATACATCCTAGATAATAGGGGGAATATAAATGAGTTGGCTGTGGCTAATGACTAATTCAGTACTAACACCACCATGTTAAATGGCAGCAGAGGGAAAGGAGAGCAATGACCTCTAAGCTCCAGTGCACTCCTGCTACCATTTTGAGGTGGATCCTCTTGTGGGTGGCAGTGCAGATATCCCAGTCGAGCAAGTGTAACAAAAAAAGCTGTATCACAGCCCACTGTGTGAGCCCGGTGACCAGTGTGTAACAGTTTACACCAAGTACTGGAGGCTCATTGTCCATTAACATTAAACTTCACTGTGTGTGACTTCACTGATTTTCACTGACTTTTCTTCTCTGTTGTAACAATTTCTTAGTGGCTAGAAAGGGCTTTTTTTTCTCACCACACTTCCTTCTGATATTCACTTCCTCTGTATTGTGAAGGAAGATAAAAATAACTTGAAGTCTGGACTGAATAATAATTCTCTATCACACAGTACCTTATCAAGGCAAAACTTCTTGCTTTCAGACACCACTGTATTCAACATAATCACAGCTCTATATCCTGATAATCTAAAAATCGTGCTTCTTTGTCCTGGGTCAAAAGTTTTATTTTCCCTTTTGTTTATTACTTAACAAACTGGGAAGACTAGGGCTAAGAACACTGTAAAGTGATTTAGAATACACAAAGGACTACTTTCCAGTGATTAAAAACTGGACCTAGAAACCTTACATGCTCCCTTAAACTTAGAAAAATGCTATGAAAAACAAGTGGAATATTTAAATACTGTATATTGCAATCCATGGACAAAAAGCTTGCTTGTTGTGACTGTACTATTGTGATGATGCCCATACATCTGGTTTAGTGCAGTGAGTTAATTTTATACAAAATTTCTTCGACAAATATTTTTCAATACACCTGATATAACTGTCTTGAAATGCAAAAGGTTTCATAACAAATAGGCATGGAGAAAAATCAGTTCTCTAAATAAGAATGCCAATCATTGTCAAAGGCCAGACCACCTCTCTGAACTGTGAACGAATAATATGATACAGCACTCTGGCTATTACTAATGGAATAAACAATGTATTTTGGCAGCTTCCTTTTTATTTATCTTAAAGCAAAAAAATCTATGTTGAACAGATATTTCACACTTTTTTCTTTAAAACTGAAAAACAGTGTAAAACAGAAGCCAAAATTAAATTAGTGACTTGAAGGATATTGTAATTCTCTAGGAGCTGATTTACAATTTAAGAAAATTCTTAGAAATCACCTCGAAGGGCAGCACTTTTCAAAATGTTATGTAGCATTCAGGAGCACAAAAAGAGACTCCCATGAGGCATGATTTTTTAAATTACTAAACTCAGTCTATAGCTATAAGCACTCCAGCATAAGTTAACTGCCATGCACAGTCCTGTGGCATTCTTTCTGATCAGCCTACACTTCAATTAAGTTTACAATTTATATGAAAGATTGCTTTCTTATTCATTTTCCCTCTTACCATGACAAAGCTTTTATGTGTTTAAGTCAGAAAATGGGCTACATCGCATTCACACTGAAATGACAGGATGCCAAGCTGAAACAGCTTTACAGCATATGTCACGTAACTTGTATGGTATTTGGATAATATTTAATTTATTTCCCTGTTTAAAGTGCTGTTACGCCAAAGACACCACTGCCTTCCCTTCTGTCACAAGTAAAAAATATTACTAAAGCTGTCACTCACATTATTGGTTTAGATCTTTCACTTCCTGGTGCCCAGGCCAAATGGTTTTATGTCTATATAAATAATATTTGGAATATACTAACGGATGCTAAATTTTAACTTCAGTGACAATAAGAAAGATTAGGTTTCTTGCGATGGATGAAAAAGACTTTTGATTCAAAGAAAATATTTATGTAAAGGTTCTGCAAACAGCTGAAAATACCATGATAGCCAGAACCACCTGTCTAATTCCCAAAAATGCTTTAAAATACTTAGAAGTATATAACTATATTTGCTATCAGATTTCTAGTCCATGGCTTTGTCCATAAAAACTGAAATTATGGAACTCATTATTTTTTCCTATGATTTATTATTTTTGTTAACAAACCAGCAGGTTTTCACTTACTCTGCAACAGGTATCTAAACACTGATCCTATCCATTTGCAGATACTGAAGCAGACAACATTAATCTTTATGCTTTGTCAGTAACTATCCTTTCTCATTCTGATGCTCTTATGAAAATTTTCTATTTTAAACATTATTTGGACTTGCAGCAGAGCAAAATCTACGAGTTTTTCTCCATAATCTGTTCTGCCATTTTTATACTGTTTCTTCGTTATGTTACCTCCTTCAACCAGGCTACTAATCTAGAACACTTCTGATGGTCTGACCTCACACTCATTGTTAGAAATGTCTATAAAATAATCTTTTTTCAAAGAAAAGCATGCCTTTTGTTGGATTTGAACTGGGAATGGAGACAATGTAAACAAGATCCAAGAGTGATTGCTGGAGAATGTTGATAGCTTCTCAGAAGTAATCTCATGCATAATTGTACTTTGACTATCGAAAGTATCTGTTATGTCATCAGTACTCTTGGCATAACAATACTGGATGAAAATATTCATATCTAGAAAATGCTTTCTGATAACAGCATCTTCAAAATGGTGGACAGTTTGAAGAAGTGAATTTATCAAATGACACAGAAAGAATGGAAAAACTTCCTTCCTTCTCCTTCCCTTTCAGCCCGATTTCAGGTTGTAATCCTGTATTTCACATTTGCTGCTCCTTCTGAACAACTCTATACTGATACCTTCCCACTGGTGTTTTTAAAATTTCTTAGTTTGTTACCTGACCCACCTGACCCTTCAAAGATTAAGAGCTCATTAAATGACAAAAAGCTCCTATGAGATTTCGTTCAGTCAGAGAACTTAGGCTCATCTAGGAGAAGGAACACATCATGACATCTGAGTTTTATGGCCAAGACCTGAAATCCCTGAGCTTCTGTCCCCTTGGCAGTATAGGGCAGAGATGTTTCAGAGACAAAGTCCAGTGGAAACAGAGGATTCAACTACAAGGTCATCTGCAAAAGCAGAGCTCCCCCCCCCCAAAAAAAACCCTGCTGATCACAAAACATTGCAGCAGTCCCAAGTTTGGGGAGTCTGCAACACATCATGGGGATCAATTAAGAAGCACAGACACCAATACATTAGATGATTTCATATTTCTCTGATAAATGGGTTTGTTGAAACCTTGAAAAAATGATGACATTTTCACAAAACGTTTCTGTTACACTGAACTGCAATTTGCTAACAGAAAGAGCAAGAGGCTATTTTAGGAACTTCGTATCCCTAATATATAATGCATGGTATTTTACTGCTACAGCAAATTTCAGTTTCTTGCCATTTTTTTACCTATTACAGATAGACATCAATGATTTGGTTGTCAATATTTCAGGGTTTATAAAGGAGAAAGAAAAAATAAAAGCAAACTAGAAATTATTAATTCTAGAAAGAGATCATTAACATATATACATATTCAGTCATCTGAATAAACATCACAGCAGTATCATTGCTGCTAGCAGAAAGTAAACTTCACGTAAGATTTGTGTTACTGCTTATAACTGAACATTGATTGCAACTGCATAGTGTTTTATCAGATATTTTATCCTTCTCTCTTATCTTGAAAATGGTAGCAACCCAATCTAATTTAATTTTTCCATATTTGCAAATTTTATAAGAGACTGAAATCCTGAGGGGTTCCACAGCAGATGGATGACTGTGTTATTCTAATTACAACTAGCTACAGGTTTACAAGGCTGTCATTTTTTTTAAATAATCAAATTCTAATTTTAGGAAACATGATAAATGCTGAATATCTATGTGCTCTGCTGAATCCACCTTCATGAAAAATGTGACTTTTCTTCATTGAAATGAAACAACTATTACAAATTGGCTTTCAATTCCTCAGACCAAAATTTTAGGAAAGAGAATGGTGGATACATACAATTGCCAAGTTCATGTTGGCTTACTTAAGATGTGGAGCTAGAAAGATGTTACCTTCTAACAACTTGTTAGCTTAACCTCATACAGAAAAATGTCTCTACTGTAACTAGTTTTAGGATTTAGGTTAGATGGCTCTTACAGGAGCATATGAAAAACACACTGTGAAATAACATGGCATTCAATAATTCCCCTTGAAGAAATTGCAACACTTCATAAAGACTACCAGAAAACCTTGGGAAATGTACAGAAATCTGGCCAATCGTTATTCAATCAGTGAGAAATCTAATTTTAAACAAATAAGATCTGATAAAGATTTGAGTGTGTTTTGTTATCCCTTTGGTACAAACATAGGAAGCATAATGCATTCTGGTTTCTCAATGTGCATTACCCTCCCTTCATAGGAAGGCCACACTGTTTATTTTATGATGTAAAAAAGAACCCAAAACGAAAATAATTTTAGCTATATGACCAATTCTTAAAATCACACCCTTTTACTGTTTCTGAGTAGAATTAGAATATGATCACAGATTCAGTTTTAGAACCAGACTTTTGTTTCATGTCAGTCAGCATGAATTTATTGGCCTAAACTAACTTTCCTGGCTAACCCTTATTGCTATACCCATCTGAAAAAGGTGCTATGAAGTTTTAAGAACTATTTTCCTATAAAAGTTAAAAGAAACCTTTGATGAAACATGGTGTTTGCCTGAGCATCACTCTTTCCTAGGCTGGAGAATTCTTCACAAAAGAAGTCTGTGATAATGTTGCTGCTGACAGGGAAAGAACTCAGTCCTCTGCCTACCTCTTACCACCAGATTACTGACTATCCTTGAGAAGACTTCTTATTCTCTCATTTCCAAGCTTTTCTTCACTAAAGCACATGGACTATCAAAAGCATTTGCACATGAAAACTGTTCATTAGATAACCTGCTAAATGTTGGAGCTTTTATTTGATAACTGAACAGGCAAACTTATCCAGAATTAATGTCCAATAGAGCCCGTGTAAGACCCCAAAAAAAAAAAACCCTCATTAAGAAAATACAAAAATAAATATTAGACAGAGTTGGTTTATCATTAAAAGAAAATCTTTAAGCCTACTGCTTCTCTTTAGAGATCTTTCACAGTGGATGGAAGCACTTAGCTATCATAATGAAGGAAGAGCAGGATTGCTGTCTTTGCTGGGCCAGGCATCCATTCGGAGGATGCAGATTGCTTAGATCATCTTAAATATTTATGCCACCAGCTTTGCAAATCATCTATAATAGGTGCCAACAAGTACTCTGAATCGCACCCTCACCTGTTCTGCATCTTCATCTTTCCATTATTCGTACAGAAATATGAAAGCCCATCACTAATAATTATCTATTCTGCTCACTCGAGAACATAATTTTCTTCTCCAAAGTGAGGTGTTTCCCAGCAGTGAAGCAATGAGTTTCTCAGCTGTTAAAGAACATTTTAAACAACCCCAAAATGATACAGATACATTTAGAAGAAAGGCAATTTAAATATGAAGAAGCTGCATGGAAATAAATTATTAGGAGACTGACCTTTATAGCTTCCCATGCTGAAATAACAATCTGTTCTGCTTTCAGAAAGATGTGACACGAACTTTTCAATTAATTCTGCCAAAACTGCAAGAAGTAAAAACCCATTAAAAAATTTGAGGCAACAAACAAAATATGGAACTATGTCACCTAACTAAATGACAATATGTAGGAAAGGAAAGCTATTTAAATTCCTGCATATTTGTTCATATTTTTATGGGGGAACAACTCAAAACATGCATTGCACTTTTACATTCCTAACACCATTCCTAACTTAAATTAAATTTTAATAGCTTTACTGAGAATCTATTCAGTGTAAACAGAAAGAGAATCTCATATTATCTTTATATCCTCCAAGGATTACTTCAGAATTTGTTAGATGGTTTCAATATAAAATGAAAATTAACTACAATTAAACTATAATATCTTACCACATCTGTCTGTGTATGGAGACAGGAAAGGAAAACAATATAACAAACAAACCACAAAACCAACCAACCAACCAAATACCCCAAATAAACCCAACAACCCACATAGAATAAAATGCTGACACCATCCCAAAATTATGCTAACAAAAGCACATGAAGTTTAAGGGCTGTTTCCAAAAAAACTCAATATAAAACTACCTATGCCATCACAAGATAAAAATTCTTCTCTTAAATGTATGCAATAGGAGTATTTAATTTGGGAAATTCTGTATTTAATGATGACCATAATGTTCTTCTTCAGTTCTTGCTATGGAACTTTGAGTCTGAAGATACTGCATAGCTAAGTCTGATGCTAACATCTGTTCACTGTGGAGGAAATCTTATCTCCCACCTTGTTAGGATGTTAGCCAGGAAGTTCGCAAGACCTCTCGGTGACAATTACCCACACTGTCCCTGACTCCTCAATTCTGCAAGTCTGAGGCTATGGCAACTGTACCCATGACACCATACAAGTTTAAACAAAGATTACGAGGAAGCCTTTACACAAACTGCACAGAGGAGGACCATATGAGGTAAGCCATATTAGGAATTTAGGATAGCAACAATGAACTTCTTTTATAAGTAAATGCTATCCTAAAACAGCTGCTGTTGGCTCCTTAAATAGGATATAAAGCATACAGATACACATACTGATACTTCTCACAAGAATGCAAAGCAAGGTAGCATATTTAGAGAGTAACAACTGCTGCCATCTGTGGGATTTCCTGTTTAAAGACCATGTTACCATTTCCCTGGCAGTCCTTCCAGTTAGTAGCAATGAAGCTTCAGCTCCTGTTCCCTCATTCTTGCACATAACTCCAGGCACCCACTGCCCAGGTGGATTTGCTGGTTTTAAACTGAAGAGTTCAAAGAATCATAGAATGGCAGGGGTTGGGAGGGACCATAAAGAACACCACTGGTACCAGTACCACTACACTGTTTTTGCAGACAGTGGCAGGAGCAGCTGAAGCAGCACAAGTGAGGCAGAGCAACGACACATACTGGAGGTGGCAATGGAGAAAGCTAGAAATCTCCTGAGCTAGCCATGATACAAGGAAAACTGACACAAGCAGTTAAAGAGCAGTGCAAGCTCTTTTGGGAATGAGGAGGAGAAGAAAGACAGAACCTCCACCCACTCCACTCTGATGCTTGTTATGCCAGAAAAATAATGAAGAAAAAGACATAATAAAGATAATTAATTCTTCTTCCAATTATTTTAACCGAACATACTGACATTAAATCACAAATTTTTTTTGTCTTGATTAATTGCCTGAAACATTTACAGAAATTACACCGAATGAGTCCAAAAAAAGTTTTTAAAAGGTTGTGTTTCGGTAATGCTAAAGAAGTCTCACTACAACAGCTAAACATGAATTTACAGTTAGAGTTCCAACTCCAACAGTAACAAAATTAATTTTTCATTGCAAAGGACTACTAAATTAAGACTAAAAACCTACACATGTAATTTATATTCTTATGCACTCTTATAGTGAAAAAAACCTGCTAATTAAATATAACACAGCTACTTTTAATCATGGATAATAAAATACATGGGGCTAAAAAAAAGCAATATACTTTACAGAAGAGTAACAATTCATTCTTTTTTTAAAGAATATACAACTCACTAATCCTCACTAATATGCTTAGTGGAATTTGGCCCACAAACAATATAACAAATATTTGTGTAAAACGAGCAAATGTGTCTATTCCTGAATCTGTAGACAGCAAAAAGCAGAAATTGGACATTAAATTTGTGACTAGTTATATATTTACTGTATGACTATTAGTGCAGTGATTACCAAAATATGCCATACTATAATAATAAATGGGAACTATGTTAAGACTAAAATATCCCATAATTCAGAAAATTTAAAACCAAGTTGGGACATCGTACATTTCTTCTCTTTTTGTCATAAGGCAGCCACATGCTTGACCTAGCAGGTGAATACTTCGATTCAATGCTTGAGTTAACAGAAGTGAGAGTTCAACTGCTAAGCAATATTTTGAAACTCAAGCACTAAATTATTTCCACCATTTGAAAGTATTTATCTAAGTGCCTATAAGGATCTTTGAAAATATTTTCATCAAGTTTGAGAGACAAAGACACACAAGAATATGTCTCAAAACACATGTGGTTAATAAATAAATAAATGGTTTTCACAGGACACTGCCTTTTCCAAAGGAATGGCCATGTGAAATGACGAGTAGCTATTTTAATTTTTTTCTTTTAATACTACATCATTTAGCTGCCATTTGGACACCACTGTAGAAACTGGTTCAGTGATTCTTCATTTAACTGTAAACTAGACAAAAGACATTTAGGAAGGTTCATTGTACAGTACAGTCAGTATTGCTGTAAAAGTCCAAATATTCAGGTAAAGTTTATGTGGCCTACCAACACAGTGAAAATGTTGATTTTCTTAAATTATGGTAGCTTGGCTGGATTAGTATTGAAGTTTTTAAGAGTCTAGAAATAATCTCATGGAAATTTAATTCTTACACACAAAATAAAGAGAATTTTAATTTAGGTGCGTGTAATCATACACAAAATAAAGAGAAATGTTTTTAAATTTCTTAAATTACTGCAGTATGGTTATAAAACACCTACTTTCCTCCAGGGTTTTCTTTTTCCTTGAAGAAGTAGTGTACAAAAGGAAGGTAATTGCAACAGCTTCAAAACTGCATAAGAACACTGCTTTAAAAAAAGCATGTGGTTAAAACTGTTTTAATAGGTAACAACCATGAGCACTAATCTAATTCCTACTCTGAAAGTTTTAAGTCAAACGGTCAAAAAATGCAAAAAGCATCAGACCTTTTTAAATCCTCTAATATAACTACTCTTACTGGATCACATTCTATGATCCAGATGTTTCAGAGGAGTTTAAAAGAAAATACAAAGGATTTTTTTTTAACAGCAGTTCTGCTCTCAGGCACAAGGTGTAACTCTTGGGGACGATCCTGTGCAGGACCAGGAGTTGGACTCAATGATCCTTGACGGTCTCTTCCAACTCAGCTGAGTGGAAGGGATTCTGTGATTCTGTGACTTCTGTTAGAGGCTAGAAATTCAAGAGTGAAAATCTTGGACAGATTACTTTTTTGCAAGAGTAGTGTCAGAAATTTTTAACTCCATCAACCATACTTCAGTTTAATAAGTATATGAAAAACAGAGTTAGCAATTCCATTATTGATGGCAACAACAAGAAGGACTTTCAATTATTGTACATTAAAATGACAGATGAACAACCTACATTTTCTCTGAAAACAAGATAATAAAAATTCTGACAGTACTTCCATTAGAGATGAACACTGCATATGTTATATCAATATACAAGCATTTTCTTTATTAATGTAAAAAACAGCCCCTCAAATCCAAACCAAATCTTTACACACTTGCACACACATTCACATGCACTCACATGCCACTGCTTACATTGGCTCCAAAGTGATTTGGGGGTCAGAAGAAAGAATTTCTGATTTGCAAATTGTTCTTTCTGCATGACAAAGACCCACTGTTTCACTCAAATTCTAACAGAAACTTCCTTGGAAAATCAAGGACATAAAAATAAAACCACAAACATCTAATTTGTATTATTCTAAAAGCTTCTTTTGAAAATACAATATCATCATTTTGTTATCCTGAACTAAAAACACTACGACAGCATACAATAGTCATGGGTTCTTTATCCTATGGGGAAAGTCCTGAAGTTAGTTTCAATTTTTTGTTGCAATTGCTAAAGGCTGCGGCACACACATACATCACAAACAATGACACTGCCTCAAAGGATCATTGTATTTTTTGTCAACATGTTTTGATAGAGCTATCTCAGATGATGCAGAGTTCACAAAACATTAAAGGATTCCAGAACACTGTGTTGACTGTAACCACTCTGCTTCCATCAAACATTTCACTTATAAAAGCTGGAGAAAATTCCTATGTTTTACAGTAAGTACTCACATGCAAGTTCAAGAGCTGCTATTTTTTCTTTTCTTGGTTGGTTGGTTTTTATTAAGAAAAAAATATTTGGAGGTAAATTAATAGGCCCTAAAGAATACTGGAGATCTAAATCTAGATCCTCAGGGAGATAGGTGATGGAAAATCTGAAAGACTCTATGGAGCAAGTAATTTTATCTGAATTTACTATCCCTACCCACATCACATATGAATATAAAGCTTGAGAAGAACAGGATTTGGGGACAGACTATCTCACTATGAAGAGAAGAATGTGAGCATATAATTGATATGATCTCTGCAACACCCTTAATTTATTTTGCTTTGGGTTTAAAGTCTTCTGAAAGGGGAGAGGAATAAGGATGTTGAATCTGCCCAGAAGTCAGATGCTGATACAATGTTAACTGGGAACAGATGAAAAAAAAAAGTTGCTGGAATGGAAAACAACAGAAATGCCTTCTGCTGTACCTGAAGGACAAAAAGGAGAAGACAATTGAAAAAGGCATGGCTAAAATAGTCAAGGTGAGATTCTGGTCCAAGAGAAAAAAAAAACCCAAAAACCACAAACCACCTCTCAGTAATGTGAACTATCTGAACATGAGCTATGCTAAGCCTAGATTCATACAGAGTAGTAACTTTCTTTATATATCTAAGCTATTGTTCAGAGGAGTTGATTTGCCTGCTTCTTTTTCTGCCAAAGCTTAGATGCCAATACACAGAAAACTCTTTTCTAGATGTACTAAAGACACTTGAGGGAGGCCAATGAGTAGTCCAAAATAAGCCAAGACATAACCTGACCAAAGGTTCTCCCCATGGTTCTCTAGCTGATAAGGGACCCAAAGAAAACAAGGAGCTATACACCCTAACACCCACAGATCTGTGGCATCCTTATGGAAGGAATGACTGGAAGAATGTCTTTGTCATAGCTTATTGTGCTTAGAAAAACACACTGTAGGACCTGTTTGTCTACAACGTTTTTCTTTTAGGAGACCGAGAAAAATCCCAGCCTTTCAGTCTTGATGCACTAAAAGACATGCTGGCCTGAGGAAGGTTTGTATCTCCTTTTAGCAGTTCAATAAAGCCTTTCAAAAACCAGATCTTGATGTTTGAGCACAGAAATTACTTAAAAGCTACAGTCAGAGGTGATGCTTTAGCAGAGGATACACTAGTCTATGGACATCCCAAAAGCAATGCATTACCAGAGCATTTAGCACAAAGGTATTGACCAAGTCAATGGGAGAGTAATCAACGTGGGAAGGGTGAATTAGAGATATTGATACTGTACAGTTTGGTCAAAATTTTTTTGATAGAGCTCAAGTAGGTTCTATAGATTCAGCATCTGATAATCCTGACACCAGATCACTGAATATTTTTAACAAATCAATTTTCATTACATTATACAGTCCTTGAATCTAATGTTATCTTTGCTCATTATTTTCTGGTTTAATTCCTGTTAATGTCAGTCCCCCTTAGAATGGGCCCAGCACAGAAAGCACAAGTGTACATCTTTGTTCTGTAAACCATGGAGATTGCTTCATCTGTAACTATAAAGAAAGCTTTGATTTCTGGGCATCTGGACTGAAGTCTCTCATTCCTCTGAAATTTGGGAGAGCTTCATATGCTGCAAAAGATACACAGCAGCACAGCTGTCTCTTGTAAAACGGATTCAGTGAACATTATGTTGTCTCAAACCACAGAGCTGCAGATATTTTGCTGCTTCTGAAATATCTCCAAGCAGATACAGAACATCTGAAGAGCTTTCCAACAGCCAGTTTATTAAATGCTTATCTAAATAACATAAAAGGAAACCTTGGGCACCTGTAAACAAGTTAGACTACATACTGACCATAATCAGAATTCCTATGCGAATGGAACCCAGCAATTTCTGAGAACATCTTCCTTCTTTATGGCTATACAAGCTTATATGATATCACAAGGGAATTATTATGTCTTACGTCTGATGATTTATCATATGGTGATCTGTGTTTTTGCTATGGCTGCTTTGGTTTTTTAACTGAACTATAGCAATGCTCCTACATGATCACACTGTTCATTAGAAATGCATATGAAAATTAAGAAAAACCTGAATGAACGGGTTCTTTGATGTTTAGTATGGCTTAATTCTGACATTTTTTTACAGAAATTGCCCATTAATATAATTTCCCAACCCACGTTAACTCATTCATTAATCTCTAAGAAACATCTGTTTTCTTTCAGGCTTTCTTTTTCATTTTCTCAGTATCTCAATAATGGACCCTTTAGAGATCTGGAACAAAGACTTGTATTTGAGCTGTCAAATTTCACTGACAACATAGAGGGATAACAGCTGTAAAGAGAAAAATAGGGCATAAAATGCATAAACCTTACTTTTTTGGGAAAACCCCATTGAAATAGTTTTCATAACACAAAATTACGGACTACTTGTATAGATAACGTACTCCTCAATAAAAAAATAAGAAGAGTTGCTTGTTAGTGTTCTTTTGTCTGCTTTCTTTGTTAATCTTCTTAAGTCATACTTACTTGGTCCACTGATGCTATCTGGTCTGGTTTTCATGACTTTGCAGAAGTGTTTTCTACAAATTTCTGCCCACCCAGCTGGCTTCTCTGGACTTTTTAAAAGTTTTAAGAGCTTGTCAAGATCTTTATCTAGAAAAAATGCAAAATTAGAGTTATTCTATAATGATCATACACTGACAGAACAGTTTGAGTTGAAAGGGACCTGAAATATCACATAGCCCCAACTCCATTGTCACATGTATTTTTGGCAGACCTCATAAGAAAAGAACACATAAATATGCCTTTTCCTAAGACAATTAAACTGGAGAAAAAGCTGATAGCATTCTGCTTCATACAAAACATTCTATTTACTGATGGGATTTTGTGCTTATTTTGGCTGGGGTAGAATTAATTTTCTTCACAGTGGCTGGTATGGGGCTATGCTTTTGGATATACTAAACACAGAGCTGTTAAACTAGAGATGTTCTAGAGATCTGTGTAAGCAGAGCTTCCTTTTCTGCTTTCATACTGCTACCCTGGCAAGGGGGTTGGTGGTGCGTGGGAAGCTGGGAGGAGACACCGCTGGGACAGGTGACCCAAACTGACCAAAGGGCTATTTTACACCATACGATACGCTCTGTATATTAAGTGGGGGGAAGAAAGAGCAAGGGGAGGAAGATTCTGAGTGATGTTGACATGATGACAGTTGACATGGTGGTGTTCAGTCAAAGGCTGGACTCAATGACATCTGAGGTCTTTTCAAATCTAATTGATTCTGTGATTGTGTTTGTCTCCTTAAATAACCATTACAGGTGATGGGGTCCTGCTCTCCTGCAGATGGGCTGAACACCTGCCTGCCACCTGGATGCAGTGAAATAATTCCTTCTTTTGCTCTGTGTGCATGGCTTTTGCTTTTCTATTATACAATCATAGAATAAGCAGAGTTAGAAGGGACCCATCAGGATCATCAAGTTCAACTCCTGGCCCTATGCAGAGCACCCCAAAAGTCACACCACGTGCCTGAGAGTGTTGTCCAAACACTTCTTGAACTCATAAAGGCTTGCTGCTGTAACCATTCCCCTGTACCAGTACCCAACCACCCTCTGGATGAATAGCATTTTCCTGATGTCTAATCTTAACCTCCCCTGACTCAGCATCAAACCATTTTCTCAAGTCCTGTCAGTGACCACAAGAGTGAAAAGATCAGTGCCTGCCCCTCTGCTTCCACTCGTAAGGATGTTGAAGACAACAGTGAGGTCTCCCCTCAGTCTCCTCTTCTCTAGGCTGAACAGACCAAGTGACCTCAACCACTCTGCATAAGGCTCCCCCTTCAGACCTTAACTATCCTCGCTGCCGTCTTTTGGACACTCTCTAACAACTTAATGTCTTTTTTATGTTGTGGTGCCCAAAACTGCCCCCAGCACGCAAGGTGAGGCCACTGCAGCGCAGAGCAGAGCGAGATAATCCCCTCCTTGCCCAGTTGACAATGCTGTGCCTGATGCCCCCCAGGACACAGCTTGCCCTCCTCCTGGCTGCCAGGGCACTTGGCAACTACCAGATTACTTGGTTCCCAGAGTACTTGATGCTGCTATGAAATATTTTCTGGCCATCTGGAAGGAAAAAAAAAAAAAGATGGTACCTGACACAAAGCAAATGCACATGTATTCACTCCAGCTGTGTACAATCCCTATGCAGTTCAACCATTACCATTATTTATTTTTCATGTTTCTGAGTACTTTGCTTGTTAAATAAAGTTTTTTCCATTTCTCTCAAAGATTTTTTCTTCTTAACTGGTGGGGGGAGGGGCCACTTGAATCTGCTTTCTAGAGGGACCCCTTTGGAGAGTTCCTCCCTAAATTTGCCCTAAACCATGACAAGCGTCAACAATTGTTTGAGCCAGTCTATGGATATTTGCTGTTACTTGTACTTCTTTATAGCATTTCTATGTCAAAGCACTCTTCTCAAAGGATCATATTCTTTTAAGATTATTAGAATATTTTCAACAGAATGATGATTTTGCATTTATTTTAAGCTCATCTAAAGACCTTAATGATTTTTAATTAGTAGATTGTATCCCTGTCATTGGAATTTATTATATGATACATAGCATTTCAAAACAATCTTATTATAGTAACTTAATGATTAACATTAATAATGACTTCAAATTAATTAACCTGAAATTTCTTTGTTTTCCTCAAATAAATAAGTCCTCAGTATCTTCCCAAATAACACGCAGTGATGCTTAGAACAGCTTACTTGTGAAAATTTAATGTGAAGAAGGATTTAACTCTTACAGTATTATCAGTATGATTTCTAGTTCTTTCTCTGCCCTTTTTTGTTATTTCTGAAACAGTTGAGTACTGAAGAAAATCCTAGAACTGCAAAGACACACTCCTCGATACAAGTTAAATAGTTATTTTACTTCTTCAAGGATTGTAGTAATTCAGTTTGGCAGACAAGGATCAGAGACTACAAGCTGAGACTTAATCAGTCAGCGTACCAGAGACCCATGCAACCAGCACACTGTGGTGCAGTCATGTATTTAATATATCCAGTACAAACTGAAACTGGTATCATACGGTGGAAACTTACTGCGGCTTATTTTCTTCCAGGTAAACCACTTGCTTCCCTTAACTTGTCATTAAATGTTGACTATCCCTTCTGCCAGGAGGTCATTACAGTACAAAAAAAAACCTTGGGGTTTTTTTGGAATGACAATTGCTTCTAAAAACTCATGATATCAAAAAAATGTCAGCTTGCTTTCACAATTTAGTAGGCAACTATTACTTGCCCAACAGTATTACCTTGTAGCTGAAACTTAAGCAACAACACAGTTCTGGGCTATACATATTATGTGTTACTGAGGGCAGGCTGTCACACTACCACTAGAGGTATTCTAAACACACTAACATCAAGAAATAGAAGTCCTGCTTTTATTTCTTCTCTTTTCTGGTTTGTCACTAAATGAGTTCACTGGTTATCCTAAATTAATGACTTGAATTTTATTTTTTTCCTGGAAAAATACTAGACCTCCTGAATGATGTGAAAGCTAGAAGGTGAGGGAACAGGGGAAGGAGAAAAAAAATAGAAAGAAGAGAAAATATGAGGAAGAGAATGACTAAGACCTTCCTCTACTGATGCTAGCAAGCTTTTAAATATGGTCATGATTGAAAAGAAGCTAATGTCAATTTAATTAATCTGCTGCACTTCTGCTCTCTTCTTCATATATGTTTATATTTTGCCATCCCATCCCTTACTTGTACTTACTTTGTGCTAGCATTGGTTGATCCGTGTAATCCCATGGAAAAAAAAAAAACCCAAACCCCCACATTTACTAGTTTATGAAGCTATGAAACTGCACTATAAATAAGCTACACTTCCACACATGTATGAAATCTGAACCACTACCTCATAATAGCAAGTTTAAATTGGTCTCCCTTTTCTAAAAGATGCTGCTTTATAATTCTTCAAATAATTCTTCAGCTAGCTTGTTTAGATCTTCTAAAGCAAGTAAGACCCAGAAAAATTTATCAATGTTTTATAAAACATAAGAAATACAACAAGCCCCTTCTCATCTGACTGTGCTTTGTGGCAGAAGTGTTTTTCTGTGATTAATAACTAAGATCTGTAAATCCATGCATATCTTACTCAAAATCTAAATTGAGAGATGAATAACCTGACTATAATTTATTTGACTAGTACAGAAAACCAAATCCATTTAGAGATATATAATTTAGGAAACCTCATGTGCATTTCTCGTAGACCTTACTACTCTTTCATCTTTTTTTAATTATGTGAACTTAAAAGTAAAAGGCAACAGACTTATACATGAATACCACGATAATTATAAAAAGGAGTACAAGTCAAAGAAGTGTAGGTTATTAAGGCATTTAGGTGACATTATAAGAGATAACAGGAAAGATAATACGGCTGATTCTTTCACAGAGAAAATTTTTAAAAAACTTAAAGACATTGTAATACCAAGTATTACAAAAAAAGAATGAAATCAGATTAAAAAAACAAAACCAAACAAAATAAACAAGTAAACAAACAAACAAAAAACCCCCAATAAAACCAAACCTGAAACATGGCAGCAAGTTCCCATTCAAGTTAGAAGTTTAAACAAAGAACTCAGAGAACAGTGGCTGAGATAAATTATCAAAATACTTTTGATAAGAAATAACCACAGATTTTTTTGTACCAATTCTGGAATGTATGAGTTCAGAAGAAAATAAGATTAATGAATAGTGGGGTACCCAAGTTTAAAGAAATGTTAAGCAGTGAATGCATCATTGCAGGACATTTACGGACAATATTCTTCAGCCGAAGTCATTATCATAGTGCTTAAAAATACAGTTCAGATATTCCCCATTTTCTATTCATGGTCCTGATTTCTTTTTTTGCAAGCACTACAATAGAAATTTATGAACTTCATTATTTTAATTTTTGATCTATTTATTCTAATGCTTTCTTTCAAAATAACTTACACATCCTGAAAGCTTCAGTCTGGCAAGTTCAGTGGTTTGTTATTTTTTTTAACCTAGTACTGAAATAGAACACTTTCAGTGGTTTATTTCCCTTTTATTTTCAAACAACAAACATGAAATATTTTGACTCCACTACCAAATGTTCTGTTCATTTTGAAATTATATAATCTTTACTTCAGTTACCTTTAACATCAAAAATGCCATTCCAAATCAAAATATTTATTTGACTTCAATTCTTCATCAAACTCATTTGTAAACCTTTGAAACTTCATTTCAGCAAATTTACTGTTAGCCAAAGTTTTACCCAAGTTTTCTTAGTTGGCTGTCATCCACAAACGTGACAACTGTAATATCTATTTTATTAGCCCACTGGGTAATGATGAGCAACAGAATTATTCTGAACAAGAGAACCAAGGGAGCCTTTGAACATGTTCTGAGAATAGTAATAACAATACAATATGTTTTTCCAACCCAAGAGTGACACTACTGCCTCCTCGAAGACACCCACTTTACCATTACCTGATTCTTGTCTTATGAAACTTACCTTGGGAAGCCTGGAATAGTATTACAAAAGCTAAGATACAGAAAATTCCTTCTTTTCTAACTATATGGCCTTTCCTCTGGTCAGAGCAGGAAATCACCTTTCAATTTTTTTTTTCCCCCAGATATATACAAACAGACTATTTTATAGTCCACAGTTAATGTAGAATTTCTATCACTTCTGTAAATCTGTCTCTGATAAGGAAATTCACAATTTCTAGCAATTCATCTCAGGGATATAGTAAACATGAACAAATACGATGAATTATTTATTTACCAAGCCATTCATCGGATTCTTTTGCATTGTCTATGCAAACTAAAACCTTAGAAAAGTTTCTCTGTGTGAATTAAACTGCTGTGCCTAGGTAGTTCTTCAAAGGATTCTTCAGTCTGTTCACATTCCAAATTGATGTTCAATGTGGAAGCCAACTATCCTAAGCTCTGTCTATTTCACACACCACCAAGCTCAGTAAACACAGGGATGTGAATCACGAGAATAGTGTACTAAGAACTCTGCAGTTTAAGCAAACTGTCTTGCTTCAGTTACTAGAGACATGATATAAATGTACCTTATGCGTCACCCACCAGAGACAAGCCAGGAGGTTAATCTTGAACTGTGCATAAGAATTAGATTACCAAACAGCTTTGTAGACTGACAGTTGCACAAAGCCAGACAAGCAAAACCAAACCAACTTATTTAGCTACAATTGCAGCCAGCACTGAAATAACCGTAAGTACTTAATGAGATTATGATCACTTGGATGTGAGGGTGGGGAGCAGGGTGCAGGGAGGAAGGAAGAAGAAATTTTTTAAATTGACTGAGATACTTGCATGCAATCTACACTGCTTGCACACTTTCTACGTACCTTGTCTGAATTCAGCTTTCCTAGGAATTTCTGCAAGATAGCACTTTGGCACAGGGAATGATGAAAACATTGGCCAAGGATATAGCCCACTGCCCTAGAAACAGAATCAGAAAGAAATTAATTTAGCAGAAACATTAATAGTTTTTTCTCGATTAACACACAAAAGTACAGCTCCCAGAATTACTGCCTATGCACCAAAATTGTTTGATACTACAATTTCCAATGAGATGTGCTATAACTAAAAAAAAAAAAAAAAAGATAGAACACTCAAAAAGCATTTGAGAATATAATTTTTATGGTGTATATACCACTGACAGTTTTGATTTTACAGTTCCTTTTTTTCAACCACAAAGGAAATTGCAAGTTTTATAAAAAATATTAAAAAAGAAAGCCCCAAAAACTACTAAATTGCATTTCCAACTTTATACATTGATTTAGGTGTCTCTGTTGTGCTGACAGTAATCTGCATTTCATCTTTATGAGACTGACAGCCAGTGAGAAGTAGAACATTTAAAGAAGTTGCTTAACAAACACTCCTTTGTTAGAACATTGATGAAAGCTCCAGGTATTAGATACTGCATATGAAAACTCAAGAATGGAAAAAATATCAAATAATACCAAGAAAAATGGAAAGCTAGTAAGGGAAACACAGAAATATAAAATTAAAAAAAACCCAAACAAATTGTATTCGCTTAAAAGTAACATTAAAATGGAGCAAAATAAATACGTCGTCTGAAGGTAGTATGTCCTAGGTACATGACAATCCCCAGATAGTAGGAGCAATATGTTTGCTCAGTATATCACTTCTTTAAAATATTAACACTTCATAAAGATAAAGGGGCCTGGTGTTAAATATTTTTTCACATGCTGAATTATCCGCAAAAATGTTCAGTTAATGAAGGCAGAAGTTACAGAAATGTTGCATCCCGGACTTTGGGTTTAGGTCGGGGTTCTATGTGCGTTAGCAAATTCTGTGTACCCCCATGTATCCCCTGGGTTTCCCCCTGCGGTGGCCGATTCCCGAGCTGCCTTACCATGCGGGCCTGGCTCCCATCCCCCCTGTCCCTGCCTGTGGGTCCTTCCTTGCTGTTACCCCTCCCCCGTGGCCGGGGCCGCCCCGGACCCCCGGCGCTGCCCCTGCCGCCTCCGCATTGGCGCCTGCCTTCCACACCACACGCCCCCAGCCCCGGGCCCCGCCGCCGCCCCTGCCCTGCCCCTATTGGTTCCCCCGGGCCACGCCACACCCTGGGACCACCCCAGTGCCATCCCCTACTGCATCCCTATTGGCTTCCCCAGACCATGTGAGACCCCCCCCTGCTCCACCCCCCCTTAAAACCCCCACGCAGCCGAGGCCATGCGGCCATATTCCCCAATACAGGGATTGGGAGCACACCAATAAAATGCTCTCAGCTCCTGCCACAGGGAATTTGGTCCTTCCTTCACCCCCTTTATTGAGGTCCCTTGTGCGTGGCGGTAGAAGCAGCCGACCCACCTTCCCAGAGCGCGCGGTGCCCGGCAGCAGCGGCGGGACTGGGACCGGAGGAGCCACGGTGCCCTGCCAGGCATGGTGGCTGCTCCAGAGCCAGGAGAAATAGCAGAACGCTGCACAGAAAGAACCTGGTAAACTTTCAGTTCTAACCTTATCTAATTCTCTCAAAGGCAAAGTCCTTTCCTGTGGTCCTCCGATCAGATTAATCCTTACAAGAACATGGTTTCTCTCCACTGACAGACCATCAATTATAAAAACTCTGTGGGGAAAAAACCCAAACAAAACACAACAAACCTCCAAAAATTAGAAGTTTTGATTTACTGACTGTTTGATTCAGAAAACTTAAAGAAGCAAGAATATTTTGAGAAACATACCAGAGTTAAAACACAGCCTGGAATACATATTGGCATAAATAAACAGAAACATGATGCATTTTGAGATATCTCCGAGCATTGCTCTTTGTGCTACCCTACCTACTACTGATTAGAAAAAAATGAGCAATTACTGGACCAAAAAGAGTAGAAAATCTCAAAAATTTTCTTATGTCACATAAAAATTATATAATTAGGGCAGTGACAGTTAATGGACCATAAAAATTTGCTCCTTATTTGGCCTGCCAGTATATTTCTGCTGTCACAAATAAGCAGAGTTATTCATTACTTGAAACAGAAACACCTTGCTGTCTTGAAGTCACTGTGCAGCCCAAGTACAAAATTTCTGAAAGCAGTAACATCCAGTTTTTATTCACCAAGTTTCTTAATAAATGTCTTGCCTTTGTAGGGAAATAGCAGCTTTCATCTTCAAATAGGAAATAACTATCATTTTCACCCAAACTGTTTGACTTACATTCTGTAATGGTCCCATATAAAAAACAGTAAGAGGAAAATACTTAAAACTCAGCATGCTGTGAGAAAGGAAAAAATGTCAGTAACTAAATGAATGTCTGCTTCTGTCCCAAAAATGCCTTTTTCCTTTTGAAAGGATGCACTGTAATTTTATTTAGAAGACAGCAGTGGAAGGTCACAGAAGCTGGAGAGTTGACTAAGTTACAAATAAACTGCTGGAAAGTTGACAAAGCTACAAACCAAACAATAACAACAACAACAACACTCCCCCATTAAAAAACATAAAGTACTGATGATGCCTGAACATTAAAACAATACCCTGATTTTATATTAAATACATAACATTAATATATATATATATAAAATTAAAAGGCATACTTACATTCACAAGTTTTAAACACTTTTCATTTTAGAAACAACTTAAGAGTTGTTCTGATGATTAAAAAAAGAATTGCTTTTTTATTTCTTATACTTTTGGGGTGATTATGGGAGAAAGAGAAGGCTATTGTATCTTGCCGATTGTATCTTTTCATAATTTAAAACTGCTGACAAACTGCATATAAGGAAACTTATGGACATTAGAAACCAGCTTAAGTGACAGCATTTGTACATTTAAAGCTACTAAGACATTCACAAATTTGTTCTCAGAAGAAGAGTTTGACAGGTAAAATAACATTTATATCATTCACTTCTTACCCTGGTCCTTCTGAAGTTTCTGTGACATTTTCCTCCTGAGCAGTTAGTAAAACTTGTGACACTTTATACTGAGTCTCCAAGAGTAAAAGGGTATTGAGCTCACAGCACAGCACATTTAACAGCCTGCAGAAGGACACATTGAAATGGTAGCACATCAGTCAGGACTCCAGTAATGCACAGAAAGACAAGGATGAACATTTTTATGAGATCTTGCAATGGAAAGGGAGAGGATGAAAAAACAACAAAAAAACCCACTTGAAGTGTCTGAAAAAACTCATACACAACTAGGTCAGGAACACTCGTTTATATCCTTTTTAAGCACTCAAGTGGCACAACCTTAAGCAAACAGGGAATGGTTCCCAACAGTTTTTTTGTGTTTGTGTGCACTGAACAACCAGAGAAAATACACACTGGTCAGCTCAGTCTGCTTTTGAGTTTACATCACAGTGTAACAAAAATGATACAGGCTTAGTAAGACATTCCATGTGAAAGGTAAGGAAATTATACAATAATAGGCTAATAAAGCAAGTCAGAATTAGGTTGTCTGAAAGGGAAGGAAGGCAGGGAGTTATAAAATATCTTTCATTTAGAAAAGAGGCTTTTAAGCCCTTCTGTATAATCACATTTAACTCAGTTCAAAAGCAATAAAATATTTAACATGTAACATAACCAACAAATCTGCTGGGTTAGGTTTTTTCAGAGAAACAAAAACGGTAAATGAAATTAATAACAAGAAGTGCACAAGACAGTACATTATATACAATTTTCTTTCATAACTTTGGGGCAAATTAACAGGGTAAGTACTCCAATATATTTTCATATAAATCTGAAATAAAGCAATCCAAATCATATTATTACTTTTTCTTTTAACTAATCAATTTACTCTAAGACAACAATAGAATAATTTCATTGAGGGACTCCAGTTCAAGGAAAACAATGTAACTAAACATTCTTGTTACTGGTTTTATTTCCTGTTTTAACACAGTCATAAAATGCAACATAAATTAAGGCTGATCAGCATTATATTTTGCATTCACATAAGATTTTATATGAACTAGAAAATATACTGTTTTAAATTCATAGTCTGTTAGTCAAAGCTTATTTTCTTCCGTGTAATTCCTAATATGTTTCTACTGACAATAGCAAAAATTCATAAGCCATTCTCTCAATTTAATACCTGCAAATTCATACAGTTGTGGCCAAGGATTAAACAGCCAAGATGAGAATATGTCTCGGTTTTTTCCTGTTGTTTTTTAAACAATTTGATCTTTTCAGTTTTAGTACTCTTCAACATTATTTCTTTTACATTAATTATTTTGTGACATCAATTTGTTCTCAGCACTTTTCTAAATCACAGAAGAAGAAATGACAGTTCAACTATATTTTTTATTATTATTTAGAAGAAAAAAAACAGAAAAGAGCACTGAAACCATTATGAAGATGTATATTTTTTTCTGTGAAGTACAATAAATGGCAAAGACCTGTTTCCAGCAGCTTAAAACCACTTGGGAGAAGACTACTAGCTGAGAATGCTGTAAAACATCATCTCCTCTGGTATGCAAGACAGAGTGGGAAAAAAAAAAAAAAAAACCAAAAACAAGACCAACCAACCAGGAGCAAATAAAATTAGGTAGATAAAACAGTGGTAGAAAAAATGATGAAATATACAAGATCTAGTGTGAGCAGCTGCTGCTTGGGCATTCAAATGAAATTTTCACCTATATAGAAACATACATTTTAAAATGCTATTATTGAAGAACAGGTTATTTGGTTAATTGTAATATTCCATTAATTACTATCCAACGTCATAAATGTGCAGACTAATGTTTCCAATTAAAAAAAAAAAAGAAAAACACATTTTATAGTAAGTATATTTGTAACCATGCTTGAATACAGCTATGGAGTGTTTCTTCTTTTTTTGTTTGTTTTTGGAACATAAGAATTGGAATCAGACTCCCCATTTCAATGCCTCATCTATAAGAAGTACATGCTTATGAGAATGTATAAAACATTACAGATATAATACAATAAGATTAAAGCATACATTTTTGAGATATGTTTTTAAATTTTCTTTAGAAAGCAGAAGACAAATTCCCAACCTGAATACTGCTGAAAATTGGGAGATACACTTTGAAGAAGTTCTTGTACCTGGGAAGAATCCAATGCAACAATACAGGCTGGGGACCAATCAGTCAGAAAGCAGCTTTGCAGACAAGGACCTGGGGGTCCTGATGGTCAATAGTTTGAACATGAGCCAGAAACATGCCCTTGAGGGCCAACACCATCCTGGGCTGCGTAATGAAGAGTGCTGCCAAATGTCACTTGAGGGAGGCGACCCTGCCCTTCTACTGGTTCTGGTAAAGTCATACCTGGAGTGCTGGGTCTAGTTCTGAGCTCCCCAGATGCCATGCATGACATGGATGCACTGGAGCAGGTCCAGCAAAAGGCCAAGAGGACGATTAAGGCCTGGGCCATCTGACATAGGGAAAAGCAGAGAGAGCTATGACTGCTCAGCCTGGAGAAGAGGATCCTCAGGGGAGATCCTGTCAACGTGTATAAATATCGAACAGGATGGTTTGAAAATTGAGTCAAACTCTTCTCAGTGATACCCAGTGAAAGGACGAGATGCAATGGGCATCAATTGAAAGACAGGAAATTACATTTTAATATACTGTCATGGTGGTAAAACAGTGGAACAAACTGCCCAAAGATGCTGCAGGATCACCAGCCTTGACAATATTCTAAGCCAGACTGGACACAGCCCTGAGTAATGCTCTGTAGTTGAACCCACTTTGAGCAGAGCAGTTTTACTACGCAATCTTCCATCTCCCTTTCAATTATGATTATATAATTCTGTGATCACTACTAGTAAGATATACCATACACCCAAGAACATACTGCAATGCATATAAAATAAAAGATTATCTGAAAGCAGTCCTTTACAGAAAGGTAATTTCAAAGAAATTCATAAATACCAAAATACATATCATAGTTGTGAAAATATGCTAGGAATAAGTAATTTTGTTCTGAATTCTGCATTTCCTGCCTTATCCATTTTTCTTGAAAGGTGCTCCTGGATTCTACCACTTCAACTACACTTTCACAACTAATACTTCACTGCAGAAATCCCTAATCTAAAAGAAAGCATTCTAACTAGTTTTTTTGTTCCACAGGCTATCTCCTTGGTTTTGGTATGTGCAATCATAATGACTTATTTAATTATGACACAACAAAAGGTCCTTTGTGAGGTATAAATCAGCTAGTAAATAAACCTTGCTAACTTTTATGCTGTCTCTAAATTTTCTTGGCTGAAAATAATATAATAAACTGCCCATGATTTACTCAGAGTTGCTAAAAATACATATTATGAGGATAGCTTATTAACATCTCGATATTTTTTTCTAGGAGTTCCTTTTAAGAACACAGAGTATGTTCATTGTTCTTTTTCCCAATGTCAAACCATGTTTCCCTCAAACAGGACCTTTATTATGGTAAACCCGATTCTATTTTTCTGCAGTTCCCACTACACCACCATACACTATTCTTCCTTACTTTCATAATATATGTTCTTTCCAAAGCCACTCTGATGTTCTGTCCTCATTTCAGGCATATCTGCTAATGCTGAGGTGGTGGTGAAAGATGCAAGATACTATTCTTGAACACAGCAGCTGTAACAGTCTGTGGTGGATCGACACCAGTCAGCAACTAAGCACCCACCCTGCTGCTCACTCCCTTGCTGCTCGTGCCTGGCCAGTCTCCAGAGACCTACAAGACCAACCTCCAAGCCCCTCAGTTTTTATTACTGAGAGGGATGCTATATGGTATAAAACCATATAGCATCCTCTGGTCAGTTCAGATCAGCTGTCCCAGCTGTTTTCATTCCCAACCTCTTGCACATTCCTAGCCTACTTGCTGGGTAATGTTGATAAAAAAGAAAGCCCTGTTGCTGAGCCATTGCTTGCACAATGTCAGTGGAAACATGCTGTGTTATCAATACTCTTTTTGTCCCAAATTCAAAACACAGCACCTATGTAGGGTGCTATTAAAAAACTTAACCCCAATCTGTACATAGTCCAGAGAAACAAGATAAAATCTTATGCTATAAGCAGCACAAAATTTCCATCATATAGAAAAAAAGAAAGCAGCTCATCCAAAGTAAACTCTACTACAATCTCAGTAATAGATGTGTGCATGCAGCATAAAATGGCCAACTAAACACAAAATGCTTACATCTCTGCTATAGACAGTGACACGATGCTGAAATAGAGGACTAAACTGGTCTTTAGTAAAAGGTTTTCTTTTGGCTTGTAGTTACTGCCTTCTACAGATATAGGCATGGCTGAATCAGGCCAGTGCAAAAGAAATAGCATGATATTTGTAGAGAGCTCAGCTGTGGGACAGTGTAAGATGCTTTTTTTTTTTTCATCTCTCAGGAATAAATATTAAAAACTGAAGAACAATAACACAAGACCTGGAACCTCTTTACTGTAGCAGGACCTCCTTTTCACTAAATGACTATGTACAACAAAAATGAAATCCAAAGCCAAACTTGCCTTAAACAATTCCAGTGTCATCATCATGGGTGACAGTCTCAAAACATTTAACATCAGAGCTTACCATAACAATTTGATTTATTCTTTATTATGCTTTGAGTAAGAGCCTAAGCTTCAATGAGAATGTGGATCCAAATACTGAATGGCAATTATTATCAAGTGCCAGACCAGTAGACAGAGGCAATGGTTAATAAAAATATCCTAAAGAAGGCAAAAGCTACTCAGTGTTGGAACACAAAGGGCATTTGGAAGCTTCAGCCAAGCAAAGCTTTGCACACTGCCTTTGCAAACTGAACAGAACACATTAGCAATGAGCAGATATAGGTTGCCTCTGCACTTGGTCTAGCTAAAGCATTGAGGCTTCTAATTGTTCCACTGAGGGCAATGCATGGTTTTGAAAAAAAATACGACTTTCTGGATACAGGAGTTACACTTTTGGTGCCTGTGGCCCTGGAAGCTACTACCTCAGGGCAGTCATGTTTCTCCCAGAAAGAAAACTCAGGGACTAATATATTCCTTACAATGTTTTCCACAGGAAAAGATTTTCAAAAGAGCGCCTACACCATTTCAGCTACCCAACATAGCTACAAATGACATGTAATGTGACTGCTAATGATAAAAAGTTTTCCCAGCTAAACAAAAGTGCTTTTCATGAGCATCACTTGCCAGTCTAGAGGACTCAGACGTGAAGAGTTTTAATTTCCCTCAGTTAAGTAAAGAAAAAAAAGTCAACAAACAAGTGACATCTGATCACAGAATCTACTGTTCTTATTTTATTAATAATTATTTGTTTTAAATGAATAAACCTAACAAACTTCTATTAAAGTATATGTTAGCAAAAAATTGAATTAACTGTGTAATTACATGATCACAGATAATGTGGAAGCATTCTCACATAATCCTGTTGCAAATCCCCATCACTAGTAGTCACTGTTAATCCAGACCCTGTCCCCTTTTACCTTTGGATTCTGCTACTCATAATGCTTTTTGAGAAAGGGAGACTAAATATAAACAGCATTGTGTTGCAATCATTCAAATCACACATTCGCTTAATTAACAATACACATAATGCAAATACATGGAATTAAGGAATGATCTATTTCATATGCTGAGGCTAGCTCACTATTAAAATGCAATTATATAAGGGGGTTGTTTACAATGCAGTTGACAAAAGTAATGGAGAAGAATGCAGGGGTGTTTATTATTTGTATTTCCTAAACTCACCAAGTTATCTTTTGCCTATCACATTTTTTTTTCATTTAATTCATTCACCTAGACTTCACTGGAGTGCTCTAGATGAAATTTTGACAGATATGTACTGCTTTAAGGCAAATTTCAAGATGCTGATTGATTTTGATGTCAGTATAATATAAGCCATTTAAATTTTCTTTCCTAAATCTTTCTATGCTAGTTTTTTAGGGCAACAGAAATAGATACAATGTATTTTTATCATTCTCTGCACTCATGTGGTAAGCAAGAAAACATAAACAAAAAACATATTCACCATAGTATTTTATATAACAAAGAAAATGTGACCTAACAATGTCAAAATCTTTATTACACAAACCTGAAAATAACAAGCCAATATTATTTTTATATTTGCAGCAGACAGTAGCTTTACAATCCTAAGGCTGATTCAGATGAGCATATGACTTAGACTAATATTTACAATTTTCCGTAATTCCACAGAAACGGAAATGCATTTATTCACACAGAGCATTGTAATAAATACTGGGTTTTCAGCCTTGCCTTACAGAAGCCTAAAATAAATCTATTTTCCATTACAGTTCAAATTACACTTCTACAAAATGCGTTATCTTCAAATATCTCCAATGATAGGCAAACACATTGAATCTTTAAAATTAAACAGTCACAATTTGCATATCTGAAGGAAAAGGGTTTACTGTCAGAATTTTCCAGGTATTCCCCTGCAGAAGGTGAAACTCTTTAACAGAGTGCTCTCCTTGTCACTTGATGCTCATTAGCAGGAGGCACCTCAGTGAACAAGTGTGGAGCTAACAAAGGTTCTTCTGATTCATTATGTATATACAAAAGATCTTTTGACTTCACAATATTTAGGAGTTTTATTGACTTATGCTCAAAATAAGCCACTGGGGAAAAAATAAGATAGCCAAAGAAAGAAAAGGTCTAGTTTTCCTCTTTAAAGTATTCAAATGCCCATTACTGCCATTTTACCATATATGCACAAAAAAGAGATTCCAGGAACAGTGTGTTACAAAAGCACTCTATTAAGTAAAGGGAATTTTTGCAAAGCTACCAACTCTTATCCCCTCCCACTGCCCACAGTCTACGTACAATAATGTTGTTTCTCCTTCTGTTTTTCACTCAAGCCAACACTAATTGAGTGTCTTCTAATTTATTTTGGGGTATTGATACTGTTTAGAGACGGGAACCTAATTATCAAAGCTAGAAATTTTTCCTCTGCCACACTTTAATCCAGCTAACAAAACAGTGTCAGTAGCATTCATAGAAAACCTATTTTCTGAATAGAGAGAACAGCAATATATAAATGCCTGAATAATGCTTCAGGCAAAGACTTTGAATATATATATATAACGCATATATTTTCTTGGCAGGCTGTAAAAACTCAAAACCCATGAATGCATTTACTTACTGAAATACTGGACAAATTGTGTTGATAATATATAATATCATTAATCTGAAAGATTCCTTTATTAATATAAGTTAGAGAGAGTTAGAGAGCTCTTCAAAGAGCTTGGCTTTAACAGGGAGGTAGTGAAGACTTCTAGTGTCACATTTTAAGAAAACTGTTTTTTCTCAAATGCAATATCTTTTAAAATCAGACTGATGGGTATACTTGTATCAGAGAAATAAAGCTGATCATTTAACTAAGAAAATACTCTCTGTTTATTATGTTAAAAAATAGCTTTAATTACTGCTCTGAATTTATTATTAAATAAATAATAATAATGATAATAACACCTTTTTTTTTCTCCAGTTAGCGTAAAAGGACCTTCAAGTAAACAAATCTCATCTCAGAAACACATAATAGATTCAATTAATGGAATACCAGATCACTGTCTGAAACCACTGAAGAACCATCCTAGGCCAAGATACTTCCAAGAACTCAAAAACAAACAAAAAAAACCCCAAAAACCAAACCAAAAACAAAACCCCAAAGAAACAAACAAAAAAACCCTAACAAAACCAAACAATAACAACAAGAAGAAAACCAAAGGAACCACAGATTTGAAATTAGCTAGAGCTTGAGGTGGAACTGAGTATTTCACCCTTGACCACACAAACCCTAATCTATATGAATGCACCATAGGGAGTATTCTTTAAAGACTAAGAGATATTGGCTATGCACACCATATCTAGCTTCTCTATGTTTTCCCTTTGCTTTCTAATGCAAAGGGAAGCCTTTACAGTGGCTAAGCTTGAAAAGTGATGTTGACAGCAGAGCCTCTACCAGACTGTCCTTCAAAATTGTAATTCAGAATTCATATTTATTCAAAATTAAGAAAACTATCCACTAGAAAATGCAATAATAACACTACAAACATAAATATATACACCTGTGCATTTTTAATTAAACAGACTATGAAAATACCTATGTATTTTATGCTTTATATGCAATTATACAGCTAATAACCAAAGTAATTTAAGACACTGAAGCTCAGTATACACATGAAGGAAACTGTGGTTCTAAATTGCAGAAGTTGTTTAACAATCAAGCAAACATGTAACTGTTTTGAACAAGAAAATCAGAACCTCACAGTATAACCTGTAAGTTAAACAGATCTGAAGTTCAGCACTCAACTCTGGGTGGGCCACATATATAGTGTATGGCTGTGTAGATCTGTGAACAATTAAAAGAATGTGGGATTGGCTGTACTACTGGTATTAAGTACAGCAGAAATGTTTCCAGACAATTGCTTCACAAAATCGTACTGTTTTTCAATGCTGCAATTATCACCTAGATATTTAATTTCTACATAACAGCAAAGAAAAATTAGATATTTTTCTATAATTTCCACATTTTCAGATCTGTTAAGCATTTAATATTATTTGGTCTAACTCCACTGAACTTAGAATTCTTGATGAAATTCGGTCAAGGAGCAAATCAACTACACAAAGGCAAGATTCATTTTACAGAACATGGATGTCTGCAGTCAGTAGCATTCACAGGAAAGATCATGGAACTTTGAAATTAACTGTATACCTCTGATGTTCAGGTAACATAGGCCATGGTTACTTGCAAGTCTTAATACTCTAAATAAGTCTTAATACTGTAAATCCTGAGTTAGAAGGGACCCATCAGGATCTAGTCCAACTCCTGACCCTGCACCCCAAGGACACCCCAAGAATCACACCACGTGCTCGAGAGTGCTGTCCAAATGCTTTTTTGAACTCTCTCAGGCTTGGTGCTTTTATCACTTCCCTGGGGAGCCTGTTTCAGTGCCCAACCACCCTTTATTTTAAACTGTAGAACATCTCATTTTCTCTTGATCCTAATTCAATCAATGGAAGTTCTATCAAGTTTTCTAGGTAGTCAGTCTAATCCTAAATGAAGAACAATATTTTATGTTTCAAATTTCATCTTAAGACTTCTCATTCCTATACAAACTAGTGATTTTCTCCAAACCAGCATTTATAACTTCTGATTTATATGTCAAAATCATATATCTCCCAATTCCAATCTCTGCCATTGTTCATCTCCTCTATGCTCATCCTTATCAACAAATTGTACAGCATCTTATGGTTATTCATATATAGTATGAAATAATTTTACTGTGATATTAAAATACAAATATGGCTGCTGCAAAAAGCTAATGTTTCAGAACTTAATCAGTTACCTTGCTCAAGCAAGGTAATCAAAGTTTTTCATATTATGAAGTACAATCCAATAGATATTTATTTCAACTGTCTAAAATAAGTTCCTAACGAAATTGTGAATTCAAGGATTTATATAGTCATCCTTGGAAAACAGAATAAAAATGCAGAAACTAATTTCTATGTTAAAATTATAAAGCACTGAATATTACAATACATGAGTATAACAGTGTGAGCATCTTTTAACTGTACCTTTAGTTTCTAGAAATATTAGGAACCAAATGCTACACTCCTTAAACTAATTTTTTATTAAATATGTGATAATTAAACAAATACTTAAAAAACAATTTTAAGTACAGGGAGACTACATAAACCAAAATGACATAAACATAGAAAAATTAATTTTAGTATTTTGGTGTACAGTGGATGTACAACTTGTTTTTTACAGTCAAGTAGGCAAAATAACATGCAATTTCTATCACTGCTTCTTATATTACAATATATCCATTTACAGATAATAAGATTAGATACGTCACTGTTCTCATTCGGTAGACCATTTTTCATTTAATCTTCTTATGGTAAAAAAGGGGGGAATTTCACCTTCATACATAATAAAACCCAAACAATGTTATCTTGTCAGAAGTAACACATCTAAGCATATTATATCCTATTTAGTTAATGTGACCAGAGAATAAAAAACATGCATCTTACCTCAGACCAAATATATGGGATTGTTCATAATTGAATAAGGAATGAATTTTAGCTTCTGAGTTCAAAATTATAAGCCTGTCAATGATATCCTGTCAAAGGAAGAGAAATGTGAAAAACCATGTAGGCTTTTATAATTTACGCACATCATAGTTTCACAGGGATATTTACTATTGAATGAAAGCTATTATTAAAATACACACTGAAATTACTTCTGTAACAGGAGGTGTTTTCCACACAAAAGTCAACAGCAAAACTGAAGGCAAAAATGGCAAAAATTTCCTAACCACATAGAAGGTTAGGAAAAGAAATCTATTAAAAATATAAACATACAAAAAGATCCTTGCATATCGACTATTCTAGTTCTTCTTTAGTATTAAACCACAAAAAAAAATTGAAATGTTTTTTGTATCTTTGAAGTGTGTACATGCCTATTTTAATGAAGGGAACAGCAACTCTTTTAGTATAATAACCCTTTCTCACACTGGTTAGTACTACATGCTTCAAGACACAGCCATTTAGTCTTGGTTTAACAAGGCTTGGCTCAGATGTTGAGGCTTACACCTTTCATCTTGGAGCATCTCATGCAACAGACAATGACTTGTGGCTACTTCCCACTTCTTCCACAAAGCCAACCCAATTATCTTCCCCTCTGGTTCACTGCATTTGCAAACTGCTTCTGAAATAATTATTTAATTAAAAAAAAACTAAGGAATGAACAAAAACATTCAGTGATGTTATCATGTCAGAGAGATTGCTGTGCTACGATCACAAGAAACAGATTACAAAATCCTTATGACCTTTATTTAATCTCAATTAAATACAAAGTTTTATTTTCTCCACATTTTATAAATACAGTTTCAGAAATAGAAGAGAGAGTTATTATTCACCTAATTACATCAATGAGTCATTTCAATAAGATATGAAGGGAAAGTTAAGATTTATACTTCAATGAAATCAACAAAAGCTCTGGTTTTCAACAGAGAAAAGTAAAAATCATGAGTAAAACTTAAAATAGTAAAAAAAAAGTCTAGAACTTTTCATTGCAAACTGTCTTCATAGAATGTACTCTTATTTAAAATACATACTTTTCCAATTAGATTTTTGGGGCAGTGGGGGAGACAGCTTTTTCCACAAAGTATATTTACAATAAAATTCTTAATTAAAAAACTCAACTTGGACCTCAAGGCTGTTCATAAAATTGATAATGCAAGCAATTGATTTGTTTGGGAATTAAGATTTTTCAGATATTTGTACATACAAACAGTTAAATGCTAAGGGATATTTCTCTGGCATCAACTTCCTTCTCTCATTTATAAATCAAAGCTTGGAGCTGCAAAAGAGTACAAAGAGCAGGCACAGTGAGAGGACTACTGAGAAAGGAGTGTAAGCTCTCATTTGGGATTTTAGGAAGGAAGATAATGAACAAGGTCTAACACAGGATTACATCCAAAGAATGTGTGGATAGATCTGCACTGCTGAGCTACAGAGCATAGCTTAAATATTACAGGTCAGATGTCATCTACTTTGCATACCTAAGACAAACCATCTAAGATTCCCCAGAATCACTGAAGAGAATCACCTGTTCTAATGTCTTTCAAAGTTATAGGTCTAGAGGGTACCTTCCAAATTAGATTCCCCTGAATATATACACTCAAAGACTGGAGGCAGGCAGAAAACCTGCCATGGTTACGTGTTCCATTCTCTAAAATAATTTTACATGCCAAACACAGTGAAGAGAAATCTTGCATGCATTAAGAAAAGTTTTCCTAAGAGCACAAATGAAAATCTGATTAGTCTACAGTTAAAAGTTGTAAAAGTTGTTATCAACTATCACAATTATCAGTTGTTATCAACTGATAATCTGTTAAATGATACAGCAAGCCAGATAAAAATATAAAGGAGGTAAAAATGTGTAAATCCTGGGTTCTGTGCATTAGCAAATATAGTTTAGCATAAACAAGTGACATTCTGTGGCAATGTGACACAATTCAGAAATAGAGAAAAAATAAGGCACACAAAGAAGTTAGGTCTTCCAATCAAATCTTCTAGTGGCACAGAAGTTGCTTTTACTCTGCTTCTTGTAGTTATATCCAGTCAAAATCTTTTACCTTTTGCTTTCTGGAATCACTGCCCAAAAACATGGTCATAACAAACCTGTATCTCTTCTTAACTTCAGAAGTTCTTAACTACTAAGAAGTTCTTAACTTCTTAACTACTCAGAAGTTTTCTGAGTACTTAGACTCAGCCATTATACACTAAATTAACATTAGAGGATCTGACTATTTCCTTTCTGTTAAATATATAATGTTGGATGCCTATCTTACACAGCTAGGTGTATCTTGGATGGCTAGGCTTAGAATACACACTGCTGCACAGCAATTAAGTGAGACAAGTCTCATCCAAAACATCTCCTTGGGGAACTTTGAACAATTGTATCAGTATTGGCATTTCTAAAAACCTAGAAAATTTCATAAAAATACTCAAGCGCCTCTAAAGCTAAAATAACACTGGCTTTCAAAAGTTGTAAAAATCATTCTTGAGATCTACCACAATTTGAATGCTCTCAAATACTTATCATCTTCAGCACATTTATCTTACTCAGTCCAAATTCCTTAAAAAACTTGATAACTGAACAAAGCTATCCATCAGTAAACACAGTAGCATCGAGTAGATTGGAAAAATGAAATTTATCATGCAGTTTCCTCCTGAAAACATCAAACCATATTGCAAAAAAGAACTCAAAAATCCCTTTCAAACATAACATATACTATTATGATAAACTCTGTCTAAACAACTTAAAATATCACAAACCCGGAGCCTGTGCTAGACAAAAACTTCAACATAACAGCAATTTAAAGTGCAGCTCATTAGAGAAAGAATCTGATTTTAACTGCCACACAAGGTCATAAATTGTCTGTGCTTTGTAGATGAGAAAAAAGTTGTAATTGACTGAAGTAGAATGATTGAATACAAAATAATATTAAATACAAAAATGGTGAAGCTATTTCTCTGAAGTATGTCTTAATCAGTAGCTTTCCAATTACTGATTTTTTCTTTTGTGTGAATTATGTGTCCTATTTAAAAAATAGCCTGAGGTATGGCGCCTTTGTATTTTCATTTTGTTTTGGTTTTTTTCTTTTACTCTTTTTAAATCCACAGATAGTGTGATAGAGCAATGCTGTATAAAGTATAAGTATTTGTATTTTCCCATATGTAACTGTATGCATATACAAACATGATTATTTATGTTACTTTTTTTCTGTGAAAAAACACAATTCTAACACAAGTCAGGGAAGATGATCTTTAAATTAGGCATCAAAATTTATATTACCTTTAAGATTTCAGAATGAAATTTAGGTTAATATGAAGTGATATGTGCATATACTGCCCTCATGCTGTATATAATAAAAAATGCAGAAAAATTCAAAATCTTTCAATAGGAAAAAAACTTACTCTTTTATAACAATAACATCTTCTCAGGTAAAAATGTCTTCACAGAATTATTTTTCCTTCAAAATACTTACAATTATATCTGTGGGTACTTCACGGAATGAGTACATGGGTTTATTTGGTATATCTCGTTTATTCAGGAGCTCAAAAACTGCTGGGTAAGTGAGCAAGTTTACCAGAAACAAAAACGACTAGAGAAAGAAAAAAAGGAGGGACAACAGGGAATATTAATCAGTTAAGTGCAATCAGGTAGATGTTAGCAATTATTTGCTATTTACATTAATTTTGTTCTTATCCTTTACAGGCTGAACTTAACATAAATAGACATGTCCAAAATAAGACTGTATACCCTGGTAAGCATCTATGTATTCTAAAAGGGCAGTAGTGTCTGAAATATCTATTATCTATTAAACTGTACATGCAATTTTGAAAATTACAGTATTTCATTACCACTTAATTCTAAAATCTTGAGACAAAGATTAATCTAAAATGTCACTCTTCCTGATTTTATTACAGTAATCTCAACATAAACTGATGGCCAGCACTTAAGACTTAGTTTTGTAATGATTTTTATTCATTATTTCATAGTAAATTCTTGGCATTGTGAACTGCCATGCAACACAAGAATCCTGTATCAGTCATCATTTAACTAGTGTATTATACCAATTTTGACACATGTACCAAGAAGCAGGTATAGCTGTAATAAAAGTTTACAGAAAGGTATGTATTATCCTATCTGAATCACAGCGTTGTTTCTTTCCATACAAAAGCATAAGATTAAATAATTTCTCACCTTCTGACAACTTTGGTCAATAGGGTCAACTGGAGTAGATTTGGGTTGGGTTATTCTCAAATCATCTTTTCCACATTCCAAAAGAGCCCATAATTCAGTTACGAGTGTCTTTATGAAGCCTAAAACAAATGATGTTTGTTCTAATAATGAGTTTCATATTAAAAATATTTTACACCACAATTCTAACCAAGATTTGCAAAATTCTCTATTTGAAATTTCACAACACAGATTGCCTTAGTGTTACTATCCCTGCTATTCTCAATCCTTTAATCAAAACCACCTTTCAAGAGCAGTCTGCTTATGTTCAATCTACAATCTGCAGCAATGGTTTCCAAAGACTATTACACTAGAGTAGGATTATATTTATATATCTTCTATATAAATTAGCTTCTGACCTTCTTGAAAAAGTTAACTGCAATGGATCAAAGCTTAGCTAGTATTGTCTCAGTGCTTCTAAAAATACAGATTCACTATAACTCATTAATAAATTATACCCTACCACAGTGAAAAGTACTAGAAAAACCCTAACTTTGAGAGAAGCACTACCAGCTGAATTTAAATTGTTAAAATTTAAAATGTTTAATATTTAAATAGAAGGGGAAAGAACCATCTAACTCTGAAACCTTCAAATTGGGTTTGAAAATCAATGCTGATTATTTTCAGTATATCATTTGTCCCTGACGCCAAAGGGCATAAAAGGGCCATAAGAAGCAATTTGACTGAAAACCTTACAACAGGACAGATGGGTAACTCCTCAGTGGATCTGCTCCCTGCTTTGTGAAAAATCCAGAGGCATAAATAGTAACTACCTAAGAAACGAATCATTTTCCTTGACTGGCAGAATTTGCATGCCTTTCTGACAGTCTTTTAGTCAACACCAGCCACTTCTAGATTCTCAGAGAGACAATTTGCAACTTTTGTACCTCATGGACTTCCTTAGCAGCCTAAGATATTACCTTCATTTTACTGATGAGATGCTAGTTTTAACAGAATGGCTACCTGGGCTGTTGATGATATGGTAACAGTTGGGTTATCTGAGATTGACTCTGAAGGGACTTTGTCTGAATTGACAATTCTTCTTGCACCACAATCTCTTCTACATCTCACTAATGTGTAACTGCACCAATGACAGTTGGACCCTTGCAGCTCCTCATCCTTTTATCAGACAGCAACCATGGTAATGTACATAAAAATTACAGACATCAACAGTTATTAATTCTGATCTGCAGATCAATAAGAAGCACCTGCAAACTTATTTTTAAACAGTACAGATGCCTTCATACGCATACAGGAAATTTCTGGAAATCCAAACTAGTGAAGTAAAGATTTTGCATAATATCAGAAGAAAAAATAAAACAAACCCTAAAATGCTGCATCAAGATTAATCAATAACTTGAAAGCTGGAGAGAATTTCCATCAAGAAATAATTAACAAACATTTAGCAGTTTTTGTTAATACTGTGTAATTATTTTACACAGTTGATCTTTTTTTAACATCTTTCTCAATGTCCTTTTCCAAAATGAAGGACTACAGCATGCAATTATTCAATAACCTCATCCTTCAATTTACCTGAATTCTGCAGAGCCACTGCAGCCATTGGTGTTGTTGCCATTTGTGTAATAATGATTCTATTACCAAAATCTTCATATTCATTTGTCTGTTGATAAGAAGTATAAAAGCACAGTGTTAGTTATTCAGAAGACATGAAACTCTCAAATGATCTCTTAAATATTGATCTTTCTTACACTTGTTTACAGAATTTAATCCACTTTATGTTTAGACTTGAACAGTTCATAGATATTATCCTCTACAGACATACCAGGGTCAGATTCCTAACCAAACATCTTTATCAAGTATCTTATAAAAATTTAAACACAAAATATTGTGGTTGAGACATGCAATATGAGCAAATAAAACCATTAGTATTATAATGTTTTTGCACACATTCAGTAGGATGGCTTTGGCATTACTTTTTTTGGCCTAAAAATGCACATTATCTGATTATTTTTTTTATATTTCAACCTTTGTCTAGCATATTTAGATTTCAACATGACCTACCAACGTTGTCTAAAAAAATTTGCACTTAGAAGTACAGAAATTATTTTTTTCTAGCATTTCAAACTTTACAGTGAAAAGTAAACTACAAAGACTCCAATGCTTACCTGGATTTTTTTTGATAAACTGTTAAACATAAAGTTCACACAGTCATTCATGGCATCTGTACTATGAAGCAGAAATAGTCCTTTGGGCGTGGTAGAAAAATTTAACAAGGCATCTAACAAAGTCTCTTCCCATAACAAGCTGCAAGAGTAACAAAACAGTAATTAAAAACTGTATGTAAAATAGCATGGGAAAAAAGAAAAAATACAATTCCTAACTTTGAAAAACAACAGTATTTACTAACTGGAGTCCATGCTTAATTTATAAGCTTATGTTAGATTTAAAAAAGCACTTGGGGAAAAAAGATAATATACTAGACTGCATCTTGTGTGAACATTCAAACTCAGCGTGGCACAACTAAGGTTAGTTAGGAGCATAGAGGAGAAAGATGATCTAATGGGGAACCCAAAAGATCTGTGATATCCTTAAACAGATGTATGACTTACAATCTGACTCTATACAGTCTTAAGATATTAGCATGGCAGTTACACGTTGGCAAAACAAGCACAGAATTTCTCAACAATGTAAAATGAGGGACTCACGTTTGAGGAGCTAAAAGTTTCTGCAAGAAATTGGTATAGAATTATTGGTATACAAAAAAGGTGCTATAATTTACACAATAGCTTCACATACTAAGAGCAATAAATGGAAAATCAACCTTGTCCTGAATTTTCAGACTGCCAAATATTGTGTATTTCTCATCTTAATTAATATAAACTTCTATAAAGGGACATTAATTTTCAGTACAAAAGGAAGGATCCCTTTCACTTGATATCAGCCAAAATGCTGCCAATCTTGCTACATTATATTTTGAAGGTGCAAATATGATTCAGCAGAACAGCATTTTAAATTAGCACCACATCAAAGGCATAAGATAGACAGCTATTTTGTTCTGTGCTTTCTAATTCACATTTTCCTCAAACCAAATTCTTTAGTCAGAGAGAATAAACTGTAAGTCAATTTTACATAGATCAGACACCATTCTCTAAGCCAAGAAAGTTCTCAAAGTTCAGGAAGAATTTTGTAGCTCTACTGAAACTTATGCTAGGATAGTTTCTCTACCTACCACTATCCTTTTGGCAAAAAAGACTGTCCTGGGTTTGGCTGGGATAGAGTGTGTTTTCTTCTAAGTAGTCGGTAGAGTGCTGTTTTTTGGATTTAGAATGAGAATAATTTTGGTAACATACTAATATTAGTTGTTGCCAAGTAGCACTTATCAAAGTCAAGAACTTTCCAGTTTCCCATGCTGTGCAAGTGAGCAGTTAAACAAGAAACCATGAGAGAGCACAACCAGGAGAGCTGAGCCAAACTGGCCAAGAGGATATTCCATAGTGTGGGAAGTCATGCTTAGTACAGAAACTGCAGGGAGTTGGACAGAAAGTTGGCCAAAAATCACTGTTAAGAGATGAGCTGGGCATCAGTCAGAGGGTGATGAGCAATTGAGTTGTGTGTCACTTGTTTCTCTTGTGTGTTACTTCTCTCTCTCCTTTTCATTACTATTAATGTTATTATTACCATTAGTAACATTTCTATTATTAGTATTACCATATTTTACTTTGTTTAAATTATTAGACTGTTCATATCTCAACCCATAATTTTTTTTTTCTCCTGGTTCTCCTCTCCATGCTATTGGGATGTAAATGGCTGTGCAGTATTTAGTTGCCAGCTGGAATCAAACTACAACAAAGACATGGGGGTACAAGATGTCTCAATTGTAGTTAAAGCAGCAGTGTGTGTTCACACTTATACATGTGCATAAATCAAGTATCAAGTTACCTGGATTTTGATTCTTGACTTATTGATGAAGTGGAGTCTGCATCAGTTACAGGAGTAGGGACTCTTTCTGAAAGCAAACTTGTCTGTAAAACAAAAATAAACAAACACCTCCTTAATATTTATTTACAGCATTTTTAAACAAGAGATCTTGTTCACTCTCTTGTTATATACAAAAGAAAGAAACCACACTGATTTGATTATAGTCCAGTCTATTCCATCCAGGTACAGAATACACTATTCCTTTATATTGTTTTTATTCCAGAAAAGCTTATTTTTTACTTCTTCCTTGGGTATAAACAATTTTAAAGCTAGTACATTTTAATTTTTTTATTAGAATTCTTAAATAAACCCCTTTACTTTCCAACTGGAGACTCCCAAATCAAAAATCGATATTTAAAAAAAAAAAAAGGAAAAAAAAAATTGTAATACAGCTCTTTATTCCATTTCTGTCACAGGTAATGGAAATAACAGCCTCTGGAGTTACTATGCCAAACTTATTGATTTATTCTGCCACTTTTTATTTTATTTATAAATTATATAAATTTATCTATATTGGTATGGATGTCATTGGAGTTACAGCCATAAATATATACATATTTTTATACTTGATAATTTAAATTATATTTGAAAATAACAGGCATGAAAGAATGCATATTCCAAATTAATTATTTCAGTTGTTTTATGTTTATGGGATAAAAAGCAAATTACACCATTGAAATAAAAGTGAGAAGTTATTAATTTACTACTTTATAAATGTGATGCAATAAATCAACAAAGATTATTCTATTGAACTAGTCAAACATACTGGATCTGTTGTTCCCCTTTTATTATCATCTTTATAAATTCTGCCTCAGAATTTCATCAGAATCTGCCAAGAAAAAAAGTAATTTCTTTCTCCATCAGTCTTAAAACTCCAGGAGACATGTAAAAGAAAAGGATACAAATTACCAGTCCCACCATTAAAAAATTTACACTACGGCTTGGAAAGAATCCACCATAGTCCACTGGTTTTGCTATACTATAAGCGGCATGATATTTTATAAACTTCAGGCGTTTTAATATTGAAAAATCACAGAAAATAATTTTAAAAGTAGTAAGATGATGAAGTTGACTTTCCTGTAATAGCTTCTTGATTCTTGAAGTCAAGAATATGTTGATTCTACTTCAGTTTATATTTGATTACCAAAGTGAAGTGAATAAATAGCATTTTGCAGGGTAAACTTTGTTTTCACTCAACACATTCAGTCTACTTATCTTGCACATATCAAGACAATCTGTCTAAATTATGTTCTATACCATAATAAGGGATTTTAATGTGGAAAGAAGTATTTCGTAAAAAGTGTAAATGCTATGTTTTTTAGAGGAAAGAACTGAAAATGTCCATCAAAAGCTTTCAACACTCTGCCTGTGATAAACACTAAGTAGAGTAACAGGCAAGTTGGAGTAAGACTGACAAGTTACACAATAGGAAAGCATCAAAAAAAAGACTGCTGAGTTACATAAATGACAGCATGGATCAAGTGAACTAAGCTCCTTAATTCAATAAAAATCCTCAAGTTTTCATTGCAAAGAATAACGTAAGTTTCAAAACCAACATTTTTTGATGAGAAACAGAATTTACTGTGATATAATTATGATTTTCAGTAATAATATATTTTATTTTCAAGACAATGTATGGTTTCATGGCAATATTAATATATAAAACAGTGAGAAATACCCTCAAACTGGTGATTTAAGTACCTTCTATTCATGTTCTCCCTTCTGGTATTTTCTGCCTTAGTTTACATTGTGACTGAATTTTTAAAATATCTCATCATTACAAAAGCATACAGTAGAAGCATACAAGAAGAAGGAAGAAAAACTCTTCCATTCTTTTTCCCTTGCATTCATTTTCCCTCCCACTTCCTCGCCTCCAGAAAAAAACAAATTTAGTCTTTTAGTCCATTCTTTGTTCCAGCTTGATCTGATCCCTCTCTAAGATATAAAAAGATAGTCCCATTTTTCAGGGTAAAGTGAATAACACAGCTAGACTTTGGTTTTCCACTACGAGTCCTAATGCCTACAGTTTAAATATGCGTCCTGTTAAGCTGGAAGCCAAAGTTGAAGATTAGTATGCTACCTTTACCTAAACTGTGCCAATGTTATTTTAATGATTCCAAATGTTGGAATTTTCTTCCCTGTGAACTTTTGAAAAACTGCATTTGCAGGATCTGCCATCATTTCTCCATCTTAAGTAAATTTTTACAATACGCAAGGATTTTCACACTGCATGTGACTTTCAGAACAATGAAAATAGAACTGATGATGATGAGGGACTGGATCATCATTATTTATAAAGCAAGGCTGAGAAAGATGGGCCTGTTCAGTCTTGAGAAGACACAACTGAGGGGGGACCTCATCAATATCTGTCAGTATCTGAAAGGAGGGTGACAAGAGGAGGGACTCACACTCTGCTCAGTGGTGCCAAGCAACAGGACAAGAGGCAATGGGCAGAAACTGATGCACAAAAAGTTCCATCTGAACAGGAGAAACACCTTTACTGTCCAGGTGAACGAGTACTAGACCAGATTCCCCAGAGAGGCTGGGGAGTCTCCCCCACTGGAGATACTCAAGAACCCTCCTGACACAATCCTGTGCCATGTGCTATAGGATTACCCTGCTTGAGCAGGGAGGTTGGACCAGTAGACTCACTGTGGTCCCTTCCCATCTTACCCATTCTGTAATAACAGAAAGCAAAATACACAGAACGGTTGGATCCAAGCTCTTTCTTTCATGTAGAAAAAAGCAATCAAATATTGGACTAGCAATCAAACTGAAGTACAGAATCTAAACTTCATAACAAATCCATGTACACAGGTAAGACAAAAACTCCTGCCTGGCACTTCTCACTATGGTCTCTTGAGAATATTTCAATGTCACCTCACTATTTGAGGCAGGATTTCAGGATCCATGGGTCAGACAGGATCTATGGGGCACAGGGGATCTATAGGGCAGGATCTATAGGGCAGAAGGAATTTAACAAATAATTGCAGCCTCCTATTTTTTTCTCTGTATCTCCCACCTGACACAAACCAGTTTAACTAAAAAATTAATAACAGCACATCTCAGAAGCATTTTCTTTCAAAATATCCCAAACCAAGAGTGAAGGCAAGATCTGTGATGGTCAGTGGTTATCATGACATCAAATGACTTTGACCATCAAGGACAATGAATGACAGGTCTACCAATGCATCAATAGTTCCTGTTTTAATCTTAAGCATAGAAGTCTCAAATTAAATTTCTGCTAGGTTCACTTTCAGAAGGAAAATTTGCAAGTAGAACTTCATTTTTACAACACTTTCAAGTACTATTTAACTACTTAAAAATAATTAACCTATAAGAACAACTATTACACAAGCTGAACCTCTCACAGTAAGATTTTTTCCAATCCAAAAGCAAAATTTACCTTTCTCCAGGCCTCTGCAATAGATTCATGCAAGCCATAAGGAATTAGCATCTGTAGGCCTTCACAAGTTCTGTACATTTGACGGCATACAACAATGAAAGCTCCTTTAACCACTGGCATGAACTCAAATCCAGATAAAAGAGAAATGTCATCATGAAGAAGTTTCTTTGTGAACTGAACAAGTACATGAGCAGCTGTAGGACTAGAAATAAAATAATACATTTAAAATTTTGTTTTGTAGTAAGCCTTGAAACAAATCCTCTGACTAAACTTACTTAAATTTTCTAGGGGAAAAGAAGCTATGGAAAGAGACTAAGACCCACTATAGAGGGACAAACTATGTTACAACTTGTAACACCAGTCAGAAGAAAAGAAACATACAGTGATGACACCTTGGCAAATAGTTCTATGCAATGCAAAAATACATCCATTGCCTTCCACATAACCCACAGGATCATAAACTACACAGACTCAATGTTTTATAGGAGTCCAGTTGGGAAGAGAATTCAGAAATTTCTCCACTTAGAAGACATACATTCCAAATATCTTCATGACCTGCAGCTTCACTATTTTCAAAGGCACATCTCAGTTTTACTGCAGTTACAAGTTTTAGCATCAGCTAACTATATTCCACTCATAGGAACACACTGATCCTAAGTTAGGTACAGTGTTATACATGGCAACTTCTTATACTAGATCTGTCTCTACTAGATGTACTGAAATGTTAATGCTACATTAAATCTAGCCTTTCAATAAATTTGGTTAGTTTAAATGCTTATTCTAAAATCAAACAGAAAATTCAAAAAGAAAATTGAAGAAGAGAGGTCTTTGGTCTGAAAAGTAACACTACAAATATAATGGAATTATATTCAGAGAAAGGAAAGCTCTCACATGAATTAGAAAAAGAAGAAAAACATTAAAATCTCCCTTATTAGTAGTATTTCTTTACACTGTCATTTCCCTTGGTTCTACACATTAAAATCTCCTTCATACCTTCTATAAAATACTTACTACTTTAATTTATAATCAGATATTTTACTCAAACAAAACCAAAATGTATCACGTTATAGATAAATGAAAGATGAGCAAATGAGTCTTATAAGAACAATGTAATTCATTGAACTGCTCACTAATGCCATCCATTAATCCACTCTTACCTGTCTTTGGCATTTTTTTCATTTTCTCCATAAAGAAGAAGAGAAAGACCATCTTCTGAAGCAGCAATCCTTGCCAAAATATCAGCTACATCAAGTAAAGTAGTTTCAAGGCAGTTTATATACACCTATTTGGAAGAGGGGGGAAAATGGAAGCTTTAAATCCAATGGTTTTGTGAAAGCTGTTTTTTCAAGTCTGTCATAGGTATGCAGAACTTGAAGGTCATCTTTCTGATGATTTCTTAATGTCTTAAACACAGTAAGTTAACAGTTTATGTTCAAATGTCATTACACAGAAATCTTCATCACAAAGGGCACTAATTCCCAATATTTTAATAATCCTTACAAAAATGTTTACAAGGAAAAAAAAAAAACAAAAAAAAGGAGAAAAAAACCCCCTTTTTTAAATCAATCTAGAAAATAGTAGCTTTCCATGGAGAATTATATATTTTATTTATTCTAGTTATTGAGAATACCTAACTTACAAGTTGCCAGCTGAATTAAAAAATAAAAGTAGGTTGCCTTTCAAATAGAAGGTAGAGAAAATACTCATCCATGAAATATCCAAGTGACAACAGAAAAAAGCCAAAACAAATGAAAAAAATTAAACAGTGTGTTTTTTCCCAAGGGAACAGTCTCACTACAGCATAATTTTTGCTACTATTCACAAGACTTCCATGTCAGACCAATCATAGTAACGGACTAAACTATTCAATGAACACTATGATAGTCAATGTATAAAATACCACAGAAGCTACTATATTACACGAGTAAATAAACCTTCTACATAGAAAATATGGAAAAAGTATAATATTCTATACATATAAAAATCATTGGGAAGATTCTTACAAACCTCTGTGCCATTCAGCAAACTTTGAACAGGATGAAGCAGGGCATCTATCACTGTGTCCGTATACAAGCACTCAGCAGCACATCCTGTTTGATCACAAAAAACCTGCAGAATCTCCATAACAAGACTTTCTGGAGAATAATTTTCTGGTGAACATAAGAAATATTTATTTATATTTCAATTTACACAAATATCTCTATATGATTTATGTAATTACTTCTGAATTATTATTAATTTTGTTAAGTCCTGATTCAACATAGAGGGAAGAAGAAAGGGTAAGCATGGAAGGGAAGAGAAAAACTGCACTAGTAACAGACACAAATTAAAAATTGCAAAAGACGTTATCATATGCCTCGTTATAAGTAAATATATTAGCATATAAGGAAAAAAAAGCATTTACCTGTATGTGCTGCCAAAGCTGTCTTTGGGTAACTTGGAGAGTAATAAATAAGTTGAACAAATAATACCAACACATCAGTTATGGATACAGTAGCTATTAAGGGAAAAAAAAAAAAAAGAAAGTACTTTGTAAATTAAAGACTAAGTTTAATTTTCCAAATAAAAAATAGATTTTGTAAATATATGTAAAGATTGCTTTACTGTATAGAGGAAATCAATTATGTACAAGTTATAAAGCAAAGGACATACATGTCCTTGGGACTCTACTAAGTATTTCATTATCAACTTGTAAGACCTGATCTTGCTCTCAATTTAGCCAATTGAAATTTCACAATGTCTTTCACTGTAAAAAATGGCAGCCAACATTTGAAAATACTGGCTGTAGAAAAAAAAACATTACCTTACTATTAGATTAAGTGAAACAACTGGAAAAGAGAGAAAGTGTCACACAACACTTTTTCAGGTCGGAAACAAAAACAACAAATGTAGCTAAATGCAAGACGGAAAAACTGCTCCAAGTTTAATGTAATTATGTTAATAAATCAGCCAATATGTGAGGAAAGAGTTGCCATCTATGAAGCTGAGAAGGACACTACTAAGAAGAGAAATGGCAAGATTGTTACATTTTATGGGAAAGAAATAAGCAACCACCATCCCTGGATCTCTGCTGGGTGGGTGTTACACAGGTAATGTATAAATGACAAAAGCCCTTTATTAGTAGAAGTTCCTTACTCACAGCTGCTCTACACTGGAACTATCAAGTCTTGATCCTCTAACCAGAGGGACAAAAGACAAGTCACATAATGAGTATCCAGTAACGTTTGGAATTCTACAATGAATTAATAGAGACACTAAAGCAATGGAATGCTACAATTGCCCTCACACACTTCTGTTTGCCAACCCTGCACCATATAGATTTCTCTGTCTGTTAAAGAGCTTTTCCATCTCATATCTTGTGTCCCTGTTAACACCTCTGTTGCACAGGTATGAAAGTTTTCTTCTACTTTTATTTTATCTTAATTAACAAATTAAACTCAGAGCACTTGTTTTCAATTTGCATTTAGCTTGAAATACTGATTTTTCTTTCACACCTGAAAAACAGTTTTGGTCCCTAGATATGTCTCTCTTCCAACCAATTACATCAAATGGTTTGACAGAAGCTATTACTCACACCTAGAAAAACTGAATCACTAACACACTGATCCAACTGTCCTTCGACACAAAATTGATGTATTAAAACACATAAGCAATCCAGTCAACTACATTCATCAAAGAATAAAGAACTGTGTGTAGATGCTTATATATAGATACACACACACACACACACACACAATCTTTATGAAAGTTTCCAGGCTCAGAATTGGTGAACAAAGTATTGTTCTTCAATATCCACAATATTGCAGTGAAAATATACAAATATATATCAAGAATGGATACAGTTTTTCTGAACAGGTTCCATTTTCCTCAACTCTCCCCCTACCTTTTTTATTTTTCAGCTGTACTGGAAAGAGATTCTGGCCTTCCTTATAGATCAACAATCTTCCTAAGAGACACAGTGAATGAACAAAATAGATGTACTGTAATTCTGGTCCAGTGTAAGAAAAATTCTGCATATCACCTATAACAATAAAGCAAAAAAATTAGAACTTTACTCTTGTAGTTTACTTTACAGTACCTAGCTGCTTCCTGCAATACAAGCAGATCATTTTGGATATAAAGACAGCTTAAGTAATTAACCACTGCTATTAGATTTCTCTTAAAAGACAGTCACACAACATTTGGGGAATAGAATAGATAGAATGTCTTCCTCTTGAGGTAGCATGCTCAAAACCCTAAAGAATGTGAATGCATGAGCATATAATCTGAGACAAGCAAAGATACTCACTACAGGGCTGCTGGGAAAAGTCACCAACTTTGGAATTTTTATTAACTGCTGCCTTGCAAAATTCAAAATAATCAAGACATTGCTGGACTGCTGCATTAATCTGTGGAATAAAACACCAAGTAATAAAGCACATGATATTTCACAATAAACACATTCTCTCTTGTATCCAAGTACTGTCCCTTAACACAAGAACTTAAATATCCACTTCACTTCAAGGACTTAATTTTTCAGCGCTTTGGGTATATTAACCAGGAGGCAAAATTTTATAAGGCTATTAAAATATGTCACCATTATTATTACATTACCACACAACCAGTTCTATACACATAAAGACAGTCTATGAAAAAGAGTACAGAGAACATGGAAGTGTTTTGAGAAGTCAACAGCAATCTGTGGATGACCTATTGTCATTACTGCAGAAGATTTTAAATTTCCACATGTGAAAACCTCTGTCTTGAATACACTTACTAAACTGTAGGTTTGGTTACCGGGTGCTGTCAGTGCTATTACTGTTCTTGGTGGTGTATCATTGTCATAGCACTATAATCTAATCAAGGTTTAAAAGCTATAAGCATTGTTGTGGCAAGGAAACATAAAGCACATTGTCCTGGTTACAGGTGGGATAGAGTTAATTTCTTCTATTTTCTTATGATCTGAAGAGAATAATTAGATTTCTCACAGCTTGAAGCTGCCAAGATTTATTCACAAGTGTAAATATGCAGACATACACAATTAAAAAAACCCCAACCTTAATCGGATGTTTCCCCTTGCTTATAAATTAGAGTAGACTACCCTTCTTATGGACTTTCTATTACAAACTCTTTGTTGCATAGATCATGCATTCTGTGTGCTGTTCTATACACACAGATAGAAAAGCTAAAGGTCTCTTATAGTTGTCTGTGCCCTTTTCTCCATCTTTAGGTTTTATTGGTCCCATATATTTTACACTTGATTTCATTTGTATGACAAGATTTTAAAAAACATAGCCGAGTCCTGTTTATATGAATGGATCTCACATCTACAGTGTTCTTATTAGGAACAATGAAAATTCTACTGTAGTAAAGAGATCTGCCCATACAAAATATATGATAGCATTAATATCAGTATTACAAAATGTATTTTCCCAGTTTGATTTATCTTGCTGACTTTGAACCCTTTATGCTTCAGAGAATACAATGGCAGGTTTTTTAGCCCCTTTTCAACAAAAATCCAAATTTAGCTCAGTGTATTTATCATGCACCATTTGTCATTTTTATGCTTTTTTGGAAATAATTCTAAATATGAAACATAAAAAATTAACAACTTATAATCCTAAGTAAACACCTGCAATAAAATATCTGAATTCCCCTTACACAGAGCTGACCATATACGCTTCTTTGCATTTATCAATCCGTTAAAGCAAAGATAAATTAAAAAAAAAAATCAAAAATCCAAAAGGCTTATCTAGCTGAAGAACATGGAATAGCTACAAAAAAAAAAAAAAAAGTCCAAACCACTATGTGCAGAAAAAGACTAAGTCGCAAAAGTAAACTTGCCTTGGTAATTAATGGAATCGTAGAATGGCCTGGGCTGAAAGGGACCTTAAAGATCATCTAGTTCCAAACAATGTCATGGAACAGGGACATGGGCAGGGACATCTGCACCCCCATCCAACCTGATCTTGGACACTTCCAGAGGAGAGGTATCCACAACTTCTCTGGGCAATCTTTTCCAATGTCTCACGACCCTTACAGAAAAAGAAGTTCATCCTAATATCTAATCTAAATCTACCCTCTTTCAGCCATTACCCTGTGTTCTATCAATAAATTTTATTTACAGACTATTATTGCATATATAATCAATAAAGTATATTAATAGAAGTACTTACCAAGGATTTATATTTCCTTTCCAGAAGCCTAAATACCACTTTTCTGCTGTAATATGCATGCTTGAATGACAAAGAAGATGTAATGTCAACTACAAAGAAATGTTCTGGTTTTTAACTAAAAAGTAGAAATAATATCTGATTCTGTTCTAGTAGAGATCTCATATACAGTATATATTCAATGTACTGAACTCCAGCTCAAGTAAGCCAGTATTATACTCAACTGAGACTTTTGTTTGCAGCACATTTATGACAAAAAAACCCTACATCATTAGAAAAAAGTGTAGTAGAGCATGTAGTTAAAAAAGAAAACCAGAAATGCTAACCTATGCATTTTGAAATTGCCAAGTAAACCCCAAATTTATATATGGTAGGCTGGAAGAAGTTATAATGTCCACTGAAGTTAGCAAGTTGTGTGTAATGTGTAATATATATGTGTTCTTTCATGCTCATCACTTCTTCCAAAAAAATACTTGCATCTTTTAATGGCTGTCAGTTAATTCTTCCAAAGGGAGTGAAGACACAAAGCACAAAAAATACTCCTAAATTTCATGAACAGAAATTGAGGTGGAGACCAATATTGAAAAGCAGTGGACACAAAAGTCTAAAAAAAACCTGCACTTCCTTGATTACAGTTCTCAATATAGGCTCTTATAGGACACAATAGGTCCATGATGTCAGAACCGTAACTTTTCAAAATAAATGCCTGACATGAACAAGTTATGTGTTGTTGGGTTGCAGGTTGTTTGCTTACCGTCCACTTCTTAAACCACACTGCTTTGATATCTAGCAGAGCCAAGAAGTGCATTGGACTCAAGAAATCTGGAGAGGCAGGATGATTAGGCTTGCGTTTTATTGACAAAAGTGACAAGGTACTCTCTACTACTTCTTCCATGTACCTTATGACACAAATAGGAAAAAATGGACAGGAAAGAAAAATACCACTTAAGTCCTTCCACCAGTAATACCCAAGAACAATCTACTCATAAAACCTTGTTCAGATAAATCATAAATACCAACAGCATTATCTTTAACTTGCTTTTGTGTGGGCATTGTTTGTAATACCACAAATAAAACTAATATGCATCTATATTCTCCTAAGTTATTACATCTTCTAAGTGTATTACACTTGCTACACTTGCATCCAAATTATTTTTTGTTCAAAAGTACTTAGAACACTCCAAAAGCTAAGTAAGCAGCTTAATATGACTACTCCTATGCAACTTCCTCATTTTACTTTTTCTACCCTCTACTTTTATTTCCCCTGTTGTCACTGACCAGCCACTGCACATCCTGTCATCAAGCCTTTGCTAAAATTACATGCATCTTATTTTATGTCAAAAATTATTAAATTAAGAAACAGTTACAGGATTTTGAAGGTGACATACTTTTCTGGATGTCGAATCCAGGAAGATGGTGCTTCCTTTTGGTACTCATTTAAAAGGCGAACCTAAAAACATAATTACTGAAATTAAAAAATAATTAATGCATAATGTTTCAGTACTGATAGAAAAGGTAAAGAAAGTTCATTTATACCTTTTTAAGTAAACGATTTACATCTGCGTTAGATACATCCAGACCAGCTGAAATATGAAGAGAATATTCTCCAGAAAGAAAGTACAACTCCAAGTGTGTTGCTAAAACAAAAAAGAGAGAAACCCAACAACAAAAACCACTTCACCTCCATGACAACAGTAACAAAACAGATTGTCTTATACAGTCTTCATTATAAAATTTAACTTTTCAAAAAGTACATGACCCATGAAGTTTGAAATGTAATGAAATGCACATACCTAAACTTGTATAGACTTCTCTTGTCATATTAAATGGAGAAGAAGAAAAGGTTTTTGCATAGAACCTAAGAATTTTCTCCTAAGGGTGAAAAAAGCAAGCAATGTATTAAATACTCATTAACTGTGTATTATAATTGCAAAATAATCAATATATAATTTATTCTTAATATATATATTATTAAGCTAGACATCTGTGCAGATGTTATGTATGTTTTATAAAAATATAGTTTCTGATCACAGAAATCTCCAGTTCAAAGGAAATTTTATTCAAATACTTGAACTACAGTACCAGTGCAAAGCCTCACTGAGTTACAAAGCAGACCAAGGAACATTACTTTTCCATTAAGAATCAGTAACTTATAATTATCATTCTTTTAAAAGAAATTATAGAACTCAGGTGAAAGAGAAATATATGACAGCAGCTGGGGCAACTTTCCTATTTATTTGGTAATCACTTTAAAATTTGAAGAAGCAAACAAGTTTAATTGACATAATAAATAATCTAAAAGCCATTTAAGCAGCTGTCATTTCTTTTCCTCATCACTGCCTGTGTCATATTACTGTGTATCATTTTCTCATCATCATGGGGCATAAACCTGACTTGAACAGGAAATATTAACATGACCTATTTTACAGAACAGTTTTGTCCATTCTTCTTATGTACATTTCTGCTAAAAGAAATTGTCTTCATTGCCATTAAAAGAAATGCAAATGACAACTCAAAATCCTATTGAAAGCCTGTTGCTGTCCTTTAAACCAAAATTTACTGGAATCTCGTATTTCTGTTACTTCAAAAAATAGTTAATGTGATTCATACACAAGTAATAAAATATCTTGAACCCTGCTGGACTACTTATAATAGGTAAGAGCTGTAATTTCTTACACCTCTTTGGTAGCCCTTTCTTTGGATACAAATCTGATAATTAGATACAAAACATTCCCTTACACTGAATGTTGCATCAGGATCTGCCAGAGAGATTGTCAGATGCTTACTCAGACTTGGCCAACTCTCAGAGCTCAGGATATCAGAGGCAGGGGCCAAGCACAGCGTCTGCAAGGCTTCTTGGCGAACCTGGAACAGTCAAAAAGATAAACACCAAAAATCCATTCACAGCAGCCTCTGAAATACGTAATTTACAAGTCAGAGGGAGGGAGGACAGGAAGGAACAGAACCTGGCTGTAGAACAGATAAGGAATAACAAATACTTATCTTCTGCTATACTTTTTATGGCTATTTAGACAAAACACTACATTACTGAGTGGGGAAAATGTGTGCATTCAAAGAAGTAATAAAAACATTTTAAATGGGTTTTCAATACTGGAAGCAAGGTTGATGTTCTATTTTCTGCCTGTAATCAAATATTTTGAAACGGGGGAGTATAGCTCTCTAAAGCTCTCAGTTAGGAGAAGCAGATACAGATATTAGACATTGTGTTATACTGCTGAATTTTCATCAGCATTCTAAGTAATTTCAAGTAACTTTTTTTTTCAATTCAGACAACTGTTACCTCTAGCAACTTATTTCATCTTACTGAAAGAAACTGCAGGACATTTTAATAACATTTAATAGCATCAGACTTTTTACCTGCTTTTCTAATAAAAAAATGGTTAGTACCATCTTCTACCTACCATGCCTGTTTAATGCCTGCCAGACAAGCCCTAACAAGACAGCACACTCAAACTGGTATTTCTCCAAACTTCAAAAATTAGTACTGCCACTGACACAACAGCAAACCTAACTTGGATTTATATTTTCCATTTGGCAGCAGGTTGTTGGCAAATCAGCAGGCATCTCTCTCTTCTTACAGGGGTAACTCCAAGGGCAACACAGAAGTTACCAAGAAGGGCAAGGGACATGAATACAGGATAAATAATGTTCAGTAACTGTATTTATCATGGAACAACTTTTTTTTGAACTAAAAATGCCAATCTATAGCACACAGACCTCTAAAAAAATAGATACTTGTTGTAACACTAGTTTTTGAATCTGATGGTTACAAACAATGAAATATTGCACTGCAAAGTAGTTTCTGCACTGAAGGTAAGTTAGATGAACCAACAAAGACAAGTTTCCAGTTAGGTATATGTGAACATTATGTACATACAGGCTACTCTAAAATATGCCATAAACAGTCATTTGTATAAACATTTCATTTCTGTTTTTAAACTTACTTCCTTGGGCTGACTAGGGTCAAGCTTTTCTGCGAGCAGCTGCAATTGTTCTTGACTCATGAACGCATAACTCTGTAATACACATTATAAAATGATCATTAGTATATTTTATTAAACTGAACAGCAGAAGATTAAAATAATCAGTCTTTCTGATATCTAATTAACTTTCAATAATTAGGACTTCAACATTTATACTAATTTTACTGTAAAGTCAACAATCCAAATGTTTTCTGCTGTTTGCCCAAAGTTAAACTTACGATAATCACTATGACATATTTTGTTTGCTTTACTTCAAAGTTTTCTGTACCTTCAAAAAATTCCTTATAATAATTTATTCAGCAAGAAATGTAGCCTAGTACATTAGTCTGGAAATTAGCTGTATGTTATTTGGTTTCTAAAGTAAAATCACAAAAGTTAGATAATGTACTGATTTTATCTTTATCTTTGTATACCACACTTGGGTAGGTACTTTGGAGCATATGGGCATCATATCTAGCATATGATGCCTTAAGTAGCTAGTATAAGCTTAGTATTTAAAACTGAAAGAAAAGCAAATAATTTGGGTTTAAGATATTAAAAAATGGGAAAAATTAATCTTACTCAAGGGCCATTCCACTGACAGAGACTTAACAATTTTGCAGTATCATGCTTATTTCATAATATAGAGAGAAAACCCATTGTACTTGGTTGAAGGAGGAGTCACTGTCAGAACAGTTGTCTGTGTAATAGCCACTCTGATGTTCTTTCTTTGCTTTATTAGCCAGCTCCTTATCATGCATCCGATCTTCTTCAAACTTGTTTATCAAAGATTCTACCACAACCATCATGACATTCTTCAAGGCATGTATCATTTCTCTGTATCTTCAAAGTAAAGATGATTTTAATATATAAGAACATAAAAATCACTATGCAAAGAAAAAAATAAATCACTAGATCATGAATAACTGAACATGACATAATGCAACTGGACTTGAATTAATTGAATTTACAGAAATTAATGAATACCAAATCCAAACCGAGTAAGGAAGCACATATGTACCTTACATGTTTCAGTTAATGATGTTTTAAAATTACAACAAAACTCTGTTTTTTTTCCCTTCCAAAACCATTGAATGAAATACCACTATCATAATTCCATTTTGGGATGTTCTTAAGAAAGAACAACATTAGTTCACCAAAAAGGAGACTCTGTCCATGAGAAAATAGGCCAGTTCTCATCCTTGTTACTGTTTGTTTCTTGTAGTTCAACATCCAATTTTTCTTTTGCTATAAAACTTGAGCAGAACCAGTAGAAGTGAACATATCATCCTGATTCCAGATCTTGAGTACAGGTCATGCACACAAAATAATTTTCTTTCAACAAAACCCAGGTTTTTCTAATTTCCATAAACAGAAAAATAATATCCACAGGGAAGCAATTCAAAATAAAAAAATACTTCAGAAAAGCATCCTATTGTAAAGCATTGATGTTTTATTTCAAATTATTTTTTACTTTAATACTACAATTATTTATTTTACTGTTATTAAAGATACAGATTATTATATTGTGCTTTAATATCTTCCTACATGTCAAATTAAAAATATATGATACATATTTAGTTCATTGGAGTTTTTTCTACCAATTTTAATATGCACAAAACCCTAAGGTCCTGATCCTTGAAACAAAATTATACAAAGAGCATAATCTAAAAAATTGTCATCCTAACATCTATTTTCCTATTTTCTTATTTTGCAACACATAAAAATGATCACTGATGCTAAAATCCTAAATACCTCAAAAATGTCACATATTTGCTACCTATCTTTTTTATGCAATTGTTCTCAACCTTAATTCCAGGGTGAGACAAAGCATGACAAATTGCAATGTAGGGTGGTAATATCTGAATTTCTTAGCACTGATTTAGTTTACAGGTTCAAAACTGTTATTGGTTCAGATCTTATTTTTGCAAAACACATTATGGAAAACCAAAAGGAAGACTAAGACAAAGAAGAAATAGAGATGTGAATTACAGGTATATACTCACTCTTTCGATTCACGGGCCTTCTTAGTAAGATGTTGGACAAGTGTGTCATAGCCAGATATTTCACCCTGACTTTGAGCAGAGGTACATTTTTCTGTTTCTTCTTCAATCACAGGTCCCACAGTATTTTTTATGTATTGTCTAAGGTATTTCACAAACTCATAGCTGCAAGTAATATTCAAAATTAAAATGTTATATCTCTTTGAATTCACCATGAAACATTTTCAACATTAGATCAACAACCACTATCTTCTCTCCCAGTAGATCTGTTACCCTGAGGTAAGAATTTATGACTTGCATAGAAATAAACTTCAGGAGTGTTAAGATAACACACTACAATGTGATTTTCTTCAATATGGTCAGTATCAGCATATTGTAGGAAGAAACAATACCAAATAGAAGAAACAAAACAATAGCTAGTTTACCAAAATGCACATTTTCACTTTGTGCTGCTTCTAAAAGTAAAATCCACTCAGACAAAGATAAAGGATTTGTAGACAAAAAACAAAGAGTATCAAGAAATTTCAAATTCCAAAAGAAACATTTCTTGCAGCATAAACTGTGTGGTAATATTATTTATGCATTATACATACAAAATTAGGAAATACACAGAAAATACAGTTTATAAATTACAGCATATGAGAACACCTATGGCCTATGAAACTCTATGTGTCACGAATATACACAGATCTCAGTCAAGCTGACAAAATAGCCATCTGTGATTACACAAACATATCAAATTCAAGGATTCACCATTTTGCAGTCTTATGATCAGATACTCACAGGCACTCGCTAACAGAACAGAACAGAATAGTCAGAGGGAGATCTCAAACTAAAGACTCTCCCTGGGTCCTCCAAATTCATATTAGCTACAGAAATTGCTAGAGTAGTGCTCAGAATAAATCAACTTTTCTTTTTGGCTAGTTTTGTGATTTGTAAAAAGGGCAAGGCAAACAGCAACATAAAAAAAGTAATAACATAGTAACAATACACACATAATTTTATTTCCATTGATTCAAAAGTAGATGTGCAACTACTTCATGTAAACTTGGATTAAAACACCCAAAAAACAAACAACAAGGCACACAAAATTGTATCATAATAGATACTTCCTCAATGGATTGCCTACTTCAGGTTCCATCAGGTGTATCAGTATTTTTCTTTTCCCCTACCTTTCCGTTCTTGGTCTCAGTGAAGGTAATAGAAATATTATTTCTGTTTTCATTTGTGAAATTGCACAAAACTCTCCACTGCATGAAAGCTTTTATAAAACGGTCCCCCCTTTGTTTTACAAGGGCAACACTTCCAAAGAATATGTTTTTGCAGTGACTCCTTCACTCTGAAATATACAGTAACCACATAACTATTCACACCACTGCTTTTATGTCTGAGGTTCTAGTCTTCATCTTCTGCCTTATTCTTCCACCTTATAATGTTTTGTAACAATTATGCATTTCAGCAATCACAATACTACTTCTTTACAAGCAGAATCAATTCAGACTGACCTGGTAGGACTTATAAAGGAATCACACTTGGGTGTTAAAAATACCTCTAATGTAACATGCTACTTATGCTGTTTAAAATCCTGTTGTCTACTAGTGTACAGAAGTTTTGTACTCAATTCAATTTTCCTTTTTATTAGATTTCTAAGGGTCCTGAATTTCTGTCTTTTCTACATCAAAGTGGGAACAAAGGGTAAAGTAAGGCCTCAAAATCTGCTAAAATTACTGCACCAAAATAAGCCTGAGGCAGAAACAGTACTGCTCAAAATGCTGACCTGAACTAGAGCACTGGACAGTCCAAAAGCACGTACTACTAATAACAGAGCTTGCACTCTGGATGGATTGGTTAAGGAGAAAGTTTCTTAATGGTCTCACTTATAAATGACCATACGACCTCTCTGACCTTCCACAAAAACCAGTCTGTACTGCCATGGGTCACAAACAAGACAAGAATACCTCCCAGTACCAGATAGTAATCCTCATGTTCTGAATTTAAAGATCACTTGATTCTCCATTAAATGTAAATTAAAAGTGTTCTCATGAAAAGAAAGTATCTTTAGGATCACAAATTTTCTAACATACAAGAAAGAATAATGGATGTCAAGGTTTCTCTGCTGTAAAAGCAAAAGCTATATAGGCATTGCTTCAACCACTTACAGACCTTACTCCATCACCCTGGGTATTCTATTAGGTTCTCAGAAAAAAAAATGACAGAAATAATTTCAATTTTTTTTTGTTTGAGCTTTATTGTATATATTTTCTCTAAATATTTTTTTTCTTTCAGAATTACATGTCTTGCAACTTTGACATGTATACAACCAAATTCTTTTGCTCTCATGCTTGTCACCCAGCAACCTACAACTCAAAATTTACAAGCATACAAGCAACAGTGTAATTCAATACATTTGTAACAAAAACTAAAACTGAGCTAAAATGCTTTTTAAAGAATCTCCAGAACATGTGCAAATGTCAAGATTTTAAAATTACAGTGAAATTTTAGATAAACCCCAGTTCTATTTCACATACTTACTTTTACCTAACTCGTACCACAGACAAAGGAATGCTAATACCTAGGTAAATTTAAGAGAATGTCAATAATGCCACTTCTGAAAAAACTGACAGGGAACCAGCTTTCTCAGAAGTCAGGTCACAGAGCTGTTTCTTATTAAAATGTCCTCAGGTTATTTCAGCCTGATATTGTCTTGGCTTGTCATAAACTCTGTACTAAAAATCTCCCACGTAGTAAAAAAATAATCAAGTTATAGCATCATGGAAACGAAAGAGAAGCGTGGGATCTGGAAATCTAGATTGCATGTAAGGTCACACTGTCAAATCTGATTTAACAGAAGTGTGATGGGGATACACTTCTGTTTTACTTAAAATATAAATCATTAAAAGAATGATTGGAATAGATAGATAAGATAGACATGTTCAGCAATATAGGCTAGAGAGAACAATTAAATATGGAAGCCGAATGGCCCTCTGAAAAAGTACTCTATTTTGAAAATCAAGACTATGTTGTCTAGCAGGTGTCAAATATACCAAGGGTATTCAATGACTACTTCTTCTAACTCCTTTTCACATGTGCATTTAGTACATTATGTGTGCACATGTATCAGAGCTTTGTAAATTTCTCTCTCACAAACAGCTCATGAATTACTACTACAGCAAAAATATATTAGCAAGAGTGGATGGGAAAAAAAGCAAACCAAGAAAATGGCAACACTGATTTTATTATTTAAATTAGCATCTTCTGAAAGTTGATTAGTGACAGGAATATCTATATATGTATAAATACACACACATTTATAAAGCAATATAAAGTAGACATAACCCAGGAATAGTACAGTTTAAGACATACCAACTTCTTCAAAAGACTAAAAATAGCCAAAAATATTTTTACTTGTGAAAATTCTCATCTGTTTCCTCCAAATGCAAGAGAATTTCTTCTGCACATTCTACTGAGGGGGCTCCAGTGATTTTTTCCTTCACACTCTGCAGCAACTGTCTAAGCATAGACTGTAATAGAGCTTCATCTTCACTGGTAAAGTGAGACATCTGTAGAAAACAAATAGAAGAATAAGAAACTCTCATAATTTTGTTTTTACTCAAGATGCTAAGAAAAGCACAAATCCCTTAAATTGACACTTTTTACTGTTATCAACAGGATTTTCTATCAAAAGACACAATCACAGACAGGAAATATTTGATAGAGCTTATCTTAAGACAAACCGAAAACAAAACTATCAAATCAGTTTCACTAAAACTCCTGATATTGTAGCATAATATTCTTAAAGGAGATATTACATTAAGAAAAGCTTGAATATTCCTATTTGCACTTGCCTATGACAGAGGCACAAGACCACACAGTAAGCTAAAAAAATAAAAAGGAAGGAAGGTTTAACAGATGTAATGACTATATCTTGATAAGACAACTTTATAAATAGTCTCTCACCTGCTTCTCATCCACTATTATTACCCAGTTTTGACTTTGGAATCCCTCTACTCAGAGCTACTGCTGTGCCCATGACTGAAAGTGCTGTCAGCTTTTGCAAGGGCCAGGTGAAATTATCATAATAATTCCATTGCTCTGTGCTAATCAACAGCAGTGACCTGACAGGGTCCTGTCAAATTAAACAGAAACTGCTGGGAAAAACTGGGAGGAAGAGAAGAAACAGTGAGAAACTGGAAACATCTGCCAAGTCCAGAAGACAGACAATCAGTTCAATTTTCAAGAGCTGCAAAAAAATACACAAGCTCATTTTTGATCTTGACTAATCAATGCCTTAAAAATCCTAATATGCCATGGAAGACTTTCAAACCTCAGTGGCAGTTTTAGCTTACATATTTCTAGCCTATTTAAGGAAAAATTCCTTAGCGATATTTGACTTTTCTGAATTAAAAAATAAAGACTCTCTAAACACCTGTGAATAAACAATACACACACACTTGGAAGAGACAATATAGCAAATAACTGTTTAAATATCAAATAGTATCAACCAGAGGAAAAAAATAAAGCGCCATATAGCACCAGCTGGAAGAGTTATCTTTTATGAAAGGTAATAGTTCATCAAGGTAACATTCTTCTGTAGTAAGTAGCACAGTTGCTGAACATTTTACTTTGATCTATCATTATTCAATATTAACTCAATCATCTTACCAGATTTCATTAAACTAAACTTAGAGCAAACAAACAAAACACCCCAAATCCCTTGCAATAATCTTAAATCACTGATTTGCAGCCCTCTTTTTCTTATAGAATTCCAAGATACTTAAAGTCAATGCACTTTTAGGTCTACATAAACATCAGAAAATATCCTAATCCCCTGGGGAAAAAACAAATCACCAAGTATTTTGGTATAACTAGGCATTTTTAGAAGTGCAAGGTATCCAGTGCTGGCAGTCAGTGCAAAGCCCTGCTCAGGTTCTTCATAGAGAGAAATCATGAGACTATCGCAGCTTCACCTCCAGTTTGCCTAGAAAAATCTTACTGACTTATGTAATCACTAACAAAGAAACGTGTCTTACATTTCATTTGTAAAGGTTTGCGGTTTGCTGTGCTTGGTTTTTTGGTGGTTGTTGCTTTGGGGGTTATTTCCCAGCAGGCACAGCCCCCATTCTGTTTCCAGGCAACATTTAACCAACCGGTCGTTTGCTCTCTAAATTACAGCTTCACCCAAAGCCCAGTTTGGGCAGTCTTTTCAAGGTCCCACAACTCAGGCAACGATTCAGCAGCGGCCTGATGTTGCCAGCATTTATCCTTACACAAACCTCCGCCTGGGCAGGGAGGCAATTTTAGCAACAAGCCGAGGAGAGCAGTGCCCAGAACGAGAGCACTGCGAGAATCCCTGCCCCTCCTGGCGCTTTACCGCCCGTTCTTCGGCTGCGCACCAGGGCTGGGCGGCAACCAGGATTCCTGGGACAACCCACGCACGAGGAGAGCAGCCGGTCTGTCCCCAGTCGTCAGGAGAGGCTACGCCTGCCCAGGTGCTTCCCTCAGCTAGTGCTGACAGCGCGGGCGAGCTCTGCCCGGGCATCTCGGATGCGCTCGCCCCACGCATCCGCTCAGCTCCGCCACTCTCCCCCCCCGCGCCCCGAGATCCCCGCATTCCCGGTCCCTGCGCGCACCCCGCGCCGCCGCCCGGCCCGCCGCGATTCACCTTGGGCGGCCGCGGCCCTTGGCAACCGCGGCGCCGCCGCCGCTGAGTCTCGCCGGGCCCTGGAAACATCGCGAGAGGCCGCGTGGGCCGCCCGCCCCCCGCCCGCGCGGGATGGCGGGGTAGCGGAGGCGGCCGCCGTGAGGGCTCTGCCCGGGGGGAGCCGCTCCGCCACCGGCCGCGATGTGTCTGCCGATGCGGGCAGCCCCAGCACAGCTCAGGAGCACTCAGCGCTTCCTGGCTTCAGGCTCCTCTCTGTTCAGCCCGGGGTGGTGGCCCCCAGGTTTGCCACTGAAATCAAACTAGTGCAGTGATGCCGTTATTCCCAATTTACATCAGCAGGGGAGCAGGTTGTCTCGGTAAACAAAATAATGAAAGGCAAGGAATTTTTCGGTCTTCTTTGACTCTCCATTCCCTCCTGTAATGAAGGAGATATTACAAAAATATCATAGTATTTTTTTCTCTCCAACAAATAAATGCATAACACAAAAACAGCAAAAGCAGTTTGATACTAAATAATTTATATTAGGTCAGCTGTAATAAACCAGAATTTGGTTACTGTAAACACTCATCATGATGTTTTTCAGCATGCATTATTATCCTTTCCTCGTACATTTTTCTAATGAATCTGATGTTGGGTGATGCTAATCATCCATGATGATCTTTCCTTTAAATGTGAATCTTCCATATAATGCTAGCCTTCCATGAGGACTTGTTCCTTTAACTGGGCCTGTACCCCTTTGGTTAACAGAGCTCTACTTAATTGTGGGGATCCACTTGCACAGTAGAATTATGCTTGTAAACTGCAGTATTTCTGTTGAAAAGGGACGATTCAGGAGAAACACAAACCTCTTTTACTGCTGGTTCTCAGAAACCGGATTTTGATCGGTTGCAGCAAAGTTTCTGTGATAGCTTTAGCAGTGAGCTCTTCAGTGCTTGGATGTGGCCAGTGCGCTGAGGTACCCGCAAAATAAAATTGGAAAAATTGTCTGCTTACTACTGCTTGCAAAGGAGCTCCAGTAAACTGACCAGAGTCCTGGTAGCTTGGCCATGCACTCTCCCCATCTTCTAAGTGCATTGTTTGGAATGGGCTACACACTACAGCAGCTTATTCCACATCCATGCCAGGCTCTTCTTTCACAGGCAAGAGAGTGGTTTGCTTTTCTGTTCTCATACCAACAGAGAGGTGCTGTGGTGCAACACTTCTATTCAAATTCCTTTATCACTTCACAAGCACTGATTTAAGTGACAGCATCTCAGTTTCACAGCTGGTAAGGAATAGAAAAAATCAGTGTACATAGTGTTCAGCATTCATAGTCCTTACTGAAAGAGCCTCCATTTTAACAAACCTTCCCTATCTTATAAAAAGTTGCACTTGTAGTGGCATCACAGAAAGATGTCCTCACGATTCCTGCCATGTTCCTGAAATCCTTCCTGAAATCATTCCTTTCTACCCTCTCCCACCTCTGTATTGCATTCAGCTTCTTTAGCCACGTTTTGCAGCCACTGGAACCTGGAGCCCTTTCTTGTGAGCAAAGCTGGCAGACCTGAGATGCCATTGGCCATGATTATTAGGATGCATCCAGGCAGAGGATGATACCACTCCAAGGGTGATACTGCAAAGTGAACAACGCCATTCTGAAGTACAGTATGTTTAAATGGATGGATGTCTGTCACGTGAGAGAGGTTGCAATCACTGTGAATTTGTAAGTGTGGATTTCACACTGGTGAAATTCCACTCTCTCTTACTCTAGGAATTCCTTCTCCTTGGTAAAAATATTCCAGATGTTCTCCCTCAGTTGTACAAACAGGAAAGCCTGGCTCCTAACCCTTGTTCAGGAAGGCACAGTCTTCATAAGATCTCAGCATTGTTAGAAAGTCACAGTGCTGACTTCTGTAATTTTAGAAACTTAAAGGAAACAATACACAAATTCTTAGAGTGTGTAGCATATAAAGTAAGCAGAGTTTCAAACCGTGAAACATTATAGGAATGTAAGTAATTTAAATATTACAGAGAAGTTTAATTTAATTGATATGGTTTTCTCCCCATACCTTGAACATGTCCCAGAAATCAGTTTATGCCAAATTTCTGTAAATTTAAAATGTTTCTGCAGTGTCTTCAATGTGGCAGACTAGAAAAAAAGGAAACTGTGAAAAACAGAAGAATCTTCTTTACAAGCTGGTGATAGTAGTGGAAACAGCTTATGTTGGTGCCCATGTCATTACAACTGGGAAATAATTTCTTTCCCCTCTTTCTGCTCTTTCTGACTTTTCTCTTTTCCTTCACTCTAACTTACAACAAGACCACCCTTTTTTCTGGATGACACGTAAAGGCTTGGAGAAATTTTGATTTTATGTAGTTGATGCACAGCTGTTAGTTTCTCCAAGACTCTTTAGCTAAGACTTTCACCAACTCTATATGTAGGACCTACTAAAGAAATTGGGGGTTAGTATCTGATTAAAAAATTTAGCATAGCCAGTATCTATTGAAATTCCAGTTTATCAGCCTTTCCTTGGCTGATACAGTTTTCAAAGGACTATATGCCAAAGAATTAAAAGGGAAGGCAAACTCCACTTGACTAAGACAAACCCAACCAAACCAAAACAAAAGCAACTTTCTATACTCCCATTTCAGAACTAAATCAAGATCAGAAGGAGCCAAGGTGTCCTCACTTAAAGTTTCCCAAACTGGGACTAAGATATGAAAAGGAATAAATAAGTTAAGAAAGGAGAAATAAGTGTGAATTCTGGTTCTGGAGGTAGAACAAGAAATTGTCACCGCCTTTCTGCACACTGACATCCCTTAAGCAGTTCTTAAGACTCCAAATAAAAGATGAGGACAATTCATCAACCCTTGTATGAATGCTGTGGCATTTGTTGCCCTCTCACATCACATTTATGGCAGTTTCCTAAATTAGGAGGAACAATGAACATGTTTTAAGACATCATTAGATCATAATCTAATCATAAATATCAAAAAGGAAACTGCTTAAAATATTACGGCTGATGGGAAAATCTTTTTAAATAATCTCCAAAGGAAATTTTCTGTTTTGGAGACCATCTGTCCTTTCCTCCCAGTGCACTCTGGGGAAATACTAACCCCTGGATAGATATTTCCGTTAATACAAACACTAAGTTACTGGTGGGTAAATGGTCACGAGGGTTGCAGGCTGGAGCACTGATGCGATCAGCTGCACTTAGAAGTCTTGTGTTAAAGCACATGCAAACAGAATTTATATCAGTTCCATGACAGGGAAAATGTAAAGTGTCCTGACAGGTCTAAAGTTACATCACTTTGTACGTACCTGTTGGGAGCTAAGCTGGTAGGAGATGCATGTAAACTATTACAGGAATCAAAAAATTAAATTGGGTCCGTTTGCTTATTTGGGGATTAAACTTCACTTATGCTGGCATTTCAAAAAGACTGAAGATCTCTACTTTGCTGTTCTTGATCTCTTTTTTTCTGAAAAGTGAGAGACTGGCAGGAAATCGATAGGACTCTTGCATAACATTGTAAAGCACCAGCTCTGAGCCAGCCTGTCCAATACCAATCAGGAATGTTATTGATTAAAAACATAACAGTGAATATATAGGTACTGATTTTTCCATCTGTATTTTATGATGCAGTTTTCAATAGATGCTCTGCTTGCAGTTGTAAAAGTAGCTACTGGAACTGAGGTGATAAAATTTATATCACAATGCTAAGTAACTACCTCAAAGAATCAAAGACAAAATAAGCCTCAATGACAATGTAAATATCCAAATGCCAATAAAATAATTTTCTGATCTACGACTTTCTTTTTGTGAAACTTCAAGGAGCCAAGGACATGTATTATTAGCTCTGACTGGCCTTAGGCAGGTCGCTTAGCATCAGATTTAGGTCTTTATTGGAAATTGAGGATAATAAAATTATCTTTATATGCCATTATGAAAATTAATCTCACAACATAATAACCAAATGGCATCATAGATCTTGACTTTATTTCCCATTTCTTTTCTAATTAATATTTTGGTCCTTTTTTATCATGTGTTTCCTGAAGGTGGCAGCAATATTCAGGACTTGCGAGAATGTCTGACTTTTGAACCTATTGACCTATAATACAGCATTTCTTTCAATGTAAATGTATTTGTATTTATGGATATTAATAATATGTTTAAATAAAAATTTGATGATGTAGATATTGTTGTTGTAGACATAGGATGTACAATATCACTAGAAAATATGAAGAAACTATGTTGACCTGGAGTGTCAGAATTGCTTATTCTTTTGTATGATAAAAATTAGTAAATTAAAGGAGGATTCCTAAAGTATTAAATATTTTTAATTAAAAATTTACCATTGCTTGCAGTTAAAATTATACATTTCATTGTCTTCATTGAAGCCTGTATTGTATGCTTTTTTTTTCTGAAGTGGACTGTAAGCTCATTTGTGGACACTACATTAGCAGTTCAAAACACTACAAATGTTATATGTGATCACTGAAGGAAGATTATAGCCTATCTGTAGGGTTTCTTTCAGTACCATTCCTCCATTTGATCTTAATAATTTAAAATCACTGCTGGAGTCAGGCAGGCAAACTATCTCACAGCATTGCAGGGTTTCAATTAAAAAAGAAACTTTAACATTTCTCCTTTTGCTTCAGATGTGGTACAATGCATTGTTGTGAAATGCTTCTGCTACTGAGGCAAGGTAGTTGCATCAACATTAGAAATATGAAATAATTTAGAGAACTTTGTCTCCTCTCATTTTGCTAGCAGTTGCCTGGTCAGGGAGTAGCAGATCCCACTCCAATTTAAATGGATGATCATGGAAGCCCGCAAAGACGTCTCTGCAGCAGGGCTTTCCTCCCCTTTGTCTTTTGCTAACAGAACTGCATTATGTCAGGTGATTTTTTGCCTGCAAGTCTTCTGTCAGCTCCAGGGCTGCTCTCACAATGCATCCAGGACAAGGGCTCAAGTATCAGTACTGCTGTCCCAGAAATGCCGCTTTGCTGCAGGACTCCTCAGTACAAGAGAGTCATGGATCTCCTGTAGCAGGTCCAGAAGAGGGCTATGAAGATGATGAGGGGACTGGAGCATCTCTTTCAAAAAGAAAGGCAGAAGGAGCTGGGCCTGCTCCGCCTCGAGAAGAGTTACCTGAGAAGGCACCTCATCAATGTCTGTCAGTATCTGAAGAGGAGTGTCAAGACGATAGAGCCATGCTTGGCTCAGTGGTGCCAAGCAACAGGACAAGAGACAATGGGCAGAAACTGATGCACAGAAAATTCCACCTGAATATAAGGAAGAACTTCTTTACTGTGCAGGTGGCCATGCACTGGAACAGGTTGCCCTGAGAGATTGTGGAGTCTCCTTCACTGGAGATGTTCAAGAACCATCTGGACACAATCCTCTGCCATGACCTGACTTGAGCTGGGAGGTTGGACCGGATGACTTCCAGTGGTCCCTTCTATCCTTATTCTGTGATTCTGTCAGTTGTATAGCTGACAATGACCATGCTTCTAAAGAAAGTGCAAAACAGGGCTTCCTTGTGAGTTTTCACTGGTCCAAATGAAAATCCTAATCCTTGCATGCCTTCAGATCTGAATGTTTCATCCCAAGAGAAAAGTAAGGAAGAGTTTTTCTTTTCCTTAAAAGTAATCTCCACTCTTAAATATGCATGGAACACAAATGCTACAATTTTAAATTATACTGACAGAATTTATTACACTGTGCTTTTTAAGGAGGTTGCTCAGAAAACCTGGTGGCCCTTTTAGTAGTTGTATATAAATATTTCCGTGCCTTAGAATTGTCCATCTTTCTTCTTGTCTTTACCAATGACTGTGCTACCCCTCAAAACAGTACTTTGATATCCTGAAGTTGAATATTTTCATAATTGCTCAATTTATGGTCATCCTTAGTAAAGTACTGCTAAAGTAACTTCCTTAAGATTTCCTCTCAAGATCAGCATTCATTCCTGTGCTTGTCACATTGACATTTCAGAATTCATTCATCAGCTCCTCTGAGCTGTTGATGTGGTATTCTTTTGCAGACACTGACTGGTATTCCTCTTTGCATTTCTGCTCCCTCTTAGATTTCCCTAAAATGTGTCATTGATATCACTTCCTTTATTACACCATTATTTCTACAAAGCCTAACACTAACTACAAAGCCTAATTACTAACAAAAGTAATTTTGTTGCTTGTGGTTTAAGTGTTGAGCGACCCCACCTTCTCTTTCCTGTTTCCCATTTGTCTTCTGGAAATTTTACCAGTCCAGATAAACTACTCTCCTTACCCAATGGCTTATCCTGCTATAGTTCTGAATCCCAGCATCAAACACAATACAGTTTCCTTCCTGGATCATCAACCAAGTGCTGTCTGTAATCTTAATATTTGCAGGGAGTCAAGTACTGGAGAATTTGCTGTGTAAGCTGTTGTTTTATATTCTCTTGTTAATATAAGTTATAGTCTTCTTGTAAGAGTCTCTTCTACAAGTACAGATTAATCTGACCAGATGTGACGCACAGATAACTTTGTTCAGTTCATTTTTGGTATGTTGTAAAATGCTTGAAAAGTAAGCAAATTGTGCTCTTTGCTGCTCATATGAAGCTGTACTCTTCATAACACAGACTCAGGAAGACAGAATTTGGCCCATCCTTTGCCATGCTTTTATTCCTTTGTGTACTTTCAGTAACATGAACTGTGTGCTTTGTTTTTCAAATGTTTTGTGTCCTAGCAAACTGTGACCTCGTCCTCAAAGTGATGTTTTAAAGAAATAGTCAAAGCATTGCTTGGTAACAACAGTGTTTATTTAAATTCCAGAAAACACTTGTTTTTACTTTTTTCTTTCATTTCGCTTAGATAATGTCTGTGATCCTAACAGAATTTTACATCTGAGAAAAGTTTTTGGAGATTCTGTGAACAAATACGGTGTCTGAAAGAAAAATGGATGAAGAAAAACACCAGTCCTGAATGCCTTCATACACAAAATATTGTCTTTTAATTAAAAATTTATTTTAAGATTGTTGCATAACAGAATCTGTTGTGCAATGTAATCTTATTGGTGACACACATTCCTTAAGATAATTAATCTAATTTCTTAAAAAAAAAAAAGTGTTATAGTTTTTGATTATTGAAGTTAATATGCCACCATCATCTCAATATAATTCCAGTGAATATTAGTGTTAAGGATGAATTTGATTCAGTAAATTTGCAAATACATTTCTCTGACATGAAAAATAATCTCCATGGAACAAGAAGAATATTTAATATTTTCACTGGTATTTTTTTAGTGCCCTCATGATGTGAGTGGAATTCCAATAGAGACATGATTTTGTCAGTCGAATTCCTTTCATTGAAGAATAAGACAAACACTTATGCATTTTGATACACCTGCTCACTGACTGCAACAAATTTTGTAATGCATATTTTATCATACAGCCTGTACTGCTGGGTTGTTGTGACCCAAGGGCACAATTTGGCACTTGGCCTTGTTGAACCTCAGAAAACTGGCCTTGGTCCATCAGTCCAGCCTTTCCAGATCCCTCTTCTCCTCTTCAGAAAATTCATCTTTTCAATTCTTTTTTTTCTGCACCTCTCTGGGGCAGTTCCCAGAACAAACACATGCTGAGTCCCTGTTCTCCTGGGTTAGAAGTTTATTTGAATTCACAAGATGAGACTCAGGTCTCTTGATTCAGAAGGTATCTTTTTCCCAGACTTGTGAATGGTCTTGTTTACTATACCAGACCTGCAGTGTGCAAATCAGTGCTACTGTGGGGGAAAGAACTGTAATTCTGGAGTAAAAGTAACTCTTGATGGGGGTTGGAACTTCATAACTGGCTTTACAGTCAAAGCAAATGGGAGCATATTCTGTTTTGATAAGGCTGAGTGTAATCTTCATCCCTTTGTCATCTGTCAGATGGATTTTGTGGACTTGTGATTTGACTGGAGACTGATTATTCTGCTTGGAATCCTTTGAGCACTCCTGTAATACAAAAAGTATGCTAAGAATGTGATAATTACTATTTTAAAGTCTGATTCCCTTTTGGTGCACTCTTTTTTGCCTATCTGAGGTTCCTGAGTTTGCATTGGAAAATAATGCAGTAGGCGAAGGGAAGAATTCATGTGGATGTAGACTCTAGGCTGTTGTAGGTTGATTAACTTGATTTATGCTATCAAAATACACCAGTGGAAGATTCAACCCCAGTTTTAAGGAGGAAAGAGGATATACTCACAGATGAGTAGTTCTTGGCAAAGCTGTCAGAACACTTTAAAAATACCTGCTTAGTTTTTAGAATAATTTTGCTAGCTACTCTGATGCTTTATAGTGTTTATTGCACTAAATAATTGTAATGCCATTGTTTGATATCTTTATTTTACTGCTTATGCATCATATGGTATTGATGTGTATTATATTGCATATAACTCAATACAATAAACATAGTATTACAAAACAGATTTTTATTATAGTGGATTTTTATTATAGGTAGATTACCTACTGTGATGAAAATAATATAAAATTATAGAGAAATTATTACTCCCTTTCTTCCTAATTTTTATTCAAGAAATAACCTGTGGTAAATTAGGCGCAATTCCACAAAGTTTTATAGAAGCATAGATCTTGTTATAAAACAGTAAATAAGCTCTGCTAGGATTTTATGGTTTTTACACTTGTCTTTTAAAATTAGTTTATATTTGTAATGCTTTGCCTCAGAGGTTACTTGAAGATCACTCCTGAGTGTTATTGCACATTCTCAATTGTTTCTGAAGGCAATAAATGCCAAGAATCTCACTTTGCAGACCAGAACCTTTTATTCTTTCTGTCATTTACCCCATGCAGATTTTTTTTTTGCATGTTAACCACGACATCCCAATTCTTATCCATCAAAGACTTAATACTTAGCTAAGAGAGTAAATTTAGAGACTAAATTAATTTTCTGTTGTTCTATGATATGATCCTAAGCTTAGTGAGATGAGCTGACCTCTGCAGAAATAGACTGCATGGCTCTCATTTTGTTGATTTAATTCCAGAATAGACCTAAGAGCCAAAAGGAACCATTGAAATTGCATTTTTTAGGCAAACCTTCCTCTCTCAGCTTTCTATTTTGTGAGCTCCACAGAGGAGGGAAAGGAAGGGAAGGAAAGGAAAGCATTCCTTTCCCAAAGGAATTACAAATTCCTTGAAAACTGACACAGCAATGAAGCTTGACTGTAGCAAGTACTGATGTGGGAGTGTTTGTACTTTTCTCCAGACACTGTTTAATATAAAATGGATGATCAGTCCTGACAATAGAGACAGTCCCACAACTCACTCCTACCCAAGTGTCTCTCCAGAGTCAATTTTCCACTTGTTGGATTTCCCTCCCTCTTTGGCAAATCGCTACCTCCTTCACAAATCTTCAGCAGAAGAGGAAAGCCCTGCTCAGCCTAGACTGCTTCTCAGCCACTAAAAAATTCTCCTAGAAGCAGGTTTGTTTTGAGTTCCCTGTTTCTAGAGCTGAGTTAGATACTGGCAGTGGGCACTGTGAGACAAGTGTAAAGAGCCAAACAGGAGGCTGCATCCTAATTTTACTCTCAGACCTTAGGAATCTGGTCCTAAATGCCTTCCATTTTTCACACGTGCCTCTTTATCTAGGTCAATAGGTTATATATCAATTTTCTAGGTTATGTTTTCTAGGTTATATATCAATTTCTGTTACCTAGGATAACATAATGATAGGATGTAGAAGATGATTGTATCTTTATATAAGCACTTTTTTTTTTCAAATTTTCACTTATTTTGTATAAATGTAAGACTTTTTATCAGACAGATGTTACAGCAAATTAAAACCTGCATGGGGTACAGAAGGAAGTGAAAGACAATCTGGATCAAACATATAAGGAACTGTGCTGTATGTTTAGAAGTTTTATCGGCAAAGGAGGCAGCATGTAGAAAAATTCCTGTCAGCCTTTCACATTATCTGTCTGTCAAAGGTGATTTGTGTTTTATTTAATGTTAATTGAACCTGTCATATCCCAACACTACATATTGTTTGTATCAGAGCACCAAAGCCTTAGTTCATAGTACATCATGCAGATTCATTTATCTTAAATAATTTTTCCAGGGTGAATAACACAGACTTTGTCTTAATACTGTTAAAATTTTACAGCAGCACAAAACCAATGGCGCTACTTCACCTGCATCATCCTCCCCTTCAGTCTTATGCTAATGTAGCACATCTACCAGAAAGAAATTACATCTATCTGCTCTACCATTAGTGTCCTAGTCATTCTTGGTACTATAAAGGAATGTAGTGCTGGCCCCATGGAAAGAGTACCCAAACCAGGCTCAAGCTCCCTGCAATCATTACTATTCATCCTGCTGCAACTGTGCCCCCATGGAATTTTAAACACAGGCACTGCAGAGGCTCATTGGGAACAAGTGAAGCTGTTCAAGTGCTGATTACTCTGGCAGAGGCTGAGAAAATTAGTTAATAATTAGGTGTGAAATTAATGTACACCTTCTGTTTTCCTTAGTAGATTTCCCATGTTGTTAATTTGCTTCTGCACCACCAAGGGACAAAGTACATTTAAGGAACATATGTGGGAATGAACTAAAAGTGTCCCCAGGTAAACCTTGTTACATTTGTTATCTAAATTTTAGTATTGTATAGAGCTTTGTCTGAACTCTTGAAAATGTTTCACTCCTTAAATCCTATGTATAGTGCCTGTTTGAACAAGATTTAATTGGCTGATGAGAAAAATAAAGTATTGCTTTGTCTTTGTGTTACATTATGTTAGATAGAGACATAGTATATTATTTCATGATGCCTTATCCTGTATGTTTGCATTTCAAATGTGATATTTGAGGGTGTTTATATGTACTAGCTAAAAATTGTGTTTCATGATGTTGGACCTGCAGTGTGGTGCCTAATGTAGCAATGTGTTATTGGAGGGGTTTATGTATTTCTGTATGTTAAGCAGGATGTTGTACTCAGAAGAAGTGTTTTGTGATTCTTTACTTTGAAAAATACATAAATTAAGTTAAGTAGACCTGAAAGCCTCTGAAGGAGATTGTAATTATAGACTGCACCAAAATTCAGAATGAACATTATCAATGTTTCACTGAAAGTACCGCTCTCACTGTCACCCGCAATGTAGAGTGTGGGAAGATCTCTTGGAAATCTGAGGTGATGCAAGATAAAGTTTCAATCTCTGCTCCTCTTAAAAGGTGAGGTTAGAGACTTTTTGCTCTAACAGACCATTTTTGGGCCCTTCACTATATTTAAATTGTTGTCTCACAGGTTATCCTGTTATCCTGTGACTTTTGTTTTCTGTAGCCTCTCTGACTTTTTTTACCACTCCAGTTTACTGGACAGGGATGAAAATATCTGTAGCACAAGGGCAAGCATGTAAGTGTGGAAGCTTTTATGGGAGTAGATAGAAGCAAGTGTCTTGAAGTTTAGGAAGTACACATTGCTGTAGCAGGCAGGGCACATGAGAAAATGAAAAGTTCTTTCCCTTTTTCTAGAACAGACCTGGTATGGGAGATCAGCAAGCCTTTAAGAGATTGCTTTGTTGCCTGTTTTGAATTTTGTGCTATTCAGGTGTCTCACTTCAGCTGGAGGTAAGAATACCATTTTCATCAACTAGGAACATTGCAAGATGACATGACTTTTGACAAACTCTAGGAGTCTTTGAAGTAGCTCATATATAATGTAGGTAATTTCCCAAACTGTTCTTAATGCATATGTTAAGCAAACAGTCAGAACAAAATTGAGCTAACCCATCAGGTTCAGATTAGCCTTCTTGCAAGAATGTTAACAGAGGGAATTTTTGTGATCTCTAAGGGTTTATTGTAGTAGTATACCAAAAGGTAGCACTTTCTTTTCTTTGAATGCTATTTACAATCAAAAAATCTAGGAGTAATCTGAAGGGTAAATAGTTAGGCTACTTGTAAACTGTGGCAGCAATATATGCCAACATTTCAGTTTACAAAGGATAGTATTTGCATATAAGTCTAAAGAACAGTTTATGTAAAAAATTTTAGAAGTCTGATTCATCAAAAATCAGTTACAAAAATACATTAGGATTAAATAGAATCTAAATGTTATGGCTGGACTTAAGTGACTTGATTATTCTTTTAAATATCTAGCATTGAGTTTCCATAGTCCTAATAAACTGAATTTCTTTTTCTTCCAAAAATTGTTTCTACTGTTTATCCCATTTGAATAAATATTTGTGATTGGACTGGCTGGCAGGGGAATAGAGGCAAAACCCTTGCACTCAAGTCACTGCTGGTGAAAGCTCTGAGAAGCACCTGCCATCTGGACCATGACCCGTGCCTGGGTGAGAAACTGTGTCTTCATAAATAGTCAAAGCTGGTCTGCTCACCATCTCCCAGGATGAAAAATTTTAAGGCTTAGTGCAGTCTTAGGTTAAAATATTTATAATGTAGGCTTATTCTTATTACGGATTTCATCTGTTTTCTGATGTGGATGTTCTTTTATTCCCCATCTCATAATCCCTTTCTAAGGCCACCCATTCTGCTTCATGCTCAAAAACAGAGGACCATTTTTACCACACCTGTAGATAATGATCTTTTTGGATTAGGTGTCTTTCACTTTGACCACAAAGTGTATTTCTGAGCTAAAACTTTATCTTCAGTGTTAACTTATGAATGCAAGAAACTGTAATTTATTGTTCTGTGATTTGCATTCTCTCTTTTTCTCATGACTAGCATACTTGCTTCTTGCCACCAGTGGAAAAGCTTTTCTCTTTGTCTTCTTTGCTTTCAGTTTTCTTGGAAATTGCAATAAGAATAACAAAGTGGGAGAGGTACTTGGAGGATGTTGAACCCTTGCAGCTTTAATCAGAGCGCCATGAAGGGGCTTCCAACTGTGTTATTCATTTCCCTCTCCTGTGCCAGGTTCATCTTCCTCCTTCTTCCTTGACCCAGCTTCCTTTGATCATGTCTCTTCCCTTCCCTATCAGTTTCTCCAAGAGGTATATAGCCCAGAGTTCCTATTCTCCTTTGTGCCTCTGCCTGCCCTCTTCCCTTACTGTTCTTCTCTTTTTTTTTTTTCTTTTTTTTTTCTCCTTTCCCTTGGTTAGACATAGAAAGGTCAGGACCTTGTCCTCTGGGCTTTCTTGAACTTTGGGTGCTATCTCCCTAAGTTCACTTCACTCTGGCAGATGTCAGAGTCTATATAAGTCCATGGAAAGACTTCAATAATTTCATGGAGGTTTTGGTACTGGCCGTGAGACCGTGGCTGTGTTGGTCAGAATTTCTTTCTGTAGCAACCTTATCCAGGAATCCAGGAGAATGCCATGGCTCACCCTCATTCGCCAAAACACTTGTTCACTGTTGTAGTAAATGGTAACTACAGCAGCATTGAGAAACTCTTTCTTGACTTGTTTCTTGAGCTACTGGAAATATTACTTTTTCAGTGATCACAATATTATGAATTTTTGATCGCTTTCTGCTAAAAAAAAACTTTTTTTAAATAAGAAAGTGGCCAACTGATTCATACAATACATCTGCACTTTTACAATAATGCTTCATGTACCAAATAGCCCTGTGGAATGCAGTTTCCTTAATTTTTCATAAAGAAAACCAGGAAATGCTTATTCTTAATTTTTACTGATATTTACTCAATTTTTTTCCAGTTTTACTTTATCCATATCATATTGAGGTTAACATTTTAAAGAAATGTCTATGACTGGTTACATTGTCCTTCAGTCAGCCCCTTGCTAATTTGAGGTATTCAACACTTTTAATTGTACCTTATAATTAGTCCCAACATTCTGACCATTTCTGTTACTCTTCATTGAACTTCTTAATTTAGTAATGTTTTTCTACTTTTTGAAAGTAGTTTAAAAATTCTCAACCTATTAACCCAATTGTCCTATTAAAAATTCAATATTTGACTGGTAAATTTGTATAACAAGGTGGGTGTGATATATTAATATTTTTAATGAGCTATTGAAGAAATTATTTCACATATCTTGGAACTCCTAATTTTCTTCTTGGTACATATATCCTAACTATGCATACCCAATTATTCATGAGTTCCTGGCTTATGTTACACAAGATCTTTTCTCTGTAATTCTTTTTTTTTTTTTTTGACAGTTACTTCTGACCTCAGGATGCAGTTTTTCCAGCCTTTAGGAATAAATCAGAATATCCTCTGGAGTCTTTTTTTTTTTTTTTTTTTGATAATTAGAATTTATAGTGTTTTTAGATCCTTGGGGATCTAAAAAAGTTACGTCAAATGAAGACAGTATGAAATCTATGCAAGCTGATCCACAAATTACATTTTGTTGGTTGGTATTTATAATCCTTTCCTCTCATTTTACTGTGATTTCTCAACTGTAGAATTTTTTTTTGCAATTTCTTATTCCTGACAATTTAGTTTATTAAAAAACATCAGCATGATCCTTCATCACAGAAAAAAAAAGAGGTCACTGCACCATGATAATTTTGCTATTTTAGACAGCCAAAAAATCACAGTGTGAGGCAGATGTGCCATTTGTTCAGTGTTGACTATGAATTGGAGCCATGGCAGAAGACAATTGTTCATGTCAAAACAAAATCCTCAAATAATTTATCAAATCTGATTCAGAATCCAGGAGAATTGTAAGGAGGATGAGACGAAGGAGATAATAAAACATTTTGGAGAGATCTCTGATGTTATCTTGTTCAGGCAAGCGAATGGTAAATTGTCCCATCTGCTTCTAAATTTCAGGCTTGGATGGAATTCCTGAATTAAAAAAAAAAAAAAAAAAAAAAAGAAAGCCACAACAAAAAATCCCAACAAAACACTCCTCCCCACAACAAAACAAAAAGCAACCAAACAAAAAAGAACCCATCAAAAGTAAACTGATTAATAATGCATATCCAAATGCTAACAAAATGTAGTAGATGGGTCATAGAATAATAAAAGAGCCTAAGTTGGAAAAGGTATAAAGTTCATCTGGTTCAAACTTTCATGTGAAATGGAGCCCTAATGACATTATCTAGTACCCTTTCCAGTGGTATCTTAAAACCTACGATGATGGAGACTATCACATAACTCGGAGATTGTTCCAATTCCTGATTGTTCTCACTGTGAAAAAATTACTTCTTATATCAAGATGAAACCTGTCCTTATGAAGCTTGAGCTCATTGTCCCTTGTCCTCTCCATGTGTGTCCTTGTGACCTTCTGTCTGCTTTTTAACTGCCCTTTAAGTACTAGAAAATTTGACGAGGCCACATGAGTCTTCTCATGAGAGAAACTAATTCCTTCAGTTTTCCTTGTAAGTCAGGTTCTCCAGGAACTGAATCATCTTTGTGGCACTCATGTGGATCCTCCCAAGTCTGTGCATGTCTTTTTTGAGTTATGGAGTTGAAAACTGGACACAGTTCTTAAAGCACATCCTCATTTTTTGTTGGCTGATAAGTCTGCAGATAGTCTTCAGAGATGTAATTAGGAGGTTACATCCCTTTTACTATCTTGAAATTCAGCTAAATCTTGGCTTTTGTACACTTTGCATTAATAGCATTCTTGCATTTTTTTCTACAAGACTCTTTATATATATATATAAAAATTTGCAGGAGGATTTTGAGAGGAGGAGTACTTATATTTGATGAAATATTTCTTCTTTGTCCTGTTAAATTCTGGTAAGCTTCTGCTGAGATGAAAATGCCTCATACTGTCACTGGTCTTCTTTAGCACATGGACCACAAGAAAAGACTATGATAGCAAGCTGAAATATTCACAGACCTTGAAACTTTGTGGCTGGGCTGATTCAGAAGCCAAGGCAAAAAATAGTTATTCTTTCTAATGGAATCAATATGCAATGCCAAAATACACAGTCAAGTCTGGAATTATCTCTATCTCCAAAGCTGCTGCAGGACCCCCAAATTTTGTGTGTTTCCCTGAAGTGTGATATAGAGAGCAGGAAGAGAGAAAAGAAAAGCTGAGTTCTTGTTAATTGTCTCCCAGACAAACCAGATTATTGCAATCCCCATTTCATCATATTAAACTACATGTGTATGGAGAAGGGAAGGAAGGAAATAAGGTTTGGAAAAGCAGTTTTTGGCAGTGACACACAAGCTAGAAGTGTCTCAGAACTTAGCAACTAGATATATGTTACAGATCCTTGCCTTTCACTCTTGCCAGGAGCCTCAGTCACTCACCAGGGCTGCAGTGCCCAGGTGCTGTCTAAACACAGAAACAACAGTCCCTGTCAGTTTACAATCACAGAATAAAAATAATAGGAGAAAGCAAGAACCAATATGCTTAAAAAATATGTATTTTCTGAGTTGGAATTTTGAATTGTCAAGTGAATTTTTCTTGCAAAACCAACTTTCGAACATCTTAGTGGGCACTCATATGCTAGGATCGGGCATATACCCCAAACACAGATTTAATACACAAAGCAATGTATTTTCTAACCTTTTTTTGTATTTAACTTTTCAAACCATAACTCAGGGTTCTTTAACAACAGACAGTTAAGAGTGTAAAAATAAATGTATCATTCTAATAATGAATGAAAATAAAGGCATTGTTTTATACTGAATTCAAATGAATTAATTATGGTCATCACTTATCTCCTGGGGGGAAAAAAAAGCTTCCTTCACCTATGTTTATAGATTTCAGTAGCTTTGATGGGATTTTATAAACTAAGCCTTAAAATCTGCTGTCAAGCAATGGACAAAAATCTTATGAAAGAAGTAGAATTTAATGAATGGGGCTCTTGAAGACACCAACTTAAAATGAAGTTCAGTGATTAATTAATGTTGTATCCACTGTGAAGATTTCAAATCTATCTAATAGTAGAGAGGAGCATGAAATGCAATCCATTTTACATGGAAGTTGGAACAATTTCTACCAGTTAGAGTAGTCTCCAGAATGCTGATCCCAGGGAAGACCATGGAGCAAGTCCTCTTGAAGAACATTTTGAGGTAGGTGAAGAAGGAAATTATTGGCAACAGATAGCATGGATTTTCTGGGGCTTGATCAATCATACCTTACCAAGCTGACAGCAGTGCGTGCCATTTACCTTGACTTTAGCAAGGCTTCCAGCAGAGTCTCCTTTAAACTTCATGGAACTAAGTTGAATCATTACACTGCGAATGCATGGACAGATAGTTGGTTAAAAAGCAGCTGGATGGTTGGGCTCAAAGGACAGAGAGTAGTTAGAAGATTGTGTTTACCTGGAGGCTGGTGGCAGTGGAATGCCACCAGTGCATCTGCCCTGGGACCTGTTCTGTTTGACATCACAGGAGCACCCAGTCCAACCCCAGCACTGAGTCTTCTGTAGCAGGGCTGCAGCAAGGATCTCCCAAGCATTTTTTATCATATAGCCTTTGCACAACTGTCAGTGTCTGCATTCTGTAAAGGATATGTTTAGAATTTTTTTTTCCTTTTGAAAGGCTGTTCTTATCTTGTAAGTAACTCTTTAAATTGCTTAGAGTAGGCACCAGGCACAACTGAGCTCTGTTGAGGTTGAACAATATGTTACTTACACCTGAAAATTTAATCTAGTGTAGACTCTAGAGGGTTCTTAAAAATGAGGATTTGATTTTAAATGTCAGAGAAAAAGAAAACAGAATCAAAGTAGTAGGAATAAATCCATTTACTAATAAAAAAATATTTGCTAAGTGGCAACCCTACTTAGTAGAATTTGAATTTATTTGCCAGAATGAGTGCTGAGTCAGAAAAAGTCATTATGAAACCAGCTGAACAGAAATAGCCAAATTCAGCACTCAGATGTATTCACACAACTATCATTTACTGGGAACAGGATTGGCTCAGAGCATGGAAATGAATAAGCCAAGGAAAAAAAAAAAAAAAAAAAACTGAGACAAATTTCAGAAACCACATCTTAGGAACATTTCCCCATTGTGCCTGTGGTTGTGGTCTGGTGGACTGCTGAAGTGAGGGAGAAGAGACAAGCATAAAATCAGACAGAAAAATGTGTCTGCAGACACCAAAGCAGCAAGAGGGTTGCAGTACAGTGGCAAGGTGCCTCACTGACTAAATCCTTCTTAAAAGGCTGAAACTGTATTTTAAAAAAGTTTATTAATTCTTTACAGTCAATTGAAGAATTGTGGATGGATGTGCTTTGTAAAAGTGATACTCTGCTTGTTGAATCTTAGATGTATTCCTCCTGATCAGGCATTTTTCTTTACTGTACTGTTTTTCCCTCTCCACATGTGTGACAATTGATAACTTGTGTTACAGGAAGTCAATCAATAGACCTGTTTTCACTACATTACTGAAGGTTGCTTTAAATGATTTTATTAACAGTCAGGAAAATGAAACTAATTTTACATGAAAATATAGCTTACTGTGTGGTCAATAAGAGTTACTTGAAGTATTTTGAAGATTATTGGATTGAATTAGTCTGTACAAAGTTGGAGAGGCCAAAAAGCCACAAAGTCTGAAGTTTCCTAGATCTTTAGGACAAAACACTAAATCTAAAGCAGTTATTTAGCTAATGAATGTTTGAGTCAGACTGGGGGGGGGACAGTGGAAAATAATTTTGAGAGAAATTCTTATTCTTTAGAATTACTAAATTACTGCTAGACAAGTCAGAGTTAATTTCATTCATATCCCTACTATTTTTCCCACCTAGGCTGCAAAATTTTTTCAGTTATTTTCAGTGGGAACAGATAGTTGTAAAGGCTTTTGCTCTCAGTGCTCCTGAGCAGACCTTCAGATGGCACTTAACAAGTCTGATGGACCTGAGGAGATGGTGCTGCAGTGTTAGCTGAGTTGCTTTTCAGTCCAATCAACGGGTCTGAGCACAGTGAATTCCTTTCCTTGCTATTTTTTTTCAGTGGGGAAAAACCAAGAGTCAGCCATGTGAGTTTTAAACTGTGGAACTTTATTATTTACTCAAAGGATAAATGAGGCCATTCACAATTTAAATCCTGTGTGTTCTCTAGATGCCTGCAATAGGAAGCTGGTTGCAGGAAACCAGAACAGGATCCCTGTCCGCCCAGCAGGGCTGGAGGTTTTCTCCTTTGGTAATGAGCTCTGCCCAACAAAGTGCACAGTACAGGAAACATCATCAGTCTGTATGCCAGTGCCTGTGGCCTCTGATCTCGCTACAAATCATTAGACCCACTCTGATTATGCATGTACTGAGTAGGACACTACCAGCAGGAGCAACAGCAGGTCTATCTAGTAATATAATGATGTGATGGTGGCAGAAATACTAAGAAGAAATAGGTGTTTCCATTGCTTTAGGCCTTTGCTTCAGCACAGCACAATAGTGCCTCATATTCCTAGTCACACACCATATAAGTGTACAGAAAACATTTTAATTTTCCATTATATGTGTCAGAAATAATGCTTACATCACGAATGTATAACAATAAAACCTTCCTTGCCATTGACCATTCAGCCTGTGTCTGTTAAGTACAAAGAACAGAAACCCACAGCCCTCTGAAGAAAGCAAGCAGGCAGCTGCACAGGGTCCATTAAGCCATATGAACCTCTGACAGATCAGAGAGACTGAACTTCTGAGCTGGCCATAAAGTTCCCACTTTTTCCACCAAGGAGGACAGTGTTTGGCCAGTGCTGCATACTTGTTAAACACTGGCTGTACACTTTGCTATGTGTGCTGTGTCTGTGCGATTTAGCAAAAGTCATAGCAGCCTCCTCCTCTCCTCTGTCTACTGATGATACATTTCTGTCCCATATTACAACTTCCACTGTAATGATACAAAAAAAAAAAAAAAAAAGAGAAACATGAAAAATTGATGGGGCTGTGTGTTTGCTTAAAAAAATAACCACTAGCATATTTGGATATGTTATGTTTAATAAAATGATGTGAAAAAATTATTTTTCTTTGCTAATTAAAAAAAATCTACAGATACTGTAGTTATGACTTGGTCTGCTCCAACACAGATACTTGATGATCTTTTCTACACTTCCCTCATTTTTGCATTAAGCTTCTAGCTAAGATTTCATCTTAATTCTATGGTTTTGGCATTGTTTAGTGCATTTATAACACTTGAGGAGCACTCAGCCCTCACTGCACCCTGAGCATGTCTTTTGAGGGCAAGAGAAAAAAAAAATAATTATAGCTACACAGTGATTTCTCAATGCATTTTAATACAAGACTGAATACAAAGAAAACAGAATCTATGTGTTGAGTTGCAGGAAAGAAATGGTGGCATCAAGGATAAAGGAAAGGCAAGGATGTGTGCTTGAATCAAGAGGTTATTTCTGCAACATGGATTTGGCAGTGGTTGCTGGAGGCTTGAAACAAAAGACCACCTGAATTTGGTTATTTAAAATTATAGTGGCAGCTCCTTTAATGCAACAAAACACACTGGGGTTCTTGTGTTAATTTTGATCACTGCGTAAGTGACTTGACAAATTTCAGTGGGTATGGAAGAAGGTTCCACTAGGAGGAGAAAGGGGGTGGCCATTCAGAGCTCCCTCCAAGTGCTTATTCAGAGCTCCCTTTGATTGCTTATTCAGAGTGACACACTGTGAGGATGTTAAAAGGTGGTGATGAGAGTTTTCAGAAAAGATAGTTGATTTTTGGGGTGTTTAAGTATATTTCAGGAAACTTGGGTGGGGCATGCTTTTTAGGAAGTGTTGTGTATTCATGCTCTGCACAGCTTTTGTGTCTCCTTTGCACACATCGCTGCCACCCACTGCTGAAAATCTCAGGCTACCTTCTTGCATCTGTTCTAGGTGATGGGAGAAGCCTCCCAAAACTAATTAAAGGAGCCACTTTAGCATCACAAGAAAGAATATCCTCTGTGAATAAAGCATTCCAACTTCTGTTCATGCACCCTTCCTCTCCAGCTAATGGCAAGCGTGCCAGTTTATCTTGTAGTGCTTCTCCATAACAGCAGGAAATTGAAATTTGAAGTTTCTATTTAAGAAAGCTGAATAAAGAGTTTGAATTCTTCCAGATCAACTACTTATGAAAATAAACCCTCAGTATAAGGATGCCAGAAAGTGCAGTAAAAACTGCAGCCTTTTGCAGACTCAGAGCAGATACTTTTGGCTGGAGTAGGAGCTAGGATTTTTGCAGAAAGAAAGAGAAGGACCAGCATGAAAGACCAGGAGAAAAAAAGAAAAAGTGTTGGGGAAATTATAATGAAAGAGGTAAGTTGAAGATAGAGTCACAATGAAATTAAAGTTGGCATTAGAAATATATAATGACATTACTTTCCCAGTACTGCAAAGCTATGAGCCTGCTGGTGGAATAAACTCAGTGCTTAATGCCATCTGCTCTTGCTGATAGAAAACAGTGTCTTGCTGGATTTAGGGGGTGGAACATTCCTGAACATGTTAATGCTATAAGCTGTTCATAGATTAGCATGGTCTGTTGTAGAAATGCTTGAATTAGAGAAGGAAATGACTTGTCATAGCAACTTTACAAGAGTCCTTAATGGTCTTTTGCAGATCTACTACATGCGAGTGAGTGACTGACCCAGCAGTGATCTGAGAACATTGCAAAATCTTATCTGCACGCATAGATTCTGTTTGTGCCTGCAGGCAACATACTCAATTTACAGCCAAAGCTGAAAGCCTTTGAAAGTTGACTCTTAAGGTCATACCCTCTGTCCTAAAGTCTGTCAAGGAATTTTCCCCTACAAGATATTCCAGGAGAGTTTTCTAGCGCATGCTTGCCTTGTTTTGTTTTCTTTTTGATGGTAGAAACAGCAACCTTTGTGAAAGTTCCGATAATCAGATTTGCATTTTGTTTAGCCAGTGTCACTGCTACTATTTTGAAAATAACTCTTAATATATTTTTATACTCCATTACCACAATATCTGGTCATCTTTCAGATTAAAAAAAAAAAAAACCAAACCAAAACAAACAAAAAAAAAAAACCAAAAACAAAAAAACAAAAAAAAACCACAAACAAACAAAAAAAAAAAAAAAAAAAACAGCAAAGAAGTTCCTGAAGGAATCCAGAGTCCCTGGCATTTTCTTTTCTTTGGCATCTTTGTTTTTGAGTCTGTGTGCTTTTTAACTTCTGAGATTCTTTTGATTTGGTTTACTGTTTTTCTTCAGATTCCTGCAATACAGGTTGGGGGTGGCATGGATTAATATTTGTTAGTACAAAGCACTGTGATTCTTAGATGAAACGTGGAATCTTTTCTGTTTAAGGTTTTGCTGTGTTTCCTAAAAACAAGTGAGATTATAACACTTTCTAATTTTTTTTTCTTTCACCATAACTGGATTTCTTCAGTGAGGAATTCTGTCTCCATACACTCACAAACTTTGTCCTGTGCTTTCCAGATTGGCACTGTTATAAAGCTTTCTCCATAGTACATATTTTGCCCTATAAATGTTTGTATACACTTAGCACCTCTTCAAAAGTGTCACACTATTAGTATTGATTTTTTTCAATTTAATATTTCCCATTATTTTCTCAACCTTCAAAGTTCTTTGTTTACCTATTTTAACTGAAAACTCATTGATTTCCATTCTTCTTGTTTATTATTATTATTATTATTATTATTATTAAATATCCTGCTGGGTAAATCTGAAGTAATTTAGAACTGTAAATCAAACCTTATAAGGGAAGAACACTTAATTTGTATCAAGTATTTACATTAATGAAAATTACTCAGTGGAACCGGCTTATAAACCAGTTCATTTATACAATACTGAAGTCAGTTATTTTAGATTATTCCAAGAGCCTAAGAATAACAAACAAGGCCAAAATGAATTCTTTAACTGAAAGGATACTAACTAGAAGAATAAACAAAACAAAATCAGAGGGGATTTAATGGCATAGTAGTAAATGGATAGAAGGCATGCAGGCAATCTAGAATTGATTTCTCTCCTTGTTTTTGCTTATTTTACACCACCAAGTTAGTAGGTTGGAAGTCATGCTCCATTTATAATATTCTAATTGATGGGAGAATCTGGCTAAAATTACATTGAAAATCTCCATAAGTACCAATCACGTAAACAGGAGCCCAAAGGAAACACAAACTGAATTAGCTAAGGTGAGGTCCGTGTTAAGACATGGAGTCATAGACTTTATGCTAAAATTCTTTTCTGCCTGGCCTCCTTTGGAATGTAACTGTTTACCCCTTTTCCCCCACAGACTGCAAGTGACAGAAGTGCTCCAGTGTTCAGGGGCTCTTGCAGCAACCGCCAGCCTTTGCTTAAGCTCTGTCTGCATATGGGTCATTAATTTCCACATCGTCAGTGCTGAGAATGAAAGTACAAATGACAGTAGATTAAAACATTCTGTTTAGTGAGCTCAAAGGAATCTCATAAAGTTGTTTCTGTCCCTGTCTGGTGGAATAGCAGTGGCATGTGGGCAAGTGTTGATCTGTTGGCTATGTGAAGCACCCTGCTGTGCAGAACTGGGCAGTGCAAAACTATCTTACTTGATATTTGTGAGTTTTCATTGGCAATGAAGATTGTAAAGTACCCTGCAATTGAAGGGAACATGATTTGGAACAACGTAAAAATAACAATGGGAAAATGACCCATCTGTTAACAAAATCCCGTTTTTATTGTAGAGCAATTCGCATGAAAATTCCTGGGTTAAGTGTGGCCTTCTTTTGCTATATTACAATATATTATTGTGGGTGATTATTTTCAAAGCTTTTGGGGGACAATAAGCATCAAATTCCGTTATCTATAAAAGGCATTTAGTTTGAGATATTCTTGGGCCCAGTGCGTGGTATCCAGATGCTCCAGAACAGTGTAGACATCCTGTTTGTCCTGTGTCACATCTGTCAGACACATGCACATGTCTGAAATGCCCTAAGGCATCACAAATAGCAGTAACTGTCTGTTTGAGCCTGCTGGATCAATCCTTTGGTTTAAGCTCACTTTCAGGTGAGCTTAAACTGAAGCTGGATTTAAGCCAACTAACATAGGAACTTTAGTTGAACTTAAAGGAAAGTCTTGTCAAAGGGCTGTGCATTGCCTATATATCTGTTCTTTCTCACAGTCCCATGAATATCCTAAGTGCACCAAATGACCCTAGTCACCTGTAAATATAGGCAGTCTCACCATGTGCAATTAATGCAACTAGATTTTACCCTTAACATCTACTTAATTTCTGTTTAGGCTCCTACATCCTCTGTATGAAACCATACCTGTCACTGAAGTCTACCGTGTTAGTTCAGTCTGTTTGCTTTTCACTAATACACTCATCCCCCTTAACTCTGAGACACTTAATGCATGTGGAATCAGAGCGGTGAACAAAGACATTAAACAAATGAAAATGGAAGACAATCAACTCCTCTTTATTTTATAAATAAAATATAGTGGCTTACAATTTCTGATGGGAGGATAAATTTAGCCCTGGCAGTGTCTTATTTTAACATGGTTTTTAACACAGAAAAAGACCCCCACAAGTACAAGTTTTTTCCCTTCAAGTGACATCTCTGTTAGAATCTACTATTCTTACCAATTTTGAATTTTCCCAGGTAAACTCAAGTTAGAACCCATAGTTTTGTTTTCTGGGAATGAAAAAAAAAAAAAAAACAAAACTAGTTTTCTGTATCAGGAAAATTCTTCTTCACAGGTGACAGGAGAAAGGCATGGATGTTTGGCATATTAGTATCTGACTGTAGTTATACTTTAAAATAAAAGTGCACAAAGTAGAAATGTGATACTTGTCAGGTTCCTACTACAAAAACCTATTTCAAAGCTGCACAGTTCAAGTTACCTTGAAGAATTCTCTAGCCAGCCCCAGGAAGAGCTCCAGTTCAGAGCCCATCAAAAGGGTGTGAATTTCATAGCAGGAACACAGTACTTAATTCCAAGCCTCTCAAAGACAAATGGAGACAGAGCTTTAGAATGTGTCAATAGAAACAATTTTATAATGTTGTAATGACAAGTTAGAAACATATTTTATTCCATGCTCTACTGAAATAAATTTGATTGTTACTATGGACCAATGAGCTACTCATGCTTGATAATTGGGCACCATACTGCTTCCACTGAGGTCCCTGAGCTGTGTCAAGGGCGGTCCACAAGAGGTATTCCATAGGAATTAATCCATGTCCTGCAGCTGATGGAAGAGGTAGGGTCAGCAGGAAGAGTTAGTGGTGGCTGGAAGGATCAGACAAGCAGATGGATATCTCTCATACAAAGTCATAGTGCTTTGGTGGCAAACTCCTTCAGTGCAGCTCCCCCTGACTAAAACTCCTCGTGTCTAGATAGAAGTCTATACGCTAGATGACGGCAAATTATCAAAAAGTAAGGAAACTATTTTTTGTAAAGAAATATTATCTTATCCCTCAGCTTTTCCCACCTTTTTGCTCCTAATTTATTCTTCATCACAACAATTGCCAGCCTTTCTCAGCAAAGCAGTCTTCTGTCTTGGAAGTCATCCCACTGAAACTCTGTAGGAGTTCCTGAGCAGAAAGTTCTTATTCATTGCATTAAAATCATTTGAAAGATGAAGGGTGCAACAGGCTGCATCTCCACAACAATCATTGAGACAGCAGCATATGCATCAATTTGACTGTGACATTAAAACCATGCACCCTGGGCTTTCAGGCAGGTGACGTTGCTAGACTGATAATGCCCAGCTTCTAACAATTTTCCAGCTTGTGCAGCTGTTGCGAACATGTGGGCTTTAATGTTTCTGTCCCTAGTGAGTCTTCCTCTTGCTTTCTCTTACGTAAACACACATAGACCACAGCCTGCCTCCACTGAGCACATCGAACATTAAAATAACGGATTTGTTTTCAGAACAAGAAAGTAATGCATTCAGCTCTTAATTATTGAATAGCTGTGTTGTCTTTTAACAAATCTGAAACTATTGCCAGTTCTGTAATCTGCTACTTTGATACTGGTAACGATTTTATTTGTGAGTGCATTCAGCTACATCTGTAGGAGAGTCTGAAAACCCTAAAGCACAGCTTGCTCCTTCCTGATTATACTGAACATTTTACAGGTATGGAAACATTGCATTTTAGTTGCCTACAGTAATTTAGGTAGAAAGGTAAGTGCTGCCAATTTCAGTGCTAATTAAACAGAATTTTTACAGCAGTAGAAAGTGATATATCCTATTCTTCCAAATATATGTTCAATCCAATCTGTCTTTTTAATTGCACTGCAACAGATTATTACATTATGCAAATAAATAATAGAACAAAACTTCAACTAAAATCCTGCTGAAGGGGAAAGTGCCTTGTATAAAAATGGTTCCATAAATTTTTTTTCTGCATTCCGACAAATACACAGCCATCAATGTCCTTGCTTCAGTATGACAGAATGTTCACATTAATAGCTAGCTGTTTGGGTCTCAGTATGAATAATTACTTAAAACATTGATAAAACTGCCATCGTTTTTTTTTAATGGACAGACCATAAAAAAACTGCATTGCCCTGCAGTATTATTTAATAATTCAGCAAATTTAAATCTTGAGAATTTTAGCAATTAAACTCCAAAATGAAAAATATGCATAAACCAGCCAGTTGAAGACAGAAAGAAAATTCAAGTATTTTGCCAAATTATGCTCTGTATGGAAGACCACTATGTAACAGATATTGAATGCTAATCTTTCAATAGCCAAGCTATTTTGAAAACCACCTGACAGGAATTCATATGCCTGGAGGAAAAGTTGAGGGTAAGGCAACCAGATTCTAGAACCACATAGAGAATCGCTGCTAGCAAAAACCCTGTCTCTGCAAGATTGGGAGTTTTGATCTCAGAAAGTGGAAAAAAAAAATTGACCTGTTGGTACTAAGATACAGGAATAAGATACAAACCTGTTGATCATTTGGCAAATCACACTAGTGCACTCACCTGTGCAAAATCTCAGCCTTGGAAGCAATTACTGGTTCACAATCTGAAGCACGGGAAGGGCTAACCTACAGAAGAAATTATATCGGGGTAACTGGAGGACTTGTGGACCTTCAGCTTTGGGAGGAAGCACTGAAACTTGCAGACTGGAATATCATTCCATATTTAGTAATCATAGTCCCCAAATGGTTATCTTAGTCGCCTTTCACTTCCAAATAAAAGTTTACACTGGCTTATAAGATGTCAATTATTTTGATTTTTCTAATTTTGAGTTTTAAGGCTGGCTATCCATCCCAGATTCAGTAGATACAATGGGTACCACCAAAGTTTTACATTGAGAAAAGTTGAATCTGTCTTTTAATACAACCTCTTTCATAGCCATGTCTTCCTTCAATAGATTGCCAGAAGTGTCAAATGTAACCCTGCTTGATAAAAAGAGAATAGTTTCCAAAAGTTGGTGAAAAAGGCAAACAAATGAGTTAGAGTAAGATCTAGCAAGCAAAACCACTAATGGTGCAGCACAGCATATGTGCACTCCATAACTTTGCACAAAATTCATAATGGAGGTACACTTATTATTGAGACTATCCAAACATTAAATCTCACATAAATGAGATACTTTTAGAGATTATCTTTCAAATGAAGCCCTTTCAACTGAGATAATTCCCATTTCCTACATTTATCCATTATTTGTTCCACCTTTAGCCATGATTTAAAGTCCAGGTTATTTCAGTACTAAATCTGATTTTGACTTAATTAACTTTGTTGATCCAGAAAAGTTTTTAATACTGAGCAAGGAACACTGCTTATTATGACAGCAAATAGAAAATAAGGTAAAAAGACAAACAAACAAAAACCCAAACTGAAAAGGCGAACTGAAAATCTATGTCAGTATAATGATCACATTAAAAAATGCCTCAATATGGTTGTTTCAAGAACAAATCAGATTACATTTACAGAAGTATAACCCCTATTGAAACATTAATCACATCATTATCTCTTTGTACCATTAATATTTTGTACAGACCTGCGTGCATTTTTCTTGCATAAAAAACCCTCACAATTCTGAAGGATGCACCACTGTTAAGAGCAACTCCATGTTGAGGGTTCCTTCCACCTACTGGAAATTCTAAAATGTATTTTCTATAGAGATAGCAGTTTGCTAGAAATGCCTGTAGCAATATTGGATAAGTTTGTGCATATCCCTCATGCAGTGCATGGCTTTCAATAAGGAGTTTTCATCTCTGTGCTATGTTTCTTTTACAGATAGTTTTATCTTCTGTGATTTGATGTTCAAAAATCACCCGTACCTTTGGTGATATCTCTTTATACTGTTCACTTCATTGAGACTGATCTTAAAAGCCTTCAAAATGGACACAAGAAGAGGACATCGTTCATTTTCCTATATGTCAAGTCTCCCAGCACAATGAAGGAGAAGACCCCAGCTGCTGAAGTGCAAAATCAGAAGATTTAGAGCTGGAAATAGCCTTCATTATGTCCTCTTACTATGGTTTTGCTGTTTCAAAATTGTTGTCTTTTGAGTGTTTGTGTCCAAGTTAGTTACAAACAACTTACGCCATATAAAGACTGAGAACAAAAGGAAGTTTCCATTCCCTAGCAGTTGGAAAATATTTTCCACCATTCAAGAGCATCTTTCTACTTTTTATTTTCACTTCCTGTATTTTATCACCTTCCCTGCACAAAACCAAATAATCAGGCAAACAAGAAAATCCCAAACTTTACCACCATCCTTCACTTATGTCTGTATTAATGGATTGGAGTTTAGTTTGCACTTTTTTGTCTACTATCTTATGCTGTATTCTACATTTCCTTCAGGACAGTCATTCAGGATAAGTCTTATTATCAGTGACGTTTTCTGAAAATCAAATATTAGCGACAAATTAATATGGGTGTGTACATGTCTTTTTTTGTGGGGGTGAACAGGCAGAGTACATGTTCTGGAAAGTCTTTTGTGGGTTTAAGAAGCCAATCAATATAACAACCACAAACTGTAGTTTACAAATAACCCATGCTGGAAATAAAGAGTTGGAATTACATGTTACAGGAGCATTCCCAAGACATTCCTAAAATACATTAATGTAAATATTTAAATGGATAGTGTTGAGCAATGGATATTTTGTAATTATCAAACTGTGCTTGGAAATATCATGTAAATATCTAAATGAATTTTCTAAATTAATTAGATATTCTATTTACTATGGTTATAACTTACTGTTTCATGACTGCTACAATAACTTAAGACTAATGGAAGTCTTAATTTTTTTATGGAATTCTTGACTTTTTGTTAATTTATTTACTGCAACATTAACTTGTATCTACAGTACAAGTGGAGGGCCTCCTCTGATTATCCTAAAAAGAGCAATAAGAAAGTGTTTAAACTTCTGCTGCTTACATCCACCAGTGACCCCACGTATTACCTATGCTTATTTACCTTAGAACTTGTTTGGTTTTTTTCCTCCCAAATGCATTCAGTGCCTTTTCTAGAAGTGACATCAGATGGGAACATGTCCTCAAGTATCATTACCAGTTGACGTTTTTTCTATTAACTTACTGTAAAGGAATTTCAATGCTTCTAGAGATAATTAGATCTCAAGTGATCTAATACTTTTTTGCTGCTGGTAAACACAATCTCCAGAGGAAAACACTAAGGCTTGACATAGGGTCTCTAAAATTGAAATTGTTATTTAAACAATTGCTCTGTCATATTTCTCAGAAGGAGTTGACCAAATCAATTACAAGTAATCACTCACTTTCTGTGCAACAGACTGACACTTTTAATGAAAAATGTTTGTGTTGTATGTTTATTGACAAAAGTATGCAACATGTTGTTCCCAGAAGAACCAGAACATTTTAATAGAGTAATATGAATGACAGGAAAGAACCAAGAAAACAATTAATGACAATTTATTAGTTATACTAATAGACATTGAAAACCCTGGGATACTAGCCAAATTACTACACCATATAAATGGTGAATGTGTCCTGGGGTGCATCAGGCACAGCATCACCAGCCAGGAAAGGCAGGAGATTGTCACACTTTGCTCTGCACTGGGGTGGCCTCTTCTCGAGTGCTGGGGGATGTTTTGGATGCTACAATATAAAAAAGAGATGAAACCATTAGATAGCATCCTTGAGAGGAAGCTGTATGAGGAGCAGCTGAGGTCACTCGGTCTGTTCAGCCTGGAGGAGAAGAGACTGAGGAGAGACCTCGCTGCAGTTAAACTTCCTCATGAGGGATAGAGGAAGGGCAGGCACTGATCTCTTCTCTCTGGTGACAGGACTGAAGAGAATGGATTCAAGTTGTGTCAGGAAAGGTTTAGGTTGGATGTTAGAAAATGGCTCTTTACCCAGAAGATGGTTGGGCACTGGTAAAGATTCTCCAGGGAAGTGGTCACAGCACCAAGCCTCACAGAGTTCAAGAAGCATTTGAACAATGCTGTCAGGCACACGGTGTGACTCTTGGGGTGTCCTGTGCAGGGCCAGGGGTTGGACTTGATGATCCTTGAGGGTCCCTTCCAACTCAGCATATTCTGTAATTCTTTGACATGCAGAAATCCTGACACATGAGTTAAAAACAAGGACTAACTTTCTGAGATGTACTCTCTCTCTTGAAAGCAGATTGATTTTGTAGATAATCCAAGCTGATAGCCAATCAAGCATTCTGTCAACTTATCTTGGCCTTTATGGGAAAAACAAAACCAAACAAAATATTGTTGATCAGTTTGTCTGAAAATGTTAAGACAAGTTTATATTCTAGAAAGACTTTAAAATGTATTTCAATCATTACTTTCAGGCGGGAACCCTTCAGAAGTCACTAGTTTAGCATTCTCAGAAATTAATTCCTGAGCTAAGAAAAGAATGATTACAATGAACCAAGTCTGAGTGAAACTTTTTTTTTGAACATTTAGTCAATTCTTGCGATCCTGAACTGAACGAAAAAACAAAAACAAAAACAAAAACAAAAAAAAAAAAAAAAAAAAAAAAAACCACACAAAAAAAACCAAAACAAAACAAAACAAAAAACCAAAAAAACAACCCACCGGTGTCCAGCCTTCCTTTGGCCCCTAACCCGCCCCGTTCCCAGCGATCCCTGAGCCAGCCGCGCTCCCGCCGCACCGCGGGCCCGGAGGGCTCCCCTGTCTCGCACCGCCCCCTGGCGGGACCTGCTGGAAACGCGGACGTCCTGCCTGGCCCCGGGTCCCCCCGGCCAAACTCCTGCTTCCTTCTGGTTCAAAACTTTAGTCTCGCATAAATCAAAATTTCTATCTTTGAATTATTTCGTACCATAATATAGAAATTTTAAAAAAAAACTTTTTAAGATTAAAAACCAAAATCTTTGTTTTGATCGTTTCGTTGTGGTTTTATGTATGTTTTGGTTTTGGTTTTTTTTTTTTTTTTTCCTAAGTATAGAGCTTCTTTTATATTTAGATGTAGGGCAAATATGAATAGGGGCAATGTAAAAATTCATGTTATGTCCTCCAATGTCTTTGAGGCTAATTTGCTATATTGGCAGATTATAATTCTTTCTAGCCACCGAAACTTTAAACCCGGGTTAAAATTGGGATGTCAAAAGAGTCCTTCAGGCTTTTTGCCCAGCAGCAGTTATTCTTCTTGGCACAATGTGAAAATTGTGTCTAATATCTCTCTGCAACCTTGGCCTACAGAGCTGCTTAGAAATGTGAGCTTGTTGTAAAAATGGTAATTAACAGGGAGAGAAAGATTATGTCTCAGCACAACAGTTGGAATAAAGGCAAAGATTTTTGGTTTAAAGACACACACTGTTTCTGGTGCTGAGTTATGTTTTAGGCCTTTCTCCCCTGCTGTAATAGCTGGGAAGCTCCAAGTCAGCAACTGCTGTCTCTGAAGGCACCTCATTTTCTGAGAAGTCATTAATTGCTTCCTGCTGTGACTGCTGAGGGGCATGCTGGTCCTGAGACCATGAAGCTGCTTGGTGCCTCAGTCTGTGTAAGGAAAGCACCTTTCTAAGTTAAACAGGACTTTATATAAATTGTGTTTGTAGTGGTCATCAGTGTAGCCATACTGACCAGTCCTGCGGTGTAAGGATCCCTTTTACGGATTTGACCCGCAAAGATCCTTGCCATACTTCTTTCCTGAATATCCTTAGTATCTTCAAGGAAAAAAAAAAGGCAATGATGTTATAATTTTAGTTCATACTTTTGTTGCTTTCTTTTTTCATCCCTAAGTTGACAACGCTGGCAAGCACTCATAGTTTTATAGGAATAAACCTTCCTCAGGACAATTTATAGGACAAAAGAAGCATATTTGCTTTTCTCTATTAGTCCTGCTCTAGGGAGTTCATAGAGAGGCCAAAAGATTTTTCACACATTTTTAAGTGCATATTATTGCCTTAATGTGTCTACCTAGATTTCATGAATATTCAGAATAATTACATGCACTAAATACTTAATTCCCAGATGGCTGTCTTACAATAAATCCACATATATCTATACCATCAGAGCAAAAAACTCATGGTGAATTGTTACAGCAGAGACCAGTAGTAGAAGTGAGCTGTTTTATCGCAGTATATATGGCACCAGGGTTCCCAACACAGGCACTTCTCAGTCTGCAGTCAAGCAGATTGCATATCAAGGACTTTTACAATTTCACACTGAGACTTCTACATTTCCATTTCAAAGGCTGGTAGAGACCCTGTTTGTTCTTGATGTAGAATCCTCTCTTGAAATCAAGTGGTATTGAGGGCGGGGAACAAAGGCTGAATAAGTAACAAAGAGCTATCTATGTGCCATGGAAAAGCAAAAAATTTGTGCAAGTGCATCAGTATCACTTGACTCTACAAGAATTCATAAAATTATCTGTGTTTTATATAGTCATTCATGAAGTAATCTAAAGAATTTTTACTTCTGTTTTAGCATTTAACTTGCAGTTTATAATGTGTTTCCCTGTCCTGTACTCAAGATTAGCCCTTCTTTTTCTGGCTCACTTGGCTAATCAGCAGGATCTCCCTTTATCAGTAAATATTTTCAGCAGTGTCTTCTACAGGTATCAGCTTAACTGGCTTCATACCCATGACTGCTTTCCAGGTTTATGTGAAAGAATTTACTCAGAAGAGTATAAACAGTGAGTAAAGAAGTTCATCCAAATAAAGAAGTTCATTCAAAATGTAGTAGTCACTCACAATTTCCACAGAATAGTGTGCAGTGGGTGACCCAAGGCATTTTCAGGCTCATGTAGATTGTATCCACTTGTGCTATGATAATTTGAAATTGACAGAAATAAATTTACTTTCTTTAACAATGTGTTATGAGATCTTGCCCATTTTAGGACTGTTTTTGAAAAAGATGTTAAGAAAAAAGCCATATTTTTTCTCAATTATTTCTCATCTTACTGAACTTTTCAATTATTTTTCATATAATCATAGAATGGTTTGGGTTGGAAGGAACCATAAAAATCATCTAATTCCAACCTCATAGAATTATTAAGGTTGGAAGAGACCTTTATAGAGTCCAACCATAAATCTAGCACGGGCAAACCCACTGCTAAACCGCAGCCCTAGTGCCATATTTCTGCAAAATAGTGCAGCTTTCTCAACAGGAATAAAGGATGCATCAGTTTTCCTTCAGTTGTCCTCAGTTTTAATAGTTTGAGCAGTGGCTTTGAAAGCTAAAGACACCGTTTTGAACTTTACAGTCTCAGCAGGGCTTGCAAGTAAGTTAACCACTTCGGGAGCAAGTATTTGGATCACTAAATAATTGGCAAAAATCTCAGCAGCAGCAAAAGCAGAATCACAAGCAGCCTCATCCAGGAAGAACAGGATGGCGTGAGGAGCCCCACATGGCAGCTCATCCTGGGCTGCTTCAGATAATATGGAGCAAAATGGGGTCTTTCTGGGCAGGGAGGTGGGAGCACCTCTGATGTTTTGGGGTTTCTGGTCAGAGCAAGGATGGGAGGGGACTCTGGGCAGCACAGTGTGGGGTGGTTGTGGGTGTGTTGAGCACCATGGGTGCCTCCTGAGCTCCACAGGAATCTGTGCTTTTCCAGAGCTTGGTAATCACTGAAGAAAGGCAGCCTGGCCAGAAATTGGGAGTTTTGTGCTTCAGCTCTCCATGTCTGTACTAGGACCTAATTTTGTGTTCATTCTCATCCTCACTAGGTCACTATTAATATGCTATATATAAACACTTTTTTTTTTTTTTTTCATAAGAGATAACATCTTACAGGCATTGTCTACCATTTTTTACTTAGATTTTAGACAGAATTTGCCAGATATAACCTTGGTTGTGAGAATACTGATTTAATTCATGCATTCCATCTTCTAAAAATATTCTGTACATATGGAAAAGTCTGAGATTATTAGTACCCATTTGGAGCTTTATTGTGATCAAGTGTGCAAGAACTTGGATAATACACCGGTGTCAGTTTTTAGGGCAGGTAATTGAGAGTTGTTAGTTTCGAATACAGCCTCAGAAAGTTGTAAAGCTGCTGAGTTTTACTATTTAAATTTGACACGTAAAGGAAAACCCTTAGTTTAATGCTCAGTACATTACAACTAATTTTTCTCACATTATTGAACATGCTTTTAGCATGCTTTTGATACAATGTACTTTGCATTAAAGTTTAATAGCTGAAAGCTATTGTTATCTTTAATGTGATGTTTTCCCTTATGCACTATGTTCATGTCTGCTGAACAGTGCTGGCAATAACTAATGAGCAGTTCCCAGCCTAAACGGTGAAGTCAGGGTTTCTTATGTTCTTTACGCATCATTTGGACATGTCATTAAATTACTGATATACTGTGTAACTTGACTACATTTCTTTTTCAGTTCAGTTAATCTAAAAAATTCTTTTTCAGTTCAGTTAATCTAAAAATTTCTGAGAAATTAAACTAATGAATATACACACATTTAAATTCAAAGCAGATTTCTGGACCTGATGTTCTTTACTGCCTAAAAAAATGACTCATGGATTATACTAGAACATCCCCTTCTGGGAAAATCTATAACAGAAACTGCTAATTCCAGTAGATTAATTTTCCAGTTGTTTTCCCAAAGCTGTTCTTATGGGAACCCCTTAATTAGTAGTATATTTTAAATCAATTTGTGTTTTTACCAGCAGTAAACCCTATTAATAATTTTTACTTTGCTTTTATGTAAAATTTCTTGACATTTAGTTCTTTGCAGACCCTTTCATGTCCTCAACACCATTAATCCTGCAGGCTGCCAAAAGAAAGAAACAATTATGCTCCTCAAGTGATTCTGTCCAACATATAAGCAGCTGTACAGCAAATGGCAACAGAGTGGTGTAGGGGAAATGAGTGGGAAACCTTGAAATGTTCATGTCCTCAAACACCCCTGTGGTGCTATCAAGAAGCCCAGTGAGTGCACCTTTCCCTTTCAGCCAGGAACATCTCACTCCCTCTGCCTCTGATTTTCAAAAATTTTTTGAAAGAGTGTGCTTCAGGCCCATTCTCTTAGATGACATTAAATTTCTCTTTTCTGCAGGCAAAAACTCTATTAAAGTGAGAGGAAAGATAAACCTCTTTGTTTCCTTGGCAGGTGTGTGGGGAGAAGACTTTAAAATAAATGACCAGCATAGCCTGTATGCAGGTGAGTGAGCAGAGTCACTCAGTGAAATGTGAATGAAGCCACATGTCAATCTAAAAATAATTGTATCTACAGGAAAAGGCTTCCCAAGAGTATTCTTGAATCTTGTGAAGAATAAAAAAAAAAAAAAAACCCAAACAGTTACAATTATAATGTACCACTATAATTATAATTAACACACTTTAATCTAACACATGACATAATAGGAGAGCCTATAAAATATTGATTCTAGTTTCTTTCTATGTAGGAATTTATAAAAAAGGGACTTTTTTTTTTCTAAATATCAATGTGTAAACTAGCAATAAAAAAATGTTCATTTTGATGTTCTAGATAAAAAGTCCATTTAGTTAGATTTCAATGGTCATTTAAATATTGAAACAGCTCAGCTTAATTCACTGTAACCAATTATATTGCCTAGCTAAATGTAAAAATATTGTTCTCTTAGTAAAACACAGTGCCTTACACTAATAAATTCACTCAAATGATGAGTGAATCTGGAATTATTTAAATAAGACCAAAAATGAAAATTAAATAAAACTCGAGTATATTCTGAGAACAGGATTGAAAAGGCATGGCTTCTTGAGGGGAAGGGAGCTCACTCATTTCCTCTTTGCTCTTTTGAAAGTAGCCAAACTTTCTGTCGCTCACTTCAGCCACATGTGGAAAACTCATCAATCTCTACAAGATTTCTAAGACTTCCATAGAAAGGCAGTTGCTGTTTGTAAATCTTGGATAAAAAGTATTAGAATTATGTCAAAACAGCTCACTTATTCTAAACATCCAAAGCCCAATGATTATTGCACAGCAATTTTTTTTTTTTTTTTTTTGTAATGAAGAATTTTTTCATCAATAAAGTTACAGAAATATTTTCAGCTGGGTAGTAATTTTGGGGATCTACCTACTCTGTTTTTTTTTCATTTGTGAAGATTGTTATTTTCTAGTTTGGTTATACAACCTTTATTTGTATTGCTGGATAATACTTTATGTGTGCAAATTTATTGTCTTCTGTGAGATTACCCATAAGACTAAGTAGCAGACACTGTCAATACATACCCTAAAATTTTCTTTTATTTCATTGTTAATAAATTCCATCATTTCCAGACCTCCTGAAGAATTTAAAGACAGTTTTGTGAAAGACAATGTTACTTTCTCACTGTTACTCTATGGTTCGAAAACATTAAATGGCCATATTTATTTTTAAAATCTCCCATCCTTTGGGACCGAAGGACTTGGAATCCTCACCACCATCAACAGAGAGAAACAAAAGCTCACAAAATACTGTAAGACCATCTCATTGCTGGATTTTTTAATGTGAAATGAAAAATAAAATAAACAGAAAGATATTACCTGGCATTCAAGATCCAATATAATTCATGTTTATTTTCACTGTGTACAGAAGGTGGAGCCAAATTCATAAGGATCTGTGAACTCATACTTCAATCTTTGTTTGAATACTTTTCTAGTGTCTTTCTGGAGGGGCAACTAGTTCAGAGAAAGTAAGGATTGGAATCAGTTATGGGATAAATCCTTTTCAGCCCCACTTTTCTGGTGTTTAAGCTGTCTTTAATGAGGTTTAGAAGTTTCTTGGCACAGCTGAAGAGCATCTGAGCCTTCATGTATTATCCTTCTCCCTTTCTCCATCAGTGACACAGGAGTGAATTCATATTTCTAAACGTAGCATGTGAAAGTGAACAAGCTGAGCATCTCCATGAAGTTGTGGTAAGACCTTAGTGGTATGAAGTGGCAAGTGAGACCTTCCTTGGTATGAAGGAAACAATTACCCCAAGTTTTGAGCACTTTATTTTCCTTCTCTGTGATCCTCATAAATTTTAAAAAGAAACTCGTGTTTAGTTGTTTGTCCTGGTAGCTAATATTCCAAAATGCAACTAGAGAACAAATCAGAATAATTTGGGTCTTAAAGGATGGACCCTGACCTTATGAAATTTTGTTTCTCATTCTAGTTGACCCATGAGCTGTCTGTGACTCAGAAGAGCTGCTGATATTCTCCATGACAAACTTTCCAAGTCCATAAAAAAAGCTACTATAACGTAACTTATTCTATGATAATGTTTATAAAACACTCTGAGATTGTAGACAGATGACTGTACAAGAGTGCAATGTGTTTTGGGAGAATGGTGACCATTCTCTAGGGTGGGCTCTGATGCAATGGCATCTGTCATAAAGAACTTCCCACTTTCATTTTAGGTGCTTCAGTCTGCTGTTTTTTTCCAGCATGGTCTCTTTTAAAATAGCAATTATTTTCTTTTGCAGGCAGTAAGAGCAGAATCTATCTTATGCCGACTAAGACTCCTTTTCCCCTGAGGAATATCTAGCTTTGAATTAAATAAATCTGAGAGACCAGTTTCAACAAGGAATGGAAGGTGAACTCACTAAGAGGCAATCTTGTGATTATCCTCCTTTTATTATTACTATCCTTAAAATTATTATAAGAGAATATTCTTATAGGCTATGTGCTGTGCCACCCAAGTGGGACCAGGTACCCCCCTGAAGGATCACAATTGCCCTTAACTGTCTATTTTGAACAAGCAATGACCCTTTGAAACTTGGGGCAGGGGGTGGATATGGCTGTGCTTCACAGACTCAAGGCCATGCTGAGTGCATCAGTGGGCTCCAACCCAGTCACCCCAGCTGAAAGAATGTGCAAGCATTGTGGTCACGTACTTCAAAGCTGAGTTGTATTTATACGTGACATAAATTCCTTAAACAAGCAAAAAAAAAAACCCACTGGGTTAAAAAAAAAAAAAAAAAGCATTAGTCTGCACATTTATGTGCTTAGCTAATCATGAAATACCACATTATTATTCCTTGGATGTTCTGAAAAGCTTTACCTCCATAAGGCATGAAACAGGGCCACGCGTTATTCACAAGTTTGTCTTCAAAGCCAAATGTCTGAGAAGGGATATCAGTGAAAACCTGCCAAAGCTTATGCGCCATCCAGGGATGTGGGTTACTGCACAGCTACCTTGAAAGCAAAAAAATCTGCACTGCCCGTGTATATTAATCTCTATTTACTGTATATTCAGCTCATGTTACTTGGTCTGTGGATTCCTCTCCCAAAATGCACAGGATGAGGACAGTGCTGTGCATGGAAGTACTGGGAAGTGAATTTTGCAAGCAAATTGAAAACAAGTGAAGGCATGTGATTCATTTTAAGAGCTCCACAAACTACAGACATGCTTAATTGGCAGTAGACCATGAACCCCACTGGTATCCATAGGGAATTTGGTGATGGTCAAAGGACTGGATAGAGCCTTCCAAATGAAACATTCACTAGGGCTTTTCTAGTGAATCAGGTTTCTCAAAAATTATTGAGGGATTATTTGGAAGAAATATGAGGAAAAAAAGGGTTTTTTAATGAAATGTTTTACTTGTGTTAAGGTAATAACTACAAAGAAAACAGTGGAGTGAGTTCTGTATTAACCATGAATATGTGCCAAAAGCTGGAAATACTAAATAATCCAAATTTTGGTTCCCTTTGGTAAGTCTGCATAGAAAAGCAGCAGCAGTGGGGGCTCTGAACTATTTCACTGATTTAGCTGAGGATTCAGCAGAGGGTGGACAGAAGCACTGTGGAAGTCATCCTCAGGTTCAGCCTCAGAGGTGCACTTGGCAGAGCCTGCGCTCCAGCACTGCACCTGGGTTGAGGTGCAATTGTGCCCTTATAGATTGTGCTGCAGCCTGCCAAAACAAAGGCAAATGGGTTCTGGAGTCCTTGCACTGCCAAGACAGTGCTGTTTGCTCCAAAAGACAAAATATCAATGGATGGCAAGAGAGTTCCCAGAGAGTTCAATGCCCCAAAATGTTTCTCTCTTTAATGTGAAAAGAATCTGTCTTCTACAATGCAAGGCTTCAAACCTAACTGCGATCTTACCCCTCTGATAGTCTATAATTATGGACAGATTTGCAAATATCTCAGATTTGACACCCCTGTGCTTTCCTGTTGAGCACAGTTTCAGCTGAAGAAGGGTTGTGTGTATCACATTTGGCCATCTGAAACAGTTTTTTCCCTTGCAAGCAAATGAATGTGAGATTTTCTTGTAACCTTGTGAAATGATAGATCATTGCATCACCTGAAGCTGGATATGTTCTGGTAATAGGCTTTAAAATGTGATTGTGAAGACATATTTCCCAACTCTAAGAAACATTACCAAGTAATTCTTATTGGGACAGATAATAGTCCTTCCTAATTCTACACAGTATCACAGTGGAGACTTGTAAACCTTTCCCTTTTGCATGTAGATAATGCCATAGCAACACCAAGTCCTATGCTTAATACGGCTGCAAAACCATTCTTCCCTTGTTACTAATGTACACATTTTAGTTTTCCAAACTGGATTTTAAGATTGCTGGGCTTCTCACAAATGCTGGGAGTTTCTACTTAAGTGGAGAAATACTTCTTCCTTCCTTCAAAACTTTGAAAATTTGCAGAGCATATACTGGAAGATAATGGGAAAACGCAAGATCTGGCAAGCTGTACCCTGTGATCTTGTGATCTTGCCAGCTTTGACAGGGAATGATAGCTTTGTATTCTTGCATGTTATAATTCAAGGGTTTATTCCTGGCATAATTCTGCTTTCCTAAGGGGTAATTTTTTTCAGGACCAACATATATGACATCCAAAATGTCCTCAATGTCTCAACATTGACACACATAGTCATGTTGACAGAGTTTTATACTTTGCTCCAGAACAGACAGTAGCAGGAGCCCTATGTGTACTCTGCTTACTGTCTATACCACAGTCATGAAGACAGTGAAATGCTATGGTTTGTATATTACAATTTATCCATTCTCAAGAAGAAGGGCCCACAGTCTGTGAGGCACAAAACTCCAATTCTCCCTTAATGTGATGAGAAAAGGCAACCTGAAAACTACCTTCAGAAAACATGAAGTTTCTTTCTGCCATATGGCTTGGACAACTGTAAAAACAAGAAGAGGAAAAAAGAAAGTCAAAACTAACAAACTAACAGCCACTATCAAAGGAAAAAGAGGAAACTGCGCAAACTGGTTGTCTTTGTCTGCAGCTGGAAGAAGGGGAATGGAAGGTGTGTATTGTAGTGTACTTGCTCTTTTTGTCAAACAGGAGGCAGTGTGGGCTGCTATTAACTGCTCCAGAGCAAGAATCAGGATGGGTGTGTTTAGCTCCTCGCTTCAAAGCTCCCTGCTGAGTATATTTCTACAAAGATCTTGTCTTACTTCTCTTCTTTGAAGAGATCTGGGTGAAAAACAGAAGGGAAGAGCTGAAAAATAAGCACCAATATCTAAGTTTTGTTGCAGAATGTAACTCATTATTTCAAAAATAAACTATAAAGAGGACCTTTATCTAGGAAAAACTCCATACCCTTCAAAGAGCAAAAAATGCTTATCCATGCTACCGAGCCCAGAAATAGCTCTTGAGAATAACATGACTTGAAACCCAAGTAAGCCTGGTACAACCCAAAGTGTGAAACTTTATGCAGAACTATCTAACCAGGACACTTCTAGAGAAGCTCTTAAGTCCCATGGAGCAGCTAATACTCCATGACATGAACAAGGACACGACCAATTCCTAATGAAGTTAGAACTCCATGTGTGAGGAGCTTAAAATAAAGAAATAAATTAATCTCTGTTACAGACAAGGCATTTTTCAAGGAGCGTTTAACCAGGGTTTAGGCAGGAGCAAAGCCAAATTAGTTTTGTTCCAATTGCATAGATCAGTTTTGAAGCATGCTTTTATTCTGTAGAATGTGTTCAAAAATTATCAAGAACATTTCTCACTATTGAAGCCTGATTCTCTGTATTATATTTTATTTTCTGAAGTTTCCTGGAAAGAGTTTCCTGGAATGTGAGATCATGTCTTCATTTCTCCCGTGGGACAGACACACACACATATACACACACAAATAATAGTAAAAAAATATGTGGTGTGTATCTTCCGTGGAAACAAACACGCTGCTCTTGGTGTGTACTTTCATGTGTGCACGTAAAGGAAATTGACCTCAGTAAGCAAGGCTGTGTTCTCAACAAAAAAGTAGAGAAGGCTTGGGAGGGCTTCCTCTCCTGAGTGGTGGCTAAGAGACTGCAGCCCCCACATCCAGAATGTCCACGCTGGTTACTCATTAATACCTTTCACTGCATTTCTGCCTTTCCCTGCAGTGAAACTCCTGGTGCATACCAGAGAATCAACTTGTGGCATCTGTCTCAGGCGAGCCCAGATCCGGTCACCGTGCCACCCAGGTGCCCCAGTGACCGGGGGCTGTGGGGCGGCTGCTGACTGCCCGTGTATTTGTTTTGTTACATCAGCAAGAGTGGACTGCCATGCTCTCTGACTTTCCGCGGGCTGGTTTTTCGCTGTGCCTTCAATCCTCTCCCTCCTCCTCCCCCAGCTCCGTGCTCTCCGCCCGCAGAGCGCCCCTCCTCCCGGGCTGCGTCCCCTCCCTCTCCCCTCCTCTCGCACAGTCAGAGGCTTGAAAACTTGTTAAAAGCTCTCCCAGTGTTCCAAGTTAGAAAAAAACTTTTACGAGGGATCAGCACTTTTCTTTCATTAGTGGGGAAGGAAGGATGAAAAACACAAAACAGCAGTAGACTTTTAAAGTTTAAATAGACAGGTCTGAGTGCCTGAACGTGCTCTTCCATTTTAGTTTAACCCTCCAAAGAAGTGCTCTGATCCATTTTCACTGCTGATCAGCAAGGGTAAGTTGAAAGTTTTCATTTTTCAGCATTTTGTGTATCCTTTTTTTTTTTTTTTCCTCAAAAGCTTCTTTTCTTTTTTTTTTTTTTTTTTTCTTTCCCACCCTAAGAATTCTGTGTTACTGCGTTGAGAGTTGAACTTGTTTAAAAACACACATCTCTAAACAGAATAGATTCTCTTAAAGTGCTAAGTTCCAGCTTGGAGGAATTCTTTGCTTTCTTTTGTCACACATTTCTATACGTTTTTTAGAAGTGCTACACTTTTACAACTTGTAACCTTGTTCAACCCAAAGAGGAACTGCGGCGAAGTTGTGAGTGCCGGGCTGAGCAGATTTGTTGCTGCCACAAGCGATCTCTCCCCTCCACCGCTCTCGGGCTATCTCAGCTCCTTTAAAGAAAAAGCCGAGGTGCGCTTCACTCTCCTCTGCTGTACCAAAATTGCATCAGAAGTTAGTAACAGGGAGACCTTGCCTTGGATGCGTCCCATTCCTTCCCCACAGGTTTTGCTTTCATATGGAAATCCTGATTGATGCCTGATAGTTTGAGCAGAGCAAGCTTCTTAATTAGATGCCTTGTTAAATGCTGCAGCTACTGAAGTGGTGACTTTCACGTGGTCTTCCTGATAAGTTTTTTTCCCGTTTTCTTTTAAAATAGATGTGATAAAATCCAGACACGGGATATGGATTTTTAACCTGGTTTGTATATAGTTACTCTGTTTTAGCAACCTCAGTGAGGGATTTTAGAGAAGGAATGTGGGATATCATGATATGCCTTACCACGTTGGCAATGTCTGTGAAAGTCTTGGGTAGATATAAATGAAAGTTGTCTAGGAAGGACTGTACATAATCCGCATATGACACATTCCCTGTATAATACCTCACAGACTTAATTGTCAAAATGCAGAGGAAAAAATACTTGAGCAGCATCTCTTGGAGAACTAAAAACATTTTCACGTTGTGAGACTTGGAGTGATTCCTCATAGCAGTTGTTGTCTGCTGCTCGCCAGTAGTTACAAAGCAGCACGAGGAAGGAGAAAAGAGAGCCTTCAGCTGAAAGACAGACAAAGCAGAGAGTCTATCTTATCAAGTAACACATGAACAAGGATATTGTGTGCTTATATGTGTCCTCATATTTTGCCTTGAGATAACCAGCAAGAATCATGGAGCAGCGTATTTCCTCTGAGGATTTCATTTTTGTACATGATACTTATGACGAAAACCCTGGTAATGAGCACAAAAATGGGATATGGACACCTTTTGCTTGACGTCCGTCCCTGTGTGTGTGCGCATAGGGAGCAAGTTCGAGGACTTGCGTGAAGCTTTCATCCTGCCATTTTTAACATCTGGACAGCACACTACGCGGCAGAATTTAAGCCTCTAGTCTTTGGGATGTTTACTGAAGTGTTTCCTTCAGAAACTTCAAAGCCAAACACTGGCGCTGACCCATGATACCTAATAAGCACCCGAATGGCAGAAAGGCAAGGGGCAGGCTGGGATCAGGAGAGGGAAGAGAGGGATGGACACAAGGGATTTGATTTGCAACATAAAGCTGAATGCTAATACGCACAGGAGTGCAGACAGATTCAACACTTTAAAAGTTATTTCAGCTCTCTTATTATGCAAGCCCAAGAGATTAATTTTATTTGTCTCTGCAATGAACCAGGGCCAAGGATTCCTGTGGGTATGGGGAAGGACCGAGGACATTGAGCAATGCATCTCTTTCATCAGATACATTGCTCTCTTTCCCCCAATCTCTGGTATCTCCTTCCCATGTAGCTCACTGAATTTATCTGGTGTTGAGGCACCTGGGCTGTTGTTTGTGCCATTTATGTATTTAGATATCCAGATTTCAAGATCCTCAAGCAGGAGCATCTGAGGGCCTGAGGCTCCCTCAGGGAATTCAGCATGCCTTCCCTTAATTCCAAAATGAGTCAGGAGAGGGATGAATCTGAGCATTAATACAGAGGATAGACCTGACTTGTACAACTAGGGAACATCTAAGAAAGTGCTTACAGTTGCCTTTGCAAATATGCTTTAAAATTAAATTAGGTGTGGAGGGTACAAGATGGGAAAGGCAGAGGCTAAGAGGTAGATCTGGTAGTGACTGACCACCAGCAGTACTGGCAGACAAAGGAAAAACCACAATTGTGACACTTTAAATTCTAGTTACTGCAACCATTTTGTGCGTAACCTTTGTCCGATGGATGAAATGAACTGAAGCTCATCTGCAGACCTATATATGAACTACACCTTCCCAAGGGAATGTCTGCAAGGCATTTGCTTATTTTTATAAGATTTTGGAAAGCTAGCCTTCCCTGTTCCAACAGGTCCAAACTCAATGAGTTGTACATCTCAGCTTCTTTCTCTGCGATGCATGTTATTTTTGGGAAATGCTCAAACTGATTTGTGTTCAGGGTCCAGAGCCTTCTCTTTTGTTGTCTAGGTGTGTGTGAGCACAAATAAAAAGAAAAGTTTGGAAAACCAAAGCTTTGGCCTGTTTCCCAATTACTTCAGCTGCACAATCCCACTTTAGAACTCACTCTAACCCTTGCTGCTCTTCCATCCACTGGCACGTGACCTTCTATCACTGTAGTCAGACCTAGGACATTACCACAGCACTGAGTTTGCATTATTCTTCTTGGAAAATATGAACCAGATGACATGAAGAATGCCGTCCATAAAAAATAGTTCTAGAATTTCTTAATTGTGGATTACAAATCAAATGTCTTATATATGTGGTCATCCTAAACCCATGCAGACGAATGTTGTCAGATCTCCTGCTGCTCTATGGATTTTTTTCCCTGCCTTTACCCACACACAGTAGGACCTGGAAGAAATCCATCATTTAAAGACTGCTGGATTTTAATGCTGCTAGGCCAGCATTAGTCTGCCTCAGAGAAGGTTATGATCCTGTAAAGTATTAATCATTAGGAACTCATGAAATGCACGTACTCATCATCAGCCATATCCTTAAACTCCTGAAGTACTGAATTTGTATGAATTGAATAGGCCAGCCTGTGTCATTCAGTGGACTCCTTTAAGGTATTTGGAAGTGTTAAAACAAGCTAAAGTCCAGAAAGCTAAAGAGCTATTTTTAAAGGTTGTCTGCCAACCATTTCAAACTAATTACAAAGCTAGAATACTTAAGTACCTGTTTGATACAAAACCTCTTTTTATACCTGGTAAACAGATTTGTAATCGCTTAATAAAACTGGTCTTTCAGTGACCTGAAAGTAAACAAGTTAGATCCGATGAATGAATTTTCTCTACAACAAAGCAAAGTACTGTGTTTCATACAGCAATGGAATCCACTTAAGAAAAGGAATAATATATTTGTGCCACCAAAAGGTTATCTGATTAACAGTACAATGTTTTGAATTGATGTGGGTTTTTTTATCACTGGCAAAGGCTAGCATGTAACTGATCTCTTTTTTAAAAAGTTGCTTTTCAGAACTATGTATGAGTAATTCAAGCATGGAATGTTTCCTCCTGGAGTTTATATTGCCAGCGGACACAAATGAAACTTAGCAGTTTTGCATGCTGAAGCAAATTAAAAAAATAGGGAGTAAATTCTCCAAATATTGCAGGTGTGGGATTAAGTAGGTCAAAACTGAAGTAAATCATATTGCATTAATGAACCAGAGAGGAGTGTAATTAGAAAACAAACAACACATAACTGCCTAGAAATAACATAACCTCTGTTTTCTTAATCAGGCTTTCAATCTGAAATAACATTTAGACAGTAAAAAAAAAGTACGTTGAGTCTGAGGAAAGTCTGTTAACCCAATAGTTTCTAGTCACTGGAAAGCTGACTAGTTAAATCAAGAAGCTGTTACTTGAAAAAGGCTCCTTCTGTCCCCTTGCACTAGGACATGGAGCAAATAGCTTGCCTTTGAAACAAACTTCACGTGTTGTATAGTTACAGGCTGTTCTCTGTTTTAACAATCCCTGCCTGAGGAGGAACGTGGCCACATTTCATTCCAGCCTTTCCAAGGACCTCCGCACTTCTCTGCCTGACTCCTTCTCTGCCGCTCCAGCCCAAAAAGACAAACTCACTTTTTCTGGGAAGGATGAAAGCTGAGGATGGCTGAGGGAATGTGTCAGAGACAAACATGCTCTGTTTGCTCCTTCCGGCAGAGGCTTCCAGTTTTAAAAGTTTGAAGCAGACCCCATCCTTTGATGGGGCTTCATTCATGAGAAGAGCTAATTACATGAGGAAGGGTCAACAGGCTGCAGTGGCTGAACTTAAGAGCCAGCTGTTAAGGCAGAGGAGGAAATGGCCCTGGGGTATTTTTCAGGGGTTCAAAGATAATTGGCATCTCAGAGCTATCAGAGCGAGTACTTTAAACACTTGTCTCCCATTACTCTCTTAGGGTCGGTGGCAGGAATGGTGTGTTTTTATTTGGCATCTATTGTTATGTTTGAGTTTGCCAGGTTTATAATCTTGTATTCCCAGTGACTCACCGCTTCCTGAAAGCAAGTCTCCTTGGTGCTAAAATTTCCCATTTTATGAATTCTCCAAAAAGCGCATATTCTATAAATGACCTTCACTAGGGAATATATCCATGATGCAGTGGGGACATTATCAAAACTGTTAATACCAGGAAGGGATTACTCAGCATCCATGGAACAAATATCTGTGCCCAGCAGCTTTCACATGAAAAGGGAAACTTCATGATTATTTTTCCTCTTAGGATCCTGATTTCATGTGATTTCATGCTTTTTCATGTCAGGCAAGTTAAAATATAAGTTTTAATAAGATTGCCATTCTCCATTTGATAAAAATCTATAGTGAAATTTGTTCTTCCTAGGAACCTAGAATATCAAGCAAATGATTTCATTTATTTTATGTCATCCTGTGTATTTCCAGATGTCCTGAGAAAGCTGTCCCAGAAACCGCACTTTAAAACTCAAGTCAGGAAAGACACTTTAAACTTGCAGTGTTCAACACTTGGAATGCAAATTGCAAGCCAGGAGTTGCCTTACAAACAGAGCATATTTACCTTCTTTTTCCTGCTATATCTTTTCTTTTCTAAACAAAGAAGGAATTTAAATACAAAAAGATGCAAATACAAACCTGAAACTCCAATGAATTAAGCAAATCACAGATAAACAGGAAACCAGTTCCTCCAATATGGTAACACGATCTTAGTTGTGTTTCATGTATTTGCAATTGCTTGTTCCTTCATAAAACTATAGGTAAAGAATGATTTCTTTGATCTTCTTGATGCATATACTAATGTACAAGCTTAATTTAGACAACAAACACTTTTTCTGAAGTTTAGTAGAGTATAAACTTGGCATCATTAGGAGCTATACCCTTAAATATATTACATGCTATGAAGTTACAGGCAGAAGCTCAGTTTAATATTGCTGTGTAGGAAAAACTGCATGTAATTTGCAAAGGTAGATCTTTGGGTATGCGACGCTAATATTAACTTAAGGTAACCTATTGTATTTAGGTTATACTGTGGTTTGCTTTTTTAGTATCTGAAAGAGTGAACATAAAAATTGCATTGAATGATCAATCCTCACTGAAAATGAGAAATCTTTCATGTATTCCTAGCATATTTAGGCAGTGCTACTACTTATTCAACACCCTGCTTCAGCTGTGTGTCACAGCTGTTTTTCACCTGAGGCAGGTGTAGGTCATTGAACTGTGGCTGCCATCAAGGAAGCTGAGTCAACTGCAGTGGTCACTGAGGGTTATCATGGGCTTCCTGAAAACTGGAGTGAAATTAGGAACTTTTTCGATTGTGCTCTGAGACATAATATGTTACTTTCTCTTTTCAGTTTCCCGGAGTTCCCTCTTCACCTGCAGACTTACTAAAACTCCAGTTTCTCTTCAGATTGTGTAAAATACATTAATTACAACAAAGCTGACACCACTGCTCTATTAGCATTGATCAGTGACTTAGTTTGTCAAAGGTATTAAAGCTCTGACTTAACCCTCGGTATTTTTTTCCTTTGTGTCCTTGTTTAGCCAGCATCCTGTGAAGATGGGTGATTGGAGTGCCTTAGGAAAACTTCTTGATAAAGTTCAAGCCTATTCTACTGCAGGAGGGAAAGTGTGGCTGTCTGTCCTCTTCATTTTCCGAATCTTGCTGTTGGGAACAGCAGTTGAATCTGCTTGGGGAGATGAACAGTCTGCATTCCGGTGTAACACTCAACAGCCCGGTTGTGAGAACGTCTGCTATGACAAGTCCTTTCCCATCTCCCATGTACGCTTTTGGGTTCTGCAGATCATATTTGTGTCTGTACCTACCCTTTTGTACCTGGCACATGTGTTCTACGTAATGAGGAAAGAAGAGAAGCTGAACAAAAGAGAAGAAGAGCTTAAAGTAGTGGCAAATGATGGTGTGAATGTGGATATGCATCTCAAGCAAATAGAAATTAAGAAATTCAAGTATGGGATCGAAGAGCATGGCAAAGTGAAGATGCGTGGGGGACTGCTCCGTACTTATATCATCAGCATCCTGTTTAAATCTGTCTTCGAGGTGGCTTTCTTGCTGATACAGTGGTACATTTACGGGTTTAGCCTGAATGCCATCTACACCTGTGAGCGAGACCCATGCCCACATAGAGTGGACTGTTTCCTCTCCCGTCCAACTGAGAAAACCATCTTCATCCTCTTCATGCTGGTGGTGTCCTTGGTGTCTCTTGCCTTGAACATCATTGAGCTTTTTTACGTGTTCTTCAAGGGTGTCAAGGATCGTGTGAAAGGGAAAACCGACCCCTACTCCCACAGCGGTGCCATGAGCCCTTCCAAGGACTGTGGCTCCCCCAAATACGCTTATTACAATGGCTGCTCGTCACCGACCGCCCCCTTGTCTCCCATGTCTCCCCCAGGGTACAAGCTTGTTACTGGAGACAGGAACAACTCCTCCTGTCGTAACTACAATAAGCAAGCCAGCGAGCAAAACTGGGCCAACTACAGCGCGGAGCAGAACAGAATGGGGCAGGCTGGCAGCACCATCTCCAACTCGCACGCCCAGCCCTTCGACTTCTCCGATGAGCACCAGAACACGAAAAAACTAGCGTCAGGACATGAGCTGCAGCCCCTCACCATTGTGGACCAGAGGCCTCCCAGCAGAGCCAGCAGCCGAGCCAGCAGCAGGCCTCGACCTGACGACCTGGAGATCTAAGCTTCTTGATGCAGTACTTGCTCAACTACGAAACGACGTGCATTGGAAGATGCCGTCAGTGCTGATCTTTTTCCAGTGGAGGTGGTACTTAACAGTCTCAAGCAGGAGATTTTAACAATCATAAAAGAAAAAAAAAGCAAAACAAACAAGCAAACAAACTTTTAAAACACTTGCTGGTTCTTTGGGGGGTGTGGGGTTGGTGTGGGGTGGTACAGTACACATTGATATTTAATGTAGCTGGTTTAAAGAATTTAAATACTAAAAAAAAAGGAAAAAAGGTAGTACTAAGGTAAAGGGCTGTTTTTCTAGAAAGGCTGTAAATATCTGAGTGTATGTGTATGTGTGTACTATCATGTTTGTTTCTAAAGATTCTTCTGTAATACTAAAACCCAATAATAACGGAACTCACATTTGTCAGGGTGAAGTGCTACCTGAAGATGAAAACATTTTTCCTATTCAACATGCAAAAAAGTCCAGGATTGCCTCTGATCATTTCCCTGTCAAGAACATTCCATTCTTAGAAAGTGCACTTTGAAGGTAAACTTTCCTACATGGTCCTCTGGGTTGTTGGAAGGCTCCTGTGAGGACAATTTACAGTCTTTGAGTCGTTCAATTCAAATTTCAGGCATGGCCCACCAAGAAATACCTTGGTCACCTGCTCTTCCAGCCCTTCATGCAGGTGTATTTTGTGATGTGCGTAAATGGGATGGCTCCACACATGTGGAACCAGTGACGACACAGTCTTGCCCACAGCGATACTTGTGTCCTGCTACTTACGTAGAGTCTCTTTAGTATTATATGAAACACAGTTTGCTGCCACTTGCAGATTTACGCATCAAGACAAGCAAGCAACTGCCTTTAGTGAATTTTATCACACCTTTATGTGTACTAAGGGTGTAAGTATGTGTGTGGATGTGGAGGTAAAGGTATACACAAAACACCCTCAGAAGCATAGGCTGAGAAATAAACGCACACAGGTTACTTGCAGTTGACACTTTCTCATGGATGTTGTGAAGATCTGGGCCACTATGGTGTTTACATTCTCTGGTTCCTTCAGTGTAAGTGAAGCACACATTGTTATATTTTTTTAATTCTATAAAATATTTTCCATGTATCCTAAATGGATGCTCTTTTAAAAATAAAATAAAAAAAATCTAAAGGGCGTAATCCTGGATGTCTTGCTCTGGAAAATCTCTCTTTCAAGTTGTTGGGAGTTTTGCCTCAACAAATCTGCAGGATCAAGCCCAAGATGTAGCGAAACATGTTCTTGCTGGCATGAATGATTCTCTTTTGTAGAAGTTAGGGGTGGAAAAGACCCATTAGGTCATCTAGCCAATCTCCCTGATAGGTAATAATGATGCTTGAATGATAGAAGATGTAGTACTGTAAGCAAGCTTTAGTCTTTTATGTGAGGAACTTAGAAGAAGTGCTTTGTGCTGGATTAATAATAAAATATGCCTAAATGGCTTTTGCAGTAACTGGTATTTTTCTTGTTCTAAATATTCACATTTACTGAACTGCAGTGTTCACTGAGTTTGACAGTTAGGTCTTTCTAGATGGCTCTAGCAACTTTAGTGTTTACAGTTAGATTATGTTTGAAATGCAAGTGAAGTTGAAAGGACTTTTAAAGAGTACAGTTCTAGCTAATTTATTTGAAATATATGCTAAAGAAATCTACCAGTTTCTTCAAATGCATAGCCTCTTAGCTGAACACAGATTGACCGAGGAAATACATAGCTTGGTTTCATTTTGCAGCAACACAGATAAATTGTTTCATTTAATACATTATATTAATTTGTTTGACATTCCATGTTAAACTACTGTTGTCTTCAACTTCATTGCATGTATGCAACCATAGTTTGTCAGATCATGTTGTCTGGAGAGCATTAGTCAATAAAGTTTTAATTTAGTATAAATACATTTTCTAATTGTCTTTTACTGTTTCATATGTCCATAGATATCTTTAGTTTCAGTCTGATAATCCAAACTCATTCTTCCCTTGTTCATTTTTCCCCAGTCACTCTGCATTTCAGAAGCGTCCTTTATTTAATGCATCTGGATTTGCTTTGAACTGAAATTCCACAGGGCCACGTTCAGACACCCTCACAACAACTGGAAAAACAAGCATTGTCTCTGCCACTCCTGAAACAAAGTAATGTTCAGCATGAACAAATCTTGCTAGAAGTCTCAGAAAATGCATATTTATTTGCAAACTATTATAAAAATTACAGTCCTAAAAGATTGTCACATAATTTCTCAAGCAATTTTTATATATGCCTTAGATTTAACATTATGAAATCATTGCATCTAGTTTACATTAACCTATGCCATCAGATTGCTCAAGTGACAGTTTCAGTTTCTGAAATGAAAACCTCATTTCTTCAAACTCAATAAGAGAAAGGTACTGATTTTGATAAGGCTGGGATTTTGCATATTGCCTCTCCTGCTTCAACCTTTATGTCCCCATCACTAATAAAATCATACAGTGCTTGGCTTTTCAGGATTGTACTCTAGATGTAAGGTAGTTGAACTCTTTCTTTTATTTGAAAAATCAAAATATTGTGGTCATGTGATTATCATAAAAGGTTTTACTTGCAAATTTTCTTGTTATTTTAAGTCCAAATTCTTCCCCTTCTTATTAGTAAAGATGGGAGAAAAGCAGGGCAGTGGTAGTGGATTTATAGCTCTGAGAGATACTACAAAAGTACCAGCACAAGGAATGACTTCTTGAAGTTTTCCTTAAATAATAACAATGAGTCATATTTAAGCTGGCTTGTCCTAGTTTGTCTGTACAAATGGAAGGACATTCCAAGCATTTTGTAAGGATCATGCCCTTGGAAAGGTGGACACTGAAGTGTTCAGAGAAGGGCTCACCCTGAGATAAAATGTAGTGTCTCCTAGACAGGCTGAATGTCAGGTATGTCCCATGGGGCATCTTGGACAACTGAAATAATTTAGTGCTTCAATGCCAAAGCTCTCTGAGTGATTTTTTTTTTTTTTTGGTGGTAATGCATGTGTGTACATGTGTAGGTAAAGACATCCCAGAGGCTATTTTTCCCACCTAGATTTATTTCTGTGGATGGCATTTATTATATACTTCAAAGTCATTGCAATTTTGTATGCCATTCATCTAGTTCTTTAAGCTCTTTCTCCCAGTGCATCCCTGCAGCAGCATTTGCTTTGTCTGCAGGTGACACAAAATAAGCTGTGATAAAATGCTAGCACACACTTCTCAGCCTTTGTAGAAGGATATGTTAGATATTGATTTCAAACTGGAAAAGATGCAAAAATACAATCTCTGAAGGTAATTAAAAACATAAACCCTAAATTCACATCCTGTTAATTATTTAAAAATCGTGTTTATGTTTTGTGTAGCAGTATTTTGCAAAAAAGGCAAATCATCTTAAGGCTTCCACCCTGTCCCAGTAATTTGAAATGTTTTTAAAGAGTAAAGTTAGAAGGAAAAGTTACAGACAGCCTAAAATCTATATGCATATCATGTAATTTCAAGATGTTCTAAATACTGTGAGCAGACACTGTGAAGGTTATTTCCTAATTTAGAAATTATATTTCCATATTTAAAGTGGAAACTGCAGTAATAGTTTGAGAACCAGAACAAATTATATGAGTGTACCTTCCTCACCCACTGAAATCCATAATTTTTAAGCAATGCACTTTTGTCACTTGTCCAGAGGCACATCTCCCACATCTGTCTGCAGCACTCCTGTGCTACTCAACAGTAGCACACTGGCTCAGCTGTGCACCACCACCATGCTGCCTTTCCCTCAGAGTTTCTCTACAGCTTGTTATTGATCAAAACAGAGAAAAAAATAGTGATGTAAGGAGTAGAGTTTTTCAAGTGATGTAGGAGTTCTGAAGTGACCTTGACTGGTTAATCCAGAGTTCTGAGTATGTCAGATCAAAACCTCCTCCAGTTTTGGTGGTGTCTGTTTCTATTCTGCTGCAACAGAATACTACTTTTTATCCTTCTTGTAATTCCCCCAGGATTACCACTGCTCCCTTTTCAAGAATTTAAACAAAGCAGGGCAGAAAATAGGATTTATCTTCCTCCTGTAGAATTTTTCCTTTCTATTTACTCCTAATCCAAACTTAGCAAGACTGAATGTTCTACTGAGCTTGACATATATTTTTTTAATGTGCTGTATTATTCAAATAGTCAGATTTACCATAATCTTCTTGAAGATGTCTTGACTTCTCATGCTGCTCATGAGAAGTCATGCTTCTCCAGCCATTCTCCAGCCATTTGCATTAGATCTGCCAAAGAGCTCAGATGACAGAGGTGGAACGGATGGCCCTTAGAGGATTTCTCTGGCAAAAATCCAGTCCTTTGATGATACACAGCTACTCCTTACATTACTTCTATTTCTACTGTTAACATAGACAATGGGGGCAGAAACATAATTCATGTCTGAGAAATCACTACCTAGATGTATTTTCTGCCTCATTGCATGACACTATTTGAGTGTTCTCCATTTTATTTTAACTTATTCTAACATAATTACTCCAGAAATATGGGGCTTCAAAATCAGCTCGGAAAAGATGATGACTGCCTTTCCCTGGCTTAAATCATGTGCTTTTGACTGTGCCCAAGGATATATTCACACCCAGACTCTGCCAATCCTGGAAAAGTGTGTCAGATGTAAATTACATGATGCTAGCACATCACTAGACTGAGACAGGAAGAGCTTATTTGTTCCTGTTCCTATTTAAAAGGTATTTTGATAGACACAAAGAAAAAAAAAAAAAAAAACAACAAAAAAAAAACCCCACAATGCTTGTCTTAAACTTATCTTAAATACTTCCTAACCTGGAGCACTACCAAAGACCCTATGAAGCAGATGATGTGGACGTAAACATGTTGAGTATTATCAATGGATACCATGAATATAAACAGTTTAAATAGATCCAGCTGGTCAGTAATGTGGTAAAACCAGCCTCCTCTAAAATGGCTGCCCTCACTCTTTCCGCCTGGTAGCCAAAATGCTGCATCCAGCTTCCTAGTTTTCTGGCATTCGCATTGCAAAAGCACCTTGGACAAAGGCAGACGTGTTTTTACACTGATGGTTTTGCCTTAACTCCTTGTAAGTGCTGGAGAAGCTGAGTGCTGGAGGCAGAGAATCTGGGACAGCCTGTACTGGGTTAGTGATATGCTGTCAGGAGAGTCAGCCAGGGGAGTCACTGGTGAGAAGTAATGGCTTTTGGGGATTGTGGCCTCTCCCATCACTTAAAAAGGTCTCCGCTGCTGTGTTGAGGAAATTTGCGCAACAAAATGAGACATGTGAGCTTAGACCAGTATAAAAGGGAAAATGTTCAGACATTTAAATTGCTCCTTGAAACAAGCCTAGACCACAGTGACATGCTTCCCATTAAAACTGACAGAAAATGCTCACATGAGTTCCAGGATTTTGGTCATTTAAATCAATGCTAAAATTATTTTCAACATCAAACATAAACAGATTAGACCAAGAAAGATATATAATGACATTTAATTTTCATTTATATAACTGCAGGGGGAAAGCTGATGAGTATAAGCTATGAAATTTTGAATGTGACTATTTAAATATGTGTAGTCATACTATTTCCTCACACTGTCTTTTTACTGTAACTTGGTCTAGAGGCAAATTTATGAAAAGTAGTCTAAAGGTTTGTATTTTTAACAAAGACATGAATTCAGTTAATGTAATGAAATACATTTACATGATGTCCATGTCAAATTTTTGCAGGATTATATAAGGGAGTGTGGGGTAATACATAACATGCACCTAACTCTTCTAGGCTAGGCAGCTGAGGAGTGAAAACTTTGTCTCTCCTCATCCTTGTTAGAAAGTTATTCATATCCCAAACAACTAAGCACTTTCTCTGGGAGGTTAGCTTGGGTAGGGGTCTTTGCATCCTCCTCCCCCTCCTTCTTTTTCCATCTATAGTGTAAGTTCCATACTGGAAAACAGAAGCAGCTCCAAATATAAAAATAAATGCAATCACAGTTGATAACAAAACATTGTAATCAGGGAATAGGTAGTAGCTCTTTTTTGCATGTCTGCAACTAACTCAATAGGAGAGCAACATGGAAAATAGTTTAAGGCATTAGAAAATCCTCTGCATACTTTAGCATCTGAAAACCACTTGGCCCTTGCTGAAACAGGCCTTTTCAGTTTCAGCTTCTGCTGAGTCACGGAGTTTGTTGCCTTTGAAGGCTGAAGTACCTTCGCTCAAAATTGAAGTTGCTCTGGAGAAATTCAGACCTTCCCTAATGACCATATTTGCATGCTATTCTTGGTAGTATTTACATATAATAGGACACCCTCCGCAGGAAGGCTTCTTCAAAACACAGGCTCTGCTTACACTTTGAATTTCCCTATTCAAAGGGGAATATTCAAAATTATCTATGCATCACTACTTCAAAGTGTTTCACTGGGAGTACTCTGCCATATATTTGGGAGACTCATCATAGTTGTTTCAAAGCTGAATATATAGCCAACTGTAAGATTGCCACCTGGGTTTTGTGTGTGGAGGCAAAGAAGTATTACTCAGGCAAGAATCCTACCTGGCCTGACCTAGCATACTTCTGTTGAGGACAAGGAGTTTCTGTTGAGTGATGTGAGATGAAAACCCTTCTTTGAGCTTTACTTAGTTCCTTCTTTTATTCAAGTCCCTGTAGGGTTTTTTGTTTTTTTTTTTTTTTTGCGCACACAGAGGATCCAACCATGAGTCTATGAGCCTGTGTAACTTCCTGAGGTCTAGGATAATCTCTGAGGAATTTCTTCTGGTTCCATTTTGGTTGTTCCAGCTCTGTGGACTTTGAATAGACTGTAGTGCTCAATCCCTCAATGCTAGGGTAACTGGTGATGGCAAAGGGTGAGCAAGTAGAGAAAATGGGTCTTGGTTGTTTCCCAGAGGATTTCCTGTAGAATGAAGGCAAGCTGATCAGCCATCCTTCCTTGTCCTGAAAAGTCAAGCTGCAAAGGTGTGAAAGGATGTGCATTCTGACAGAGGCTTCAACCATGTGCTGTAGTATCCTCTTAATCTCTGTTGTCTTCTTCACTCTTCCCATGCAGCTGTCTTCTCCCACCACCCACTTGTTTTCTACATCACTTATGCCACAGGTATTTAGTGTTTTGTACTAAAAAAGCTTTCAATTTGATTTTTTTTCCTTGTATCATGTGAGTGGGACCACTCAATTACCTTAGAAGAACCTGCTCCATTAAATATCTATTAATTAACAAGCTGTTCTATCTCCTATTTCATTCATTTAGAAAGAATGCTAACTACTACAAATTTTGCCTAACAGCTAAGGAAGTAATTTTGTATCTGACCTCATAGTATTGACCACATTTGCTTCAATCACTTTCTTTTTCATACTATTTTACAAATAAGGAAGATAGCAGAGGAACTCAGAATTCTAGTTATCTACCTTAACCAGGTGCAGTGAAAGTGTCAGGACATGGAGTTTGTCCAAAACTTCCTCCCACTTTAGTCCTAAAGGGACTCAAATCGAGGCTCCCACTAATGGTTATGTATGCTATATAAACAATAATAATAATCATACCTGGAGTTGCACTGATACAGTGCCTTTCATCTTCAAAGCACTTTGAGAACCCTGTGTAATTAGTTTGCTATGGCATCATCACTGACAATACTGCATGAGCCCCAGTACTACCCACTGTGAGAGTCAAAGAGGGAATCTGAACAGTCACAGAGACCATACACAACCTCCATATCACTACTAAAAGAAATTGAAAATGCTGAACAAGTATATTTTAACACTTCACACAGGAGGAGGATCTATAACCAGCAGGAAGCCAGTCTCCTTATGATAAGGAAACAGGAATGTTTTCTTTGCTGGTAACCTACTACTTCAGATCTCTAAACACATTTTACCTTGAACTACGTCTCAGTCAAGCTGGCAGAAGATCACAGGTAGATTATCTCATTGCATGGAATCTTCATATTCATGTAACTAAAATATATCCTTTTTTTTTTTTTACTTAAAAAGTTTTGATCTGATGAATCCAGAAGGGATGCAGACACAATAAATATAACATTAAATAAGTTTTTACAAATTTCAATGAGATTCCACGGGAACAATTTATCTAGAGTTTGCCATTGGAAATTGACAAATACAATTTTAATATAATAGTATTTTTTCAAGCATTTCCAGTGAGCATACAACAGGTCCTTGTCAATGTCCAGGGGTTTGCTCTTTAAATCAACTTGGCATTTTCTGGAGATTATCATCCCAACATAAATTTGTAAACAGACTTTTCAAAACTGCACCATTAAGAAAAGAGAAGAAAAAAAAAAGCAGTAAGAGTCTGTTCAAACTGGTGAGAAAAAGAATGTAAAGGAATAGAGCATTTTTGTATAAAGGACGCTTGGAGTATCTCTGAACATTACTAATTTTTATTTGCCTCACACTTGTACACTGCCTAACATTTATTTGCTCAGCAGAAAACCTACTGGGCTTTATTTGCCCTTTCCAAATAAACTCTTCTTATGGAAGATTCCATAGGAATAAAGGACAAAATTTTACATCATTGTATATATTAATGGTCAAATGAAGAATAATATTGAGACTAGTTTTCAAAAGTTGTGGTCAGGCTGAGTTACTGGACAGGCAGAAGCAGCTCTGCTTCCCATGAAGTTAATGAATACGTGCACTCACATGCTTTGATTTTTGCTCCATTTTAAGATCACTGTTTCTTTTTTAAAAATTGGTGTTCTTCCCTGTTATATTTAAATATCACACAAAACCATAAACATAACCATATGTCAGAATGAGGGTTTTACTGATGAATGATGGTTTGGACTCAGACTCTTTGCTTTTATTTTTACTGCTTATTCCATTAGTTTTAATTGAAATGTATTCTCTGTGTATGTTACATTCAGCTTATTTTTAGCTACTTTTGGACTTCTTAAGGAAAAGTCAGCAAATGACCTCAAGAGCATGAGAGGTACCTACTAAAGCTGCCTTTTCTCTCTCCCGTGGTGCATCAGTACAGCTTCATCAACACTGCCATTATATAACTATATCACCTATCCTCAAACAAGAAATAATGTTTTGGAAAAGCAGCAAAACAAGGAAAAGGGCTGGAGAAGAGCAGTGAGATGAATAATTTGGGTAGTCCTTCCAGATTTCAAGTAATCACAGCTGTTTCATTTCTGTAGTAAGAGAAGTTAGCCTTCCACACCAGCTATTTTTACAGTGGTGGAGCTGCAGGTCTCTGAGCAGGAGGAAGGAAAGGGAGTGACAAGGCACAGCTATATGAGAGGTGCTGTAGGAAAAAAGGTGACAGCCGGAAAATGGATATTTCAAAAGAAAGAGTTGCACTAAAGTAGATGTTCTGTGATCTTCCCATATGCAACAATAATGGAATTTTGAATTCGAGCTTACAGTGCGGAAAGTGTTGGAGGTGAGAAACTCGGAGCTTAAGAGTCTCCAGGAATTCATGAAGTTTCTCTGGGCCTGACTGCACTTTTGAAACATATGATGAATATATATCTCAGCAGAGAAATGTGGTTTGCTTCACAATTCTGCCAGTGCAGCCACACTGAGGAAAAATGTCCACTTCAAAGTATGAGGAGGAAACTCATCCTCTTTTTTTTTTTCTTTTTTTTTTTTTTTTTTTTTTTCAGATTCAGACTTCTCATTTTCAAAGCCATGTGTACAGCTGTGCTTTCACACTGTCATTCCCCATTGAACCTTCGTTTGGCCCTACTTTTTTATTATTTATCTGACATTGCTCCCTTTTTTTTTCTACCTCTACTCAGTGGTCAGGTATAATCTGCATGTCTGAGCATGGTGCACTTCTTCAGAGGCTCAGCCAGCCCTGAGGCTTGGGGCAGTATTTCCACATCCTAGTGACCCTGTGGCTGATTCACTGTGTCCAACAGAGAAGGTGATGTTACTAAGCAGGTCTGAGCGCCACAGCAGTGCGGCTGCCGCGCTTCTGGAGCTGTCACGCCCTGCTGCACTGAGTCACCAGGAGGCAGTGGCCCAGCTGGTGCTGGTTCAAGGAGAGGAAATCTCAGGGAAGAACACTAGGCTGCTGTGCACAGCAGACCTGCCCAGCGTTTCCGTCCACACTGTTTCTTCTCTTAACTTTTAATTGCGCTTTTGGATCCCACCTGACCTCCGCCACATCTTGCCTTATTTTCCATTGCTCTGGGCCATTTTCTTGCCAGCTTTTCACACTGTGAGCTTTTCAGGCATTCCCTATCAAATGTAAATAGAGCATTTGCAGAAGCATGCAAATTGAGTAGTTGATCTGTTGATGGTTAGATGGTTTGGGCAAAGGAGGAGGATTCATTTTACACCTTTTTAGAACCAGAGTGTCAGAAATTATTGTTTTGGGGCACCTGTGTGTTCCTGGGCTCTTTAATAAATTTACAAGTGAATGAACTGGAAGTATTGTGTAGCTTTTTACAGGCAACATTCATCATGAACGTACACATTTCTCATAGATTTTTTAACTTCCTTTATTCACTTCTAAAAAAACTTGAAACTGATACACATTTTCTAAAGTTTTAGATTAAATTTATAAAATTTGTTGTAGTGACCTGATGTCACATATGATATTTAACATATGAATTGGGACTTATCTGAGCCAGTAGCAGTGACCACAATTCAGTGGAAGAAGACTCAGGAAATCTCCAGTCTGTGACTGAATGACCTTTACTGTTAGATTTCCCTTCTGAAAAATGTCAATTGTACTCCCTTCGTCTGCCCTATATAGATAAATTGTGAGGTTTGGGGAAAAGGAGATTACTAGTGTTATGCAGAACATCTGAGGCTCATCTGAGACATAGGAAGGGCTCACCATTGGAGAACAAATACAGTCATTGCCCTGGTCTGTCCACCAGGTCCTCAGGGCAGGAAGTTGTAGTACATGGATCAGTCAGTTCTTGCAGAGATTTCATGTGTGTATCAGCATTATAAAGCCAGTTCTAATCAGTAATAATTTAAATTAAATCTCACTGTAACCCATTGATTAGAAGCAGATTCACTAGCTGTTCTCTTCTCTGTGCAGTGCAGGTGAAGTAGGCAGCTGAGCACCTTGCCTGCCATCCTTCATGACAACATCATCATTTGTCTGTCCAAAGTACAGACACAGAAATTCAACTACCAAAAACCCATGTTATGCTTGAGTACAGTTGGTCAGAAAATTTTATGTTTTCAATAGGCATTTAGTTTTTCAGGAGCAAATATGAAAGTGGAATTCAGAGGAATGCTACCATGAAAGTTGTAGTGAGAAAACATCACAATTGTTAAGAAAAGCATCACTAGATCTTAGCAGTAGTTGCTAGTCAGGGAATAAGCTCCCCTGCTTGGCCTCTTTAAAGGCCTCATGACACACCATGACCAGGTCCCTTGTCTGTTGTCATGGTGCATCTTGGAAAATCCAAAATAATTTGCACCAGATGGAATATTCTTTTCCATTTGTAAAAATTTGCAAATACTCAAAACACAAACTGATAGTGGAATCCAATATGTAAAACGTCTTGCTATTTTTTTTATTAAATGCTCTGATTAACTTACATGTCTTAATCAAGAATGATAACAGTTTCATGTTTAAGGCTGATGACTGAAAGTAAATAGAAAACAGCACAAGGTGAAACAAGTTGAGAGAAACTGTCTTTGCTATTTGGATTCATGGCATCTTTTGCTTGCTGAGGTTTTAGTGTGGCACAGACAAACAAAACTCAGCATCAAAAGATACAAAAAAAACCCACTAAAAAATAGAATCCTTTCTAGTATTGCTTCATTTTTAAACAGCTGCTTCACAGGTGGAGAAATATTGTGCACAGTGGTTTTCATGCTGGGTGCCAGGCTCACCACAGGTAGCTCAATGAGAATCTTGTATCTCCATGGAGAATCTGATTGGAAGGAAAGCAGGTGTTTGCAGAAGTGCAAAGAGAAGGAAACAGGTCTAACTCCTGCTGCAGGGTGGGGAGAGTTGGTGGTGATGCTTACGTGCCTGAAAGCTCGCCAGCGCTGGTTGTCTGGTTGCTCTTGCACTTGATGAATCGGCTCTCAGAGTCCCTCCTGCACATACCTTTTCTCAACACATTGAGTTAGCACTACCTCAGTCTATTTTTAACAGCTACATTTTCCATGATTAGATTTTAATGCTATTTATTTATTTAAACTGAACCAAACAATTCCACATAAGCTGAACATTCCAATGGGCATCACTCTTGGCCATACAGAGGATTCTAAATCTAGTTTAAATTACATTCCTTGAATGGTAGAAAAAGCTGGGTCATGTGCCGAAGCTTGGTGATGAATAACCAAGCCATTCTTTCACAGACTTAAAAACTTTATTAAGGGAAGATAAACAGGTTAAAGGTCTTTCAATGGCTGCACTGTCTATACATAACAATTTCCCCTCACTTTTTCCCTCTTCGGCTCCTTGTTGAATGTGTATTGCTTACTCTCACCATCTGCCATAATTGAGGCAGATCCTCTGTATTTTCACTGAAGTTAAAGGGAATGAAGAACTTGGGATAATTAGACTCAATGTCTCTGTCAGTTTCTTGCAGATATCTGGGAGTATGAAATTTTTAGGTCCTTCCCTCCTGCACGGAGAGTAAAGGCAGGTATGAAAATTTGGCATCTCTCAAAAACACCTTTTCACAGACAAAGAGACAAAATCATCTCCACAAATCTGTGTCATAGCTGTTTCTATGTTCTAGCTGAGTCTTTGTTCTAGGCTTCCAAGGCTTCCTGGTAGGAAGGGAGCGTGTGCTTCCCAGTTGCATCCATGTTAGTAAAATAAATCACTTGTGTTAAAATTAGCAGTGTGCAAACTGTTTCAGTTAAAACTAGAATTGTCCTGGATTGGTGCCAATCCTCAAAATAAATTCAAGCCAATTTTATTTTTAAGTTTTAAAAGCAATAAAAAGTAGGAAGCATGCAATGTATATATAGACATACGTACAGAGAATAGCTCAGGGATTAGAAAAATATGTATTTCACATCTGGAGCCCTGGTTTTGCATATGCATGCAAGCAATTTTGCTCATGTGAATTATCCCCTGGTACCACACTCTATTTGCTGTGTAATCAGGCAGCAATATATACAAAAGGCTTTAGTGCATAAGGGTGCTATAACCTGCAGAACATCACCATTTGTGCATCTAGTGAAGAAAGATGACACTAGTTAATAGGACAAAGCTGGCACCAATTAAACCATGTCCAGCACATCGACTGCACTTTCTGGAAGCAGAGTCATCCCCAAATATTGTGTTCGGAAGTACAGCCAGCCCTGCCTACAGCAGGATGTGGCTTCCAAATATCACAACTTGCATATAATTTATTGCGTAAATTAAAGCAGTGGGATGAAGAGTGGGAGGGATGAGGCTTCACTGGGCTGTGGCCTCAGAGAGGAAGATCATTGGTTTACATGGGGAGCATAGGGGTTATTTGGAGGAGTTGGAGGAAGCGAGTGTTGTCCATGTACATTATTTCACACACCATGAAGTTCATTTCTTGGGTTTTTTTTTTTTAGCAGCCAAGAAACAGATCATTCCCATGTGAGGTTTAACAGCACCAAACTGTGAACATAAGGCTTGGGGCTTTTGTTTGGATTATTTTGTTTTCACCTTCAACCTTAATCTTCAATGGCTGCAGGGGGTGTTTACTCCTGCAGTCTTGTGCAGGTGCGATAGTCACATGTGAGTTGAGGCCATCTTTAGTTTAGACTGATTGCCTAAACTTTAATGAAAATTGTTTCACTGCTTAGGCAGATCTGACCTGGGCATGTGCAGTGACACATAGTGCTACCTAGCACACCCAGACATCTCACTCCTGTATGATTTATCTTCCTAGGAACAGGTAAACAGGGATATTGTACAGAGTGTACCATAACCTCTCTGGAAAATACATATTTTTTACAGGCTCGTACACAACAATTGTCTTTTTTTACACCAAACTTTTGGCCCTCCAGATCTCTTTTTTAGATATACCTTTTAGAATGGAAACAGAACTTTACAGCCACCTTCTTTTCAATTCACCATTAACATCCTTCACCTGTTCCTGTTCTTCTAATAGCACTGTGTCTAGGTGTGGATGAACAATAGAGCTTGCTAGAAGGGGCCCCCAAAGATACAGTTCTAATTGTTGGATTTGTGTGATAATGTCTTGAAAATGCCAACACACATGAAAAGATGCTTTTGTGGCTGTAAGGAAATGTTGAATAAATTACGTGAGGTTCATGCAAGTATTGGTAAATAGTTTTGTACTAGCCATACAGGAATGAGGACACTCAGAGATAGGTTCCCAATAGTAAAAGAACAGGAATCTTTCTGAACAGCTCTCACCCTGCTTCAGTATGTACAATATATGTTGAACATAGGACTTTTTTTTCTCCAAATAACCATGAAACACAATAAAACTGCAAGAGACCAATTTGTAAGAAAAAATTAAATCCTGCCCGAGGATCTCCCTGGAACAAGCTGAGTTACAACACTTCAAATGCATATTAATTGGGACATATGGTCTAGTATTTAAGCAAAGGCATGCATTTGTTTGGCCAGAGTGTTCAAATGACACTTAAGGTCTAAGCCTTCATGGTTCTGATGAAATTTTTGATCAGCTGATGGAAATGTTTACCTTACAATAAACATGAAAGACTGTCCTGCACAGAAGCGACACACAGGAGTTTGTTGTTGGGCAGCCCTGTGAAATCAGCTGCAGTGTCTGTATGTGTTTTGCTATCCACAAGTCCCTTGCAAAAGACTGACAAACTTCTGAGGCATTGTCCAGAAGAAAGGCTGATACAACATTCAACTTGCTTGATGCAGAGGAAGGTGCCTTCCTGGAGCCTGTCAACCACAGGCTATCATGCTGCATCTCTGATGGGCTCTGTGAAAGACAGGTCATCATATTTCAGCCCCTGAACAACATCACTGATCCCCTATCTCCCTGTTTCATGATTTGTAGGACTTTCCCACAGTGGCAGTGGGATGGTGTGAGCTGCATTTGTTTGGTCTAGCACAATGAAGATCAGACGAGACCACTGAGGACGACCATGTACACCAGACCAGACAACAAATAAGTCCAAACTGAGCAGTCCATCATGGAAGCCCTTATGCTGCCCATGAATGAAGGCAGACTGGGAAGTACCATGGGGATGGCTGATGCAGGCTGACCCACGTGCTGCACTCACTCTCCAGTCATACTGGTAACCCTGTGTTGAAAACATTCATGTACACTCTATGATGAATGGGCTACCTACTCTATTTGATGTTATGGACACACGGGAGAATCAGTGGAAGCAAAACCTATCAGGATCTCTTTCTTTCTTCTCTGCAAACCCAAGAATTATAACTATTTATCTTAGGTTCATTAGGTGAGGTGACTCATTGTGTTACGCATTTGATATATTTCACATGGACAATGTTACATCTCTTTTCAATAAGTAATTTAAAAGAGCTGCTCATGTCATACAAGACACAGTCTGTAAATCAGTATCTTAGATCCTCATCAACTTTGTTACATTTTCTTGTTTTCCAATTCCTCATTTTAAAAATACAAGTCAACATAAATAGCTTTGAATCTTTGTTACCTTATTAACCAATGATGGGTGACTCTACTCATAAAATATTTACATAGACAACAGTCTTGTGCTGGTAATGTATTTTCACATTACTTAGTAATTTAAAACATGTCAAACCTTTCCAAATAGTAGAAACAATCCAAACATGAAACTGATGTTGACCTTAAAAGGCTACTACTTTTTATTTTAAGTCAAGCGACAATCATTACAGATTATTCACTGTACATTCTTCATACAACTCTTTATCAGCAATACCCACAAATAGAACTCTAAATGGTAAGAGATAAAGTAGATGGAAAGGGATGATGTTACATCAGTAGCATGACCTGTAAGGCAGTTGTATGGAAGACCATATGGAAAATATATAATTTAACATTTAATATTACATATTAATGAGGTAAATCAATTATATACATCTATTTTAAAAAGCTACTGTGTTGTGTGTTTGACTGAATCTGCATCTGATTATTCTTTGCATCATAAGAGTGTGCATGAGTATACAAATGCATCTATTTTTAATGACTATGTATACATATACATGAAGGTTTTTATATCATTTATGTGTGTATTGGATATCAGGTTTTGTTTTCTTTTTTTTTTTTTTTCTGTTTTCAAATCCTGCTTCTGTTGTTAGAGGAGCAGGTGATGGTATAGAGAGCATTTAGTGTGTATTCTGGAGTACAGCATGTGTGTACAATAACCTAGGTGACCTGGACTCGTTAAAAATATTATCCTCTTTTTTTTCCCATGGTGATCAGTAGAAATGAATTTCGGCTCCCCTAAGTCACAGGACACAGCCATGGTATGAGCTGGAGCAAGTGAAAGAACAGAAAAATTTAACATTCTTATTTATCATATAGATATTTATATAATACATTACATTTTCAGTGTGTTCAGTGGCAAAAGATGGTAGTATCCATGTTGTATAATAAATGACATGTGTCTCCTTTGGCAGACACTTAGTCCATTCAGCCAACTAACTATTTACAATGCTTTACTTTTGAAAAAAAAAAAAAAAAAAAGAACAATAACAAAAATTCACAACAGTCTACTGTTTCTTCCTGTCTCTCAGAACACTTTTCCAGGGTGAGCTGTGTGACTTGGAGAGCTGTTCACTGAAGTTAATATCTTAATCACACTGTTCCCTGCAGACTGGAGCAGATCAAAGAAACAATAAAACCTCTGTCATGCACAGGACAAAGAACCTGATCACACCATGCTTCTCAGGTGACTGGCAGGTGTTGAAGATTTTTGGGGCAGCATTTGTGACTAATTGCTCTCTTTCTGTACCTCAAGTTTGTTATATACTTTAATATTGAAAAAAAGTCTTTTACAAGATTTTCTTTTTCTCTTCTGTCTCTATATTTCACCTGTAGTGGCATGGAAATTAAATACAGGATTTTCTAGAGGACGTATAATACTCAAGAGGATGAATATCAATATTTAAAGCAGTAGAGGCTGTGAAATTTTTCACTTTGGATTTTGCCTTTTTTTCCCCCTTACTTTTAAATATTGTACCATTATTATTCAGACTTTGACTGTTTTTCATCTTGACCAAACAGCCCATTAAATATATAAAGTGTAGGAAAATATTCATATTTTCTTCAAAGTTCTTTCAAAATAAGCAGAGACATTGTTATTGGCCCTAATATGTAAAGTTACACTGTCTGTTCTGTGATAAACTAAGTCCACTCACACTGAACCTGATAGAAGGGCAGGGTGCTTGATGGCTATAGTGAGAGGGATGAAGGGGACAGTAAGGCATCTGCAGTGATTTTTTTGAAAATACCATTACTTGACCCAAGGGCAGAGAGCAGCACAGACCCCTCAGGTGGAAGAGTGTCAGTCTTTAGGATGAGACAGGCTAATCCCTCCCGTAATGGGCTTTTTATCTTAGTATTAGTATCAATTATATACTTCTATTTTTCATTTTATTTTCATGTCTATCAGAGACAGCATTTTTCACAATGCTGGTAAGAGTTCTGATCTTAGGTTGGTGTCTGGATGATGAGACTAGTAAAGTTTTTAAAGGTCTTTTTTGGATCAAGTCCTTGGAAGAGAACATATGTGGCTGTTCTGATTTTTTTTAAGTTGTATGTTAAGTTATAAAATTTATGATCTAGAAAATCTCACACTGAAATAAAACCTTCTGCAGAGACACATAATCATGGTGATTAGCAGGGACAGCAGTTATAGAACAACACAATAGTTTTAGGTGTAGAATAAGTAGAACTGTATGTTCAGATGAACTTTTTTTAAAGGCTGGCAAACACTTTTCAAATACCTATTTGTCAAACAGTCCTACTCTTCTAAAGGAAAGTTCAGTTTTCCTTACTTTGCTTATCATTCCAAGCCTATTCCATGTAGTTGCTCTTGACTTGGCTTGGATTTGCCAGATATGAGGCAGCTTCAAACAGAATGCAAGGGTGACAGAGCACTGGAACAGGCTGTCCAGAAAGATTGTGGAGTCTCCTCTGTAGATATTCAAAACCCACCAGGACATGATCTTGCAAAACCTGCTCTAGATGAGGCTGCTTTAGCAGGGAGTTGAACTAGATGATCACCAAAGGTCCTTTCCAGCCCCTGCCATTCTGTGATGCTGTGATTCCATGATTCTGTGGTTTTGTGATTATGTGAATTGATGGTACATTATTTTATTACAACATGGAAAATCATCACATAGGAAGAAGCCTAGTAAGTATTGTTCACAGCAGAGTTCTCCTTGCTATAAATTAAGAAGGCCAAAAGCTGCTTCTTATTGAACGTGGCAAGAATAAGACGTGGTGTGGTGTAACTGGAAGATTCCCATCTGTGGGGAGTCAGAGTGGCGCAAGGAGGGGAAGGTGGGACATAGGGCAAGGAGTTTGGAGCCTGCTGCAACTTCTGTTGGTCATGTGTGATAAATGACTGCAAATTATTATCCCTTGACTTTTCCTCTTGTTACAGGTAGGAATTAAATCCTCCCAATATATACTGAGTGAAACCTGACCCAATAAAGCAGATGCCATTCTCTCCCAAAATAAATGGGGAGGAGTATCAGGAGGCTTTCATTATCGACTGAGTAGTAGATGAATGAATGCTCCCCAAGCCAGCCCCAATCTTCTCTTTCACCTACCTGATTCCTTCAGTTGAAGGTCTGAAACCTTTCATACCATCTCCCCAATGTTTTCCAAGTTACCTACAAAAGGTATGACAGGAATAAAACATGGGGTTAAATAACTTGGCCTAGTCCTTTCTACTACTCCTAGAAATACCTATGATACCTCTGTTAAAACCTTTTTGCGCTCTGGCAGTGTACAAGCTGAGGCTCAACCAATTGTTGGTTAAGCCTTACCTTTTGTTGTCAGCTCTTGAACTGTGGTGGAATCTCTTGGAATACAAACTTTCTGGAAGATAAGAGTGGTGGCATCAGTGGTTAAAAACAAAACCTACATTAAAAGAGGTAGATGAGTAAGACTGCCAAGTGACATACTAATGCCAGGATATAAGACTAAATTACTTATCTTACTTACACATGATAATTTGATCTTTGATTATATGTTCACATACTGTTTTAAGAGGATCCTTGCCTGATTCCATGTACCTGATGTGCTGCACTCATTTGACATACTAAACAATGTTCAGCTGCAGTCTCCTTGTTCAATGTGTAGCTGGATGGCTGGATGCCTTATTTACTGCATTCCCTTCTAAAATTAGAATTATAAATTTCCTCACAGACTTTCTTGTGGTATTTGTGGTGAAATTAGAGAGCTTAAAAAAGTAATTAGTACTTTGTCAGACTACTGTGAAACAAACTGGATTTATTTCCATTTAGAGATGAGGAACCAGAGCACGGACAGAATAGCTAGAATATATTCTCTGCTTTTTGAGCCTGATTTAAGGTCACTAAGACACTATATTTAAGTATTTATTATGTGTTTATTATGTGTTATTTATTATAACAAGAGTTGCAGGTGCCACCTTCACAAAGATTTCCTAGAAGTGGTTCCAAAATCTATTGGAAATTTACTGAAGCATATAGTCTTGAAAGTATCTTTCTTATGATAGTACTTCAGTGCAAGGTTTCTTCTGCTAGAGTATTTGAGATCCTCTCAGCAGAACTAAACATGGATGATGGTCTGACTTCCACTTAGAGGGATAGTCTGTGCTTAGTTTTATTCATCATTTTAATGCCATGTTGCATTTAATATCACCCAGATTTCCCCACCTACATTTGCTATTTGTAAAGGTTTTTTTTTCTGCTTGCCCCGGATTTCCAAAATATGATTGTTCTAACCCTGAGGAAAGGCCTCAAATCTACTGTTTATCTGCCAAATGCTTACTTAGTGGAAAACAAGTAACAGATGACCTTTCATTAATATCTGCCCCTTTTTCTGGTATCAAGTATGTTTATCTAATATTTTTTATTCAAATTATCCATTCCTATATGCTTAAAAGGTTGAATTCCTTAGGCATAAGGTACTTGCAACCATTGTCCATAGTACAAGGAAAGGTATTTTCTTTCCTTTGAAGTTTGAAGTCATTTTATCATGCATTAGATGCAGACAGTTTGCACTTTTAGATGAGATGACACTGCATAACAAGAGAGCAATCACATCTCAGCAGCCATGACCTGATGTAGGGACATCTAGTGACAATTGCTTTTGGATATAAAGGACAGAGATTAAGCAGGGCAAGAAGGCAGTGGAGTACCACAGGAAGGGCAGCATGTGGTAAATGAACCAGCATGAAGTTGACTGGTCATTATTTTTTAACACAGCTGATCTGGCACTGTGAATTGATATCAAATCAGTGCTTTGGACCATGTGGCATGAGAAACCCTAAAACTGGATTTTGAATTTCATGGAGATGTGGCCTGGGATTTTACCTTGTGATTGTTACCACTGATGAACTAACGTGTGTCACTGGTTTAGATCTTAACAGCAACTTCACAACCTCTCTTGGGCAACTTGTGTTGGTGCTTGGTCATCCTCACAGTGAAAAAAGTGCTTTCTGATGTTCAGGGGAAATGTCCCGTGTTTCAGTGTGGGCCCTTTGCCTCTGATCCTGTCACTGGGAACCACTGAAAAGACTCATCACCATCTTCCCTGTATCTTCCTTGCAGGTATTTATGTATATGTTGTTAAGAACCCTGTGAGCCTTCTCCAAGCTGACAATTCCCAGCTCCTTCAGCCTTTCCCTAAAGGAGAGATGCTCTAGACCCTTAATAATTAGGAGGTTCCTGTCAACCTATTTTTCCAGCCTTTCGAGGTCTCTCTCAGTGACAGTATGACCCTCTTATTCATCAGCCATTTCCCCCAGTTTTGTGTTATCTGAAAGCTTGCTGGGGGTACACTCTGCTGCATCATCCAGATAATTCATGAAGATGTCAAGTAAGATCAAAAGCAACTATGGCCCCTCCAGTTTAGAAATGTATGATTGTACCGAGGAGCTGTGTCAGTGAATATGCATCCTTTAGCAGCATCACACATGCTGAGCGATTACATCCAATCTCAATCATCCTTTCCACTCTTTCTGTGGCTAACTGTTATGACATACTAATGAAGAATTTTTGAATTTTCTTGAAACTTTGATACAGCCACTGCTCCGTAATCTCTTTGGTGCCAAAAAGGGACATACATGCAGTTCAGAGACAAGAGATCTTACCTTTCTTACAACAAACTACCCCAGCACTGAAAATTTATTTAACGCTCCTTGCAACATGCACAATGTGGGTAAATATGTAAATTAATATATGGAGAGACTTCTATCAGACAATCAGAATAGAACAGATTTCCAGAATCATTTCAGTCAGAGAAAACCTTTATGATCATCAAGTTCAACCCTTCACTCAGCACTGCCAAGGCCACCACTAAAGCATATCCTAAACTCCCCATCTACACATCTTTTAAACACTTTTAGGGATGGTGACTGCACCACTTCTCTTGGCAGCTTCTTCCAGTGCTGAACAACCTTTTCCACAAAGAAATTTTTCCTAACATCCAACTTAAACTACTACTGGTGCAAACTGAGGCCCTGTGCTCTTGTCCTATCACCTGGGAGATCCCTCACTTCATTACAACCTTCATTTTACTACAACCTCCTTTCAGGTAAGTAGTTGTAGAGAGTGATAAGGTCTCCCCTGAGCCTTCTTTTCTCCAGACAAGTGTGTTTTGTGTTCAATTTCTAGGGACTTTCACTGATACTCAAAAGTGAATTTACCTTTTTGTCTTCAAAATGTGCTCCTCTACACTACCTAAGAGGATAAATGCAATACTGTTACTTTTCGGGGCGGGAGTGGGGGGGGTGGGGAGGGTGGAAATGACAAAACGAAACATACAACCTTGAATTCTGCTTACAACGTCTTTTTCTTTGGCTTACTCAGAGTATTTGACCAATTTTCAGCTATTCAGGAAGGTAGTTACACAAATTTTAGCCACTGCTATGTAGAGTCATACCAAAAACTTCTTCTTTACAGTTAGTTGAAAGCTATGTTTCAAATGTTAGCATCCAGTCAGCAAAGAAAACTGTGCATGTAATTTGGTTGACTAAGCTCACAAAATAAATAGTGAAGAGTCATAAAAAAGCCATAAAAGTCATAAGGTCATAAAAACATCAAAACTGTAAATATATTATCAGAAATGTTTCATACCTACTTAAAGAGTAGCTAGATGACTAATACATTTCCTTTACTATGAATAGATCCATAAATTTGACTGATGAACCTCAAAGGAGTATTATGGGCTTCACAACAGAGTCTGAGAGTAAGTAGTACTTTATTTCAAAAGTACATAACTTAGTGGAATTGTACAGACAGAACAGCTTATTCAGTCAAAGTTAGAGTACCAAAATCTGGCCATTCATGAATTAGGGTCAGATCAAACCTCCCTTTGACCTCAGTGGGAGTTTTGCCATTTGCTTCAATGAAAGTCGAATCAAGCTATCAATGCTTTAAAAGGTTCAATAGGGAGTGTTATTGAAATGCAAATGTACATGTTCCCTTAATCTGAACTTCCCATCTCCCCATTCAGAGCTGTTTGCAGAGAGTTTTATCATGGGCTGTTACTCTGGGACCTGTGTTAGACAGAGATTTTTGTGTGCTCATTAGAGAAATATCCTGTAGTACAGGGGAACACACCTTCAAATTTTCTAAGTATAACTCTAAGTAAATCTAGTGAGTTTGGTCTGAAAAGCAACCAAGCCTTGCTGTATCACCAAGACTGAACAAAGGTGAAGTTAACTGTGCTGTTGAGTAGAGTATGTTCACTTAACTCTTAGTGTGAGTTGACCCAGTTGGTGTTATGAAAAAGAAGATCTTTCAGATATTCAATTGCCAGGAGAGGCTACTTGCAATGGTTTCATATAACACTTAAAACTACTAGAGCTGCAAAAGCCTTGCATAGTGAAAAATGGAAGTTTGAGCTCATGTATTTGATACAACTTAGTGCCAGCTCAGTTTCATTCTTTGTGGATTTGATGTCATCAGCACAAATGAGTGGACCCAAAAAGGCTCCATTTTGTTAAAATCAAACCACGCCTGTCTTTCTCCTGCCTACCACAAACCCCCTTCCTATTGCAAATGCCTGTCTTTCTCTTCGTCCTCACCAGCAATAGTAATTATTTACACCAAACCAGTTTCACTGGGGAGCAGACAAAACCTGTTCAGCTTGCTTGAGGTCTTGAAAGCAGTCTAGAGCTTTCAGCTGCAGACAGCAGGCCAGCCTACATACATCTTCTGGGCCCAGTCAGGAGTGGACACACACACAGCCGGTTGCTTGCCCAGGCAGGAAATGCACACCTTCTGATTGGTGGCTTTGAGGCAAAGCCTTGCATGTCAGCCTCTGAGGGGGACAGAGCTCAGCATCACTCTCATTGGGAAAAGACCAAAGGAATTATTTTGTGAGAGATGTGTTACACAGACCCACCTCAGTTATTTCCTAGTGCTCTTTGAATACAGCAGCTAAGATAAAAGAAAGCAAAGCAGCACCTTCCCCCTCACCTCCCAAAGAAAACCAACAACTCCCCACCCACCCAACAAAACACCTTCCAAAAAATTTAAAATCTAATTGCAACCGCTTCATGGTGTAGTGATGGAAGAAAAGAGCTAAATGGATTAGCTCAAACTCTTAAATTTTTCCTTACTAGATATTGATTCAGTCACACCACTGGGACATAAGAAGGGCACTTCTGTTCAAGTTAGAGTCTGTTACTATTGCATATGGCAATTGTTACAAATTTAACCTTTGTTCTAGGTGTGTAGTAAGCTAATTAAAAAGATAGATAACTTGCTCATTGTTATTAAAGCACTAATAATATTATCTCTTATTTCCCTATCAGTAGTATTTTAATTGTCAAGGACACATGGCAGATCACAATGCCACCTACATGTTTTTCAGGGACCAGAAGTTGCATCCTTACTGTAATATAAACGACACAAGCTTGTTTACTATCCCATAACTATCCATATTGTTTAGTTTTTAACCTACTTTCTGGCATGGGTTTGGCCTTGCTCCTCAGCTGTATCCTAGACACAACTTGGGAAGAAGTACGGCCAGCCACCTGCTATTGACTGCTGAATGGCTGAAGTTGCCATGTCTGAGGTTGGCAGGGAGGCAGAAGAAGACAAACAAAAAGTATGAAAATCATGAGTTCATATTTATTCTTGAGAACAGAGAATGATCCCTAAATAGTTTTGTTTACTTGACTAGATTTAGAGTATAAATTCCCACTCACTGTCATGATACTTGTAATTCCCATTAGAACAAGTCTTGTTCTAATACCAATAATTCTCTGTAAAGAAGAAGCAGAGGTCAGAAAAGCTTTCACAGGGTTATTTAAGCAAACTTATTCATACTACTTATATCCTCTTTCTCTACTTTCGGCCACAAGTCATTTTATGCAGGTGAAGAGGACTGTAGGTACATGAAAGCAATTTTATAACTCTAGAGGATGCAAAAAATCCTGGATGACCCTGGGCTACAGTGAAATTTAGAAGAGAGATGTCATTTCATTCACTTCAATTCAATGCACATTATCAAACAAGAAGAATTGTTGGGGGCCCTTTGGGTGTACTGAGCACTTTTCCAGGTGATCCATATACACCTGTATGCTTTCACCTATGATTGTAGAGCAATGTCTTTCACCATCACTTGTTTTAGATGCTAGTTGAAATAATTTTCCCAGCAGCACAACTCTTCCTAAGATCCAACATGAATCCATGAGTCTGAGAGGAGTGCTACTTCCGCTCTTATTAAAACACTGCTTGCAAGCACTGCAAGCTTGTCTTGGAAAACTCCCCATTGAGTAACTTTGCTGAGCAGGATTAGTCCTGCTTAGTTTATGAGATCCAGCATGATCACAGCTGTGATGATGTTGCACCTAGCCAAGAGAATAAAGCAACCACATCTTGCATATATATCTATTTGGTAAATAAAGAAAAAGAAAAAAAGTGAACTAATTGAGGAGGGTTTCTTTTTCAGGATTTTTTCACTCTCTTTATAATTAATTACACTTTGTTCACCATTTTGAGGGGATTTATTTTTAACTTTGGTTGAAACTCTTTTGTACAGAAGTCTGTATTATACGAATTCCAGTTTTTTTTTAGCAATGGATTAAGTTGTGGGAGACTCTGACCTTGTGATACTACCATGTTTCTGCTAAACAAAGTCCAGTATGCCAAACAAAGATGTAGCAAGTAGTTACGAAATGGCACGGCTATTACACATGCTTTTGATTCTCATTGTCTGGTGTTTATTTTGGGATAATTCTGTTTTGAGAGTGGAAAAACCAGACTGTAAATAAAAGGGAGGCCTACAATACATGCATTATGCTACATACTTCGCAAAAGGCTGATAGAGGGCTCTTCAGTGAGTGCCTAGGAAATAAGAAAATTATTTTCAATAGTGAAAAGAAAAGGTAAGAATATTCTGGGACACCATGACAAGTCAGAAAAATAGTTATTGACCCACTTGCGCAAAGCCTGAGTAATTTACTGTTGCAGCTCGAAGTCTGTGTTGTTTCGCTCCTATGTAATGTTTCTAGGTCACTGTCTCTGGTGTTGTTCTAAACCATGCAGCTCCACTCCAAACACACCTCCCTCCTGCTGGAGAGTGAGAGAATCCCTATTGCAGCTTCCAGGAGATGTTGAGTTATCTGGTACTGCATTTCCACTCCTGACTTCTCTCCCATATTACCCCACCCATGAAACTAGATGATAGGAAAGAAGAGGGAAGGGAACAGGTCAGGCTGAAAGTCAAATGAATCCAAAGACTTAAAAGAGTGCAATAGTAATCCAAAATCATAGTCCAAGAGACACTAATGCCATTTTAAGATAAAACTTTTGTTGGTGACGTGGATTCAGCCCTTAGTCCCAGAAAACATAATCAAAATTATCTACTTGTCGTTTTATAGCTCTATAAATCTTTGAGGCCAAATTCTGTCCTTCTACAAATGCAGGACTCCATTTATTCCATGGGGAGTTGCACTCCTATATCAGAGGGTAAAATCTGGTTATATTTTCTAGATAGCAATAGGAAAAAGGGGAGGTCTTTCACTTTTAAAAACATTTACTGTATCCTAGCAATGTGCAGTGATGCTATGCAAGCCTGACAACAGACAAATTGTATTAAGAGATATTGAACCTTAAAGAAGACAATGTGATAATCTTTGGGAATCTATAGGTAGGGTAAATCCCAAACATTGATTCTAGGCACAAAGCAACTAATGCAATATAGAAGGAAATATCTTAAACCCCTGTGTTGAAGTTGATGCAAACCTCAAGAAAATCTGACTGTCCAATAATATAAACAGACAGGGGAATTAGGAGAAGCAAATATTTCGTTCTCAAGGTTTTGTAACTCAAAAAAGTTGTATCTACCTTTTTTTTTTTAATCATGTGTAGGCTGCATTTGCAAAGTCTTAGCTTTAGATTGTTGTTTTACAGCTTAGAGCTTAAGTGATTTTAAAGTTCTTAAAAGCAACAACAAAATTCTCTCCATAAGCAAATAAAGAATGAATCAGCTGTTTAATTCCCCAGGATGAAAAAATTAAAGAAACAGGAAAAATGTACTAAAATAACAGCTTTATGATCTTGTTAGCTACAACATATAGCTAATTAGAGAAAACATTCTGAATTTAAACTTTGCTGTAATGAGAAATTGCTATTCACAAAGGCACAGTATAACTGCATGCAGCCTATCACTATTTATGATGACAAGTTGACTCTTGAATAAGTTGTGCAATTACCAGAGGAGGAGAGAGAAATGGGAATCTGAAGATGACAAACACTGCTGGCTTCCATAATCTCAACTTCTTTCAGCCATATTTACCAATTCACAGAAACATGAACTGCAAACAGAGTAAAAGAAAAATGGCACTGCTAGAAGTTTTTCTATGAAAACCTTAAAACAATTTCATTTCCATCCTCTAAAACACCATAAGATGTGTTCTTAGTCTTAGTGACCATGTTCTGCCTCTTCAGCAATTTACCATCTTACAGTTTTGAGAACTACCATTTGGTCAGAATTTATTGTAGCTCATTAGGTGCTCTACCAAAATCTTTCAAAGGAAGTGTCTCCCAAAGGAATGTGCTAAGTGGTATGGATGAAAATTTGAGAAATATCAGACAGGAAAAGACTTATTTATACTCCTGCAAATGCAGCATATCTTGGTACATCTTCATGTTTTGTTGCCTTGCATACTTCTGACTTGACAGCATCATGCTCTGGAGCTTGGCTCTAGAGATGAAGGGAAGGAACAAAATTCCCAGAGGGAATTGCAGCACATTCAGCTGTGGTGGCAGGACACTCTGCTTGACCCTTTGAGCAGAGCTGATGCAACTTTTGAAACAATTTCATCTCCTGTCCCTGTTGAAGACTCCAGCAATCATAAATGAAGATTGAGAGAGGGGAACCTGAATCAGGTGTTTTTGCATAGCTCAGCAATGGACTCAACTTTTTGACAAGGATTAGATGCTAGTATTTTAACGGGCAGTTACAAAGTATTTGCCAAAATATATTTCTCATATCCAACTGTATTAATATAATGAATAAATAATTTAAAATATACACTTATAAAAATGAAAGAGTTGCAATATTCAAGTCTTCTTTATCACTTAGGTGAAATAAGAAAATGGTCCTTATGGAAACCTTAAAGGAATCCTCTAGCTGCTGTATATTTGGGTTCTTGAAGAGGAGATAAAGGCATGGTTCTTCATTTACAGATATTTTTACAGCTACTGAATATCTGGTTTGAAGCCCTTATGGGTGAGGCCCTTTCTCATGACAAGTCCTTACTGATGCCTTCTGCTGCAAATGAGAGCAATATCTGAGGCCTTTTTTTACTTAGATAGCTTTCCTTCTCACGAGTTTACCAACGGATCGGGTCATTCTCAGTGCCCAGTGATTTTGTGGTAACTCTTTGGTTTAGAGTCCTCCAGAATGATATCTTTAACATACTTATGAAACTTCTTCACCGGTGAAATATGTGGGCTAAGCCCAAAACCAACACTAGCACATCTGGGGTATCTATATTTTCTGGCATCACTTTCCAGTACAGCCACATAATAATTAAATAGCTGGCTGATATCATAGCCAGTCTGGATAGCTGTTTTATCAGATGTTAAATGGCAGGAAAACATACAAAAATAGCAGTGGCAAGCTCTGCTTTATATGATAACCTCAGAATGCATCATACAAAATAAGGCATTATTAGCTCTTACTAATGGTTGAAATAACATTCACATTTAAGTGGTAGTGAAGTCACTTAACTGATAGCAATGGAGTCCTAGTAATTGCTTTCTGTGAGTTCCCTGCGATGCTCTGGTGTTGAATATAGCTATTCCCAAAGGAAGCCATGATGGAGGTGGATGGTATACCAGTGGGGTGACATTTTCCACATCCAGTGACCAAGGGAATGTGCTACATCTGAGAATGCCAAGTCAGGGACTGCAATTTCTTTTGCCCTCATGCTTCTCACTTAAATCTGTGTCTCATGGTCCATTTCTAAGTTGCTAGGCATCACAGCCAATCTAATTGTTATCCTTCTCATCATTGACTTATGGATGGACAAGATTAATCACAGGTCATTTAATCAAGCCAGATCCTCTAATTTCTGTTTGCATTTGGGGTTTTTTGATAAGAATTATCTGCATTAGTTCACTACTCCAGTACTGTATCCTGTCCATTTGCAGCAGACATACTGTCCCACAGTTCCCAATGTCTCTGGACAGCAAATTCTTCAGCTTTGTCATGTTTCTGCCACTTCCTTTTCTTGTAAATCTGCTGTACCTCCAGCTGCCACCTGTGGAACGGGGTTAATTAAATCTGCCTCATATGCTGGGGCTGCTGGGTAGGGCTTAATTCCCTGGGTGTGTCTCTACTGCTGCTTTATTTTGGATGAGGCTTTTGAAGTGGACTTCTTCATCTGCTCTGATTACCACACTTGGGTACATCTTGGAGCATGTCTCACCATATGCTTCTTGGGTCCTTCCTTGTGCTCAGCTGGAGGACTCACTCCAGCTCCACATCTGATGCTGTTCAATCAACAGGAATGGAATAAAGCTAGTTCAAACTGAAACCTTCAAAATATTTATCATAGGGGATATTGAGTCTCTGGTAGGAACTGTTTTGCTCTGCAGGTTCATTGCTATTGTGCCATGGTATATAATGAAAGCAGAGACATTATAACTGAGGGTTGCCTTTGTGATCCTTGGATGAAGAGAGCAGCAAAAGCACGAGGTTTTGTGTGCATTTCAGAGAATAAATGCAGCCTTTGTGTTTTAATCCCAAATTTTGGCTTTATTTCACTGTACCATTTTAGTGGGAGATTCCATAGTTTATATAAGAAAGTTTACCTTAGAAGATCTAATAGCAAATGGAACCTGCTTCTGCACTTATGTAAATAAAATCTATTCATGCTGAGCTCATTCTGGTCCATGGACATTAACCAGCAATGTTTATTTTTTTATACCTGGCAAATTTCCCTGAAATTTTCATTTTGAATAGATGCAGAAGGTTAACACCAGTAGTTTATTTTGATACACACTGTATACACATCCTAAGATACTAAGCTACATTTTGGGGTTACAGTAAACTTAGTTTTTAAGTCCTCCACAGCAATATTCCCCTTACCCCACCATATGCTTGAAATGAAAATATAAATGCAAAAGAACCCTTGTACATGTCATTCCCTTGCAGCACTTCTGTGTTTTAGAGCACACCATTTTTACTAATGCTATCCTGTGGTTGGTTTTTATTCCACTCTAATATCTTTCACTCTGATACAATTCAGATTGTCTCTGCAATATTACTTTCAATATAAAGAAGCATAAGAATAATGAGGCCAGGAAAAATAACTTTTGTTACTTGCTCAAGTCCCTGATTTTTCTTTTGTCCTGTACAAACCTTGTTTTTTTCTGTTTACCATCACTATTGACAACACTACAGAAACCCCTGGCCTTTTGCATGGTGGCAAAGTATCATTCACTTTCGTGCACATTATTTTATAGGCCAGCTATGCTCATACCCTCATACCTATAAAAATCTCTCCATGTCTCTTAGCCAGCAGAAGGTGCTGAGGAATGATGCAACAAATATCTTTTCACTGAGATAGCTGGGTTCCCTCTGTGCTCAACACAAAGATTTTCACTAACTTGTCACATCATTGTCGCATCAAAGTGAGGATTTTAGTTCTATTTTTAGGATGGCATTTGGCTAGAGCAGGGACATTCTTCTTTTGCTCTTGTTTTAATTAAATAACCTTTAAGACAAGTGAGCAGGAACATTCAATCCAAAGCAATGCTTTCTGTTACTCCAAGAAGGAGCAGTGTGAACGCATAGCATTTATTAAAGACTTGGCTCTTTTTGATCTACTTGGGATAAATGGCAATACATTACAATGATAGAGGTGGGATAACCAATAAAGAGAGGAAGTATTGCTAATCCTTAAACTAACTAGCAAGACAAACTGCAATCACAGCTTTAGATGATATTTTATGTTAAACAGTGATCAAAGAAAATCCAAATAAGGTAAGCAAATATAGAAAGATTTTCTTGTTTTCAAATTAGTGACTACTGGTTATCATTCACCCCTTAAAATTCCCCTACATATTTGTTAACAGTAGTCCTAACATAACTAAAATGACTACTGAACCTTTCAAAAGTAATCCCCACTCCAACTGCCGCTGCAAGTTTCCATGTAATGGCTGAGTAAATGTCTTTAGCATTCTTCTAGGGAACCAATGGCAAGGGCTGGAAAACACATATTATTTCTCATGTCACTGTATTCCTTCAATTTTTTGGAAGTTTCACTTCTCAGTGTGTGATGTGGACACCTTTCTTCCAGTAAGGTCTATGAAACCAGATAATCACTGAACACAAAGACTTTATTAACAAGAGCAGACAGGCATATACACCTTGGAATATTTAATCAGCTACTAAAGCAATCACTGAACCAGCAATGATTAGTTTAAACAAAATATGGAATATCATGGAAGACACCAGGGTGAGAGAATATATACTATACTTCCCATCCATAAAAATGGGAGCCTAATAAATTATAAATGCCTAGAAAGATAATGCTGTTACCGAATAAATCCTACAATACTACAATGTATAATCACTTTGTGGATACTTTGAACATTTTTACAGTGATAAAAAAGTGTTGTATTGATTTATCAGAAACAAATCCATCTCATTTTTCTTTGACAGATTAATTGGCCAAGGAGATAAGGATGAGGAGTAGACTTGTTTGATCTTGATTTTAAGAAAGTTTTCCACACAGTCTTACACACTTTTCTGAAAAAGAAACTGGAAAAATGCACTGTAGATGAGTTCACCATAGCATACATGTGGACAGATGTCACTTGTTAGTCTACTTCTAATACTTATTTTCATGAATGGCTTGAAATATGAAGCAGTGGATCTTCAAGTTACACCAGCAAATAGGAAGTGCTAGCATTTCAGGGGACTGTGTTAGAGCCTGGAGAGACAATCTGATATGAGTGGTACAAATTCAGAAAAAATAACAAGTGTAGTTTGCCACAGATATCAACTGCATGAATACAATATGGGAGAAGTTTTTGTGCTATGCAGGACAATAAAGAAACCTGAAGACTATACAACCCCTATGCTAAGTAGGAGTAAGCTGCATTATAGGGCTGAGGAAAGATGAATCTCATTGCAGAACATCCTAGTAAGACTGCCTTATGTTCTGTTTTACTCTGCTGGTGCTGGGGAGTCAGTACTTTGTCCTCTTCTGGGCATCATGCTATGAAATTATAGATAGATATATAGAAACAAACTGGAGAGAGTTCAGAGGAGAAGAAGAATAATAAGTAGTATGGAAAACGCACTGCATGAAGAAAGGTCAAGAGAACTGGTACTGTTTAGTCTAGAAAGAGAAAATGAGAACAATGTGCCAGAAGCTTTCCTGTATACAGAGCTAATTGTTCACCATGTCCACAACAGGCAGACAAGGAGGTGAGAATTTAATTTACAGCAAAATGTTTGGCTGTCCTGTTAGGGAAAAGCTGTAAATTGGAGGGCAGTGATATGGTAGAGTAAGTAGGTCTCCAACAGAGCTTGCAGAATCCAGTGCAGAGGATGAATTTGAGCAGGGGTGAGGTGTGTCTCCAGATGGTCCAAGGGAGTGAGGATACCTGAAAGCAGAGACAACATTTGTCTGACAGTGTGTTCATGTTTTCTGTCATTCAGTTTTCTAACAAGAAAAGAAATTCCCACTGGATTTCAACTGGTGACAAAGTACTTCAGAGTATTTCTCTTATCTTTAAGAGATATTTATTTACCCACTTTCCATTATTTCAATGTCCTCTCTTCTTGCTCAGACTACTCCCCAAAACTCACAGCAACCTGTATGTTCCTATCACTATTTCATTTGGAGTTTATTGCTCACACTCCCATTTTGTGCAATGTGAAAAAACATTCTCACATTTAGAAGTATGCAATATACTGATAACAGTTTAAAAGGAAAATATTGACATTAGTCTGGCTGTGATAATGTGAGTAAATATTTAGCTGACTATTTCGTAGCTAAGTAGTCAAGAAATGATGTAAAACCCAAAACCAGATGTATAACAAGAAGATTCAGTTCCCTTTACTCCTTTCCTGGCTCCAGAAATAGGTACTAGCACAGAAGCAAAGACTTAGCTGCTTTCCACATGTCTGGACATGCCAGTGTCTCAACTCATCTTATTTCAAATGACCCTTTAAAATACATCAGTGCTGTAATGCATAAAAGGAACCTGCTGTGCAATAACATTTTATGTAAATTGTGACTTGTGGTTGTTGCTACAGGTCCAGTAAGCATTACAAGCACATTTCATCCCTACACTTTAACTGCCTGTCTTAAACACCTGCCTTGTATTTGAGATTGCAAACTTTTCAGGTCAGAGTTTACCTGATGTCTGTACAGTGCCTCACACATTGCCCTCCTGCCTGTCATTCTCATTTGTATCTAAGATTTATCCACACTATCTACTTTAGTTCTACAAATCCAAGCTATGTCTAAACTCTTCTTTGTAACACCTATAAGTTGCCAATTCTGAGTTATCCTCTGGGACTTTTATTAATTCACCATGAACCTTTTTACTACAATCTTAACTTCCTGTCCTTTGGCTAAAGCAATGCTGTCCTTCTCCTGTCATTCCAAGAGGCTTTAGCAGTGCTTATTTTCCTGTTCCTATGGCCCTGTCTGCACTTCCACTGGCTCCTCCTTTACCACCACATCAAATGAGCTACCCCTTGCTCTTCTTAGGCTGTCTAATGGCTTGCTGCCATATTCCAAACAGCCAGTTTTGTTCTCTCTCTTGCCAGCTTTCATCACCCACATCCTAGATTTTCAGACATGTACTTGCACATTCCCAGCTCAAGGTTTCTCAGCAGAGTAGGCAAAATCAAATTTTGCTACCCCAGCAAGTTGACTGCTGATGTGTTGGCACAGTTGAAAATGCTTTTTAATAGTTCCTTTTACTCTCTTTACCCCTGTCCATATCAATCTCCTCTCTCCCCTGCTCTCCCTTTTCCTCTCTCAATGCCTTTTAGGTTAGAAATTTATCAGGTAAGGAATCATTTATTTGTGTCCAGCACAATGAGGTCTTGGCCAATGACTGGAACTCACAGATAAGCTATTCAGTCTTCATTAACATCTCAAAGTTTCTGCTTTCCATTGCAACATACATGGGTTTTAACAAGATCAACAGAGTTGCTCCCAAACTACCGATCATTAAGCATTTCTTCATTTTATTTTAACACTGGCAGATCCAGCTCTCATTTCCTTATCAGGAAAAAAATGCACAAAATCTGTGCCTTTTAAGAACTGCATAAGACTTTCTGCTTTTCCTTTTCTTTGCTGATTAGTCTTCCTCAACAGATGATTCTTGACCCATAGTTTTTATCCTGCTTGGTCATTTTACCATTCTAAATTATATTATCAACATTTTTCAGCCCTGTAAATCATATAATCAGTCACTACTGTCAAATCTGAAGACCAGAGGAATGCTCAGAGAACTTGTCCACATCTTTCATAGAGAAGCTCAGTGGAGTCTGTGGTGACCTCTAAGGGTTGCAAAACCCCTGTACCTGGAGCAAGAACACAGGGATTTCAGGTTTCCCCATCCTTCTCTTCATCTACAGAGAGCACATTTACTTAAACTTATGATTATGTCACTAGAATGAATTCAATATACCTTTTACTGTTGCTTATCTGGTTCAACTATTATTTGAATACCCTGGAGAAAAAACACATAAACCTCTAGAAGGTCAGCAGCATGCAGGTACCCTCAGCTATGCATCTTTTTCACTCTCAGTGCTGATAATAGAGGCCTGAATACCTGGCAGAAATTAGTAAATTCATAAAGGTCAACTGGCTGAAATTCACAGAGAGCAAAATAGAAGCAATCGTTTCAGGAAATGGAAAATATTTGGCAGGATTAGCCACAGCACTTCTCACCATGGGGAGCACTTCTCTGTCAAACAGCCAGCTGTAGTTATCATCTTTATGGATTTCCAGAAGCCTGTTGCTTTTTTTAGTGAGTGGCAGAAGTGCTAGAGCTACATGTCTGGCAACTTGGTCACAGTGATTTCCCTATTGGATGGGACTCCTGGCAACTTTCAGCATATTTACTGCAGCCTACTGTGCTTGGGAAGAAATTGCATCCACCCCGGAAAGAGCCACACAACAGCATTTGTGCCTGCAGCAAGACCGGAGATCTCATTGCTCTGCTTGTTCTGCTGGATGACTGCTGTATGACAACCCACTTTGAAGTCCCAAGTCTCCATCTGGAATGAAGAATCTTCAGGCAAGGTGTACCTGCTATGTGCCACACAGCATGCAAGCTGTTAATAAGGGTTCTTAGTAAGAACTCTTTTCATTTATTAAAATATAACTACATGTACAGGCAGTGGCAAATGAAAAGGAGAACCAAGCAGAAAGCGCAGTTGGCATTTTACCACTATGGCACAAAGATGAAAAAAAACCCCAACCTAACCAGAAGTCAGGAAAGACCATACTTGGTGAGTCACACTCAAAGTTTGTGGTTAGGACAGAAAATGAGAATTATGGTTGCCATATATAAGGTTGGACTTCATGGGAATCATAAGGATTGCTTTGGAATTATGAAACTGCGGAACTTCTTGGTGTTTGGCCAAGTCCCAAAACCCCTAGTTCAAGTTTCACTGTCTGAAGGCCAGTTTGATTAAGGAAGGAGACTAAACTCAAATGACTTGGGTTAGGATTTGGACTCTTCTATCTTCTTGATCATTTTGCCATCCTGTAGAAATTTTTGAAGCATATGAATGATTTCTTGAGGAAAAGAAAGCAAAATAAAACAATTTTTTTCTTCTGCTTTTGCTTTTTCTCAAATATAAGTAAAATTGTTAAACTTGGTAAAATTCATCATTCATTGTTGGAAAAGCACTACAAAATATATCTGCAATGTTTTCCTCAACTATAAAGATTAGTCAGAAATTTATGTATTTGGTTGCTACTTGGACTCAGTTTTGGGATCTCAAAATCTCCAGGTCCAATCTCTTGGTTTGAAAAAAGGCTGCTTTAAGAAAATAAGATTAGTAAATCCCTTTAGTAATGATTTTTTAGAGAGCCACAATGTACTCATTAAATGAGACTACTCATCTTCTATCCTTTTCCAGACCACTTTTCCTAAGTATCCTAATGATCTAGTTTTACTGCCAATAAAATTACTGGAAAAGAAATGCACTGGTGGTGGTTTCAATATATATTTGCAGTTCTGGAAAAAGTTTCAAACATCAATTTGAACTGTACAGGAAATCCTCAGATGTGAGTGTGAGCTAAAAATGGCACTGCTTGGTATAGTGGTTTGGTGCAGAAGCACTGGGCAGATAGAAGATTTCATACTCAGGATAATGAAAAAAGGGAAAAAAGCTTTGAAGAAGCAGCAAAAGAGTCAGGGATTTAAACAAGGCACAAAAGTCCTATATTTTACTTAATGTAGAAAAAACCCAAAATTGTAATAGACTTGAAGATAATGGGGGCATTTATAATGACAGAAACCAATTAAAAACCCATCTTTAGACCATTTTAAAAGAAGGTTACTCATTAAAAGGAACTGTAGATAAGATCTGAGTTGTAAAAAATTGTCAAGAAATGACTCATTACTGCCTGATTCGACACTTTTCATTTATGGCATGTCAGGAAAAAATTTCAGAAAATTAAAAGACTGAGGGTAAGAAATATGACAAACAAGTAGCAATTCATGTGATGTGGCTGTCTACATGAAAATTTTTCATCATTTGATTCATGTGTGGAAACCCCTAATAAGCCAAATTTTGTGAAGATGTTGATTTCTCAAAGGTATAAGCAGAACTGATGAGTTCAAAGACTTCAGTGTGGGTGCCAGCTGAAATTTCTTTACATCAGATGGAACAAGACCTATGTCAATTCACTAGTCCACTTGAAAAGGCTTATAGAGAAATGTTTCTAACCTCATTCAAACACAGATTTAGAGATAAGAGCGAGAAAAGTTTTCATCAGCAAAAAATCTGGTGCTTTAAGGGCTGGAAAATATCAATCATTGGATTAGTGGAAAAGTGGATGCTGCTAGATGCTAAGAGAAGTACAAATTTGCAAAGAAAACCAGAACAATAGCAAAAATAATTTTTTTCAGGTCTATAAAGAACAAGGAAGAGGCTTCTCATTAAACATGTGGCAGTTATTAGTAAGCCAGGGCAGAGAACATAGGTTTGGCCCTTAAAATAATTGAATAATTTGTCTCTGAGTTTGGTGGGAAGGATAATGTTGGGCGTGAAGGCTGGGGTGGAGGACTTAATGAAAGCAGACTGCAGAGGTGGGGAGGAAAAGGTGTGGAAGACTTGCTTTGTTCAGAGCCTCCAGAAAGGTGAAACAAATGTTAGGGAGCAAATAGCACTCTACCTGCAGTACAGCAACTGTGACTGTCAGTATATTAAGAATACCTCCATAGCACTGAATTCGGCCATGGCAGGCACTGCTGAAGTCATGCCGGGGCCGTCAGGCAGCTGCCTAATGGAAGGTATCTGGTTCTCTTTATCCCTATTCTCTTCCACAGAAAAACATATATATTTCTAAAATACCTTTTCTGCTGGCATCCTCCCTGCTGTGGCCAGTGCCTTGTGTGAACATGAAAGCTGGAGTCACTTACAACCCGTTGGTAAAACATTAAAAGAAAATATCTGCTTGCTGCCTGCTATTTGTATTTTTTTAAATGATCAGAATAGCAGAAAACTCTGGACTGTAAAGGTACAAGCTTATTTGAATTGCACATTTTAGGAGTTTCCTTTAAGAGGAGTCATTCAAATATTCTTTTAGAGGGAAGAACCTGCATTTAAAATGCTTCAAAGCAACCATGCAACACAATACTGAAGAAATATTAAAAAGAACAGCAAGTACAGTGGAGTAATTTTAACAAATAATAGAAACAATTAAGATAAAATAAATATAAGCAGAGCTGAAAAGAATTATGGCATAAAATACACACATGAATGCTATGATTAATGTAAAAGGAGATTGCATATTCTGTTATAAATGTTTAATGCCTTTATTTTTAACATTGCGGTTTACATTATGGATATAATAACCTTTCAGAAATGGCAGATAAATGACAATTTCAAGCTAAGAATTTTTCAACTACTTAAGGAAAGTTTGAATGCCAAGTTTTCTTATAATTTTTATTACAGTATATTTACATTAAAAGCTAGAGATATATAAACTAGAGCAAAGAATCCTTTACTCAGAAATATAATTTGTTTGGAATTCCTATGGCTCTGCTCTCTTACAGCAATATGCATGTATTTAAATGACAACAATAAATCCTAAGAATAAAATCTCAATGCTAACAGATTAAGATACACAATTAACAGATTACAATGCTAACAGATTAAGATACACAATATTTTAACATTTTATTTTGAAAGTTAATTTTATAATTCAACCAATACAAAAATTTCATGCAAAAAATTCTAAGAGCCTATGTTTTAAAAATTATGATATTGTTTATAGTTACAAACTAATAGTCGGTTTTGTACATTTTTGCAAAGGTATCTATCCTCTATTGATGACCTTCTTTGTATTTTTGCATTACTATGGAGTAATGTAGTCTTCTTTCAAGACTGGAGTAAACGAACTGTTGATGATCATGATAAGAGAGAAAACACATTGATGCATCATAGAAGATGGACATGAATCTTTTCAGATTGCTGGAAAATATTTGCTAGAAAATTAAATAGACATATTTGGAGAGCATGTTATTGCTATGAAATACAAAGCCCAGTTTGGGACACTTTTTGCATCACAATACCAATTCTTTCTTAGGACCACAGAAATGTAAAATGGGCACCATTGTGATTATAGATATTGTGAAAGACACAGGTTAAACTTAATGGCCCCACTGAAGTAATTCAGTTTTACAGAGATCTTCAGCTGGAGTGAATTAATGTGATCACTGAACTGAATTTTTCTGTGGAATGAATTTTTCATGGACCAGCTGAGCTGCTCTGTTGTGATGGTGCTGCAGAATGATAACATAAATTCAGAGCAAAGTATTGTACTGAACAACCAAATGCAAATGATAACAAACTGTTTTGTGTATCTGCAAGTGTTTGTGTGCTGCCTGGAGTTTAATATACCTTCTCAAATTTTATGTTTTCTCATAGTACTTGATCTGGACTTAGGAGAGATGCTATCGTGCTGGAACTCTCCTAGTGTGCTATGAATGACATAATTCACCCCTAATGTGAAAGTTCATGGTGAGGAATAGAAAGCTACTCTGCTTTTGATCAGTCTGTTATGCTGTTGTCTAAGGCATTACATAAAGCCTCTTGGGCAGAGCAATTAAACTAGTCAAAGCACTTGAACATGACTGGTTTGCTGGAAGCGCTGTGAGATGGCCTCATGGGGTCACACACTGGATTTATGATGATCTAATTCAAACTCGTGCAGCTGCAGGACTTTTTGTAACTTTACTTGCTTTATGTGTGGTGCCATTTCTCTTGGAGTGGCAGATTAGCTTGGAGGAGGATCTGGTATTGTCTTTCCAGTGTTTTAAGTACTTTTTTTTTTGTATTTGGAAATTGCTGAGCTTACATTAGGATAAGAATCTCTAGAGTGAAAAAGTAATTAAAATGACAAGCAAAGTAGATAAATTTACCTACTCCTTCAGTGGTTTTGGTATCCAAGTGTTTATAAGCCTCTGGCCAGAGTGGTTATCCTAAACTGCGGCTGATGTTCCCTAATTAACTGTTTCTATAGTGATGTCCTTCAGCCTCTCTTTAATGAGCATCTGGTATGCAAGTACTGGCAGTGGCAAGACAGCTGCATTGCTATGACATTGCACTTGCAGCAAGTGGGACTTGTGCATAGAGCAGGAGGATGATACTGCAGATTTTCACCTAGAGTACACTGGGACTTTTGACTAATGATGTGTGTTGCTTCATCACTGATACCAATCTTGATGAGGGAATCTGCTTTTTACACACTTAGTATTGTGTTCTGTATTCAGAGAGAGCTGTTAAAGATTAAATTCAAAATAAGGCAAAAGTATTAAAAAGCACAAAACTCACTATTTTTCATTAGATTGTCCGTCTGGACTTTTTTTCTGGAGTGAAGGAGTCTGTGGAATTGCAGGGGCAATCTGACACATGCAATAAGAAGCTAAGAGCAACACAAGCAGCCATCCATGCCTCCCTCCACCATGGGTGGGCATGGACTGAGAAAGGTGGGTTCCTTGTTGCCAAGAAAATTGATTGCAGTTTGTAGACAAGGCTACATTTTCAATCAGTACACAATGTTGTCATTGTCACTCTTTGTATAATGTCTTTTAAGCAGTAGATAAACTGGTTAACTGCTTTCCAAATGAGTTCTCTTTGCAGAGGGTTCAGTGCTCTTAAGGAAGCAGTCTGCAAAGATTTAATGGGATCTGTCTAAAGAAGAGGTTGGTATCAGTTTCTGTGTTCACTGATCTATGTATTTTTTGTCAGATTAATTTGAAGTGCTTTACCTGTTTCTATTTTATTTCTTGAATTATTTCTTGCAGATATGTGCTTTATGAAGTTTTCATCTGGAGTGATTAATTGGAGACTAGGTTACAGGTAAAGTATGGGAGGATGATTTGTTAATGAGATCTGCTTTTCCAAACCCCTCCTTCCTGCTCTCATAGATAGAGGATGTGCTGATAGGTTGTATAGCCCAGCTGTCATGATTCCTAAGGCAACATCAGAGCTGTTGACCAGAGATCAGCCAAACCTGCCACCTCAGGGAAGGCTTACTAGCTCTAAGATTACCTGTGTTTGCCCAGAAACTCAGTAATACTCCAAAAATATGACCTGCTCCAGGCAGGAACTTGGTCTCAGCACTCTGTGCACTAAGAAAATTAAGAATTCCTTGTTAATATAGTCTGTTTTCTAATTCTGTGCAGTATGAGGATGGCTGAGTCTCTTTTAGGTGAATGGAGCTAGTCATACATACAAAATTTTAATTGTGAGTCTTTTCAAGAAATTGCTATGGGATTAAAATGTCCATTTCTAAGTTCAGCTCCATTCAGAAATACTCAAGCATAGCTGCTAACTTCAGTGGAATTTTCTGTGGCATGGATGTTTTTTCCAGCCTGCTTGCTTAAGAGGATGATAAGAATAGGTAAACACAAGTGTTTTGCTGAATAAGAGCAATACTTAAATGATTGTGCTGAGTGAGTCCCTCCAAAACAAGACTTAAGTTTCTCATGACCTTGTCCATATTATTGAATTTTCACTTTCCTAGCAAGATAATGCTTCGAAGACTGGAGTAAACAAATCAAAGTCCTTGAACATAGATTTGTAGGATGGCTTTGTTTTTCTTTTCTATTTCATAGCGTTTGCAATTTTCTTCACAGCGTCATGTAATGGAAAATGTTAACAGAGCTGCCCTCAGATGGTAATCTGTATTCTCCACAAAATCAAGCAATTTGAGTGAAGGCTGGAGAATGATAGTAGAAGCATCTTGAAACGAGTACTGAATAACTTCAATCTATTTTGTCCCCCATTAATGGATTACCTGGTGCGGAGTGAGCTTGAGTCTGTTCTCTGAAACTATTGTAAAAGTGGCAGAGGTATTGAGAGAATAAAGTCTAAAAGCTACGTACCATCAGCTCAGGAATTGCTTGGGGTAACAGGCTCTCTTGATACCCAAAAAGTGCGGAATCCAGGGCTTTCTTGGGACTGTTACCTTCAGACTGGACACCCTTCACTTTCACATGCATACATTTCTACAGATCAATGCACTATAGTCAAAAAAGAAAGAATATTATAAGGGAAATGTGATGGAACTAGAATTTTTTGCACTCTGAAGGAGATTAAGATGAAATGTAATAATAGCACAAATTAGTCTTGAAACAAAGCTCTGATAAAAATGGATGTTTTGAAAAACCTGAGCTGCTGCTCTTGACAGTGATCCACAGCCAGGCAGGCCTAAGTCAGCATGAAGACAGAAAGATGAGTTGAGTTGCCTGTAGATCCCAAAAAATGTTCATTACCTGTAAAAATATATAATCCTTCTTTTTTTAAGGCTAGAGGAACAAAATCTCCCTAGTGCCCTGCTAGATTTTGTGGAGAAGGAACCCAGACACATGGGAGAAATGCATTTTTGTAATGAATCATAAATATGGACCTCTAATAAAACAGAACAATGAAATAGCTGTCTTAGGGTCTTTTGGACTGTTGTTTATAATTTAATGTAAATTATAAAAATGTTAGGTATTCCAGCAGCAGCTGAGAATGCTTAGAGATGTGAGTAAACATTATATTAACACACTTGTGAAAATCACTGATAAGTATCTGTGTCATTCCCAAACAGAAAGAGCACACCTGGCTTAACAGATACAACTCTCCTTGAAGCTGGTGGGAGCTGCTGTGATAGCTACAGCTGAAAAAAAATAAAGGGGTGGAGAAATCCAATCAGTATTACTTAATCTTCCTCCCTTCATCTGGATATTCTCAACTCATTGATATTGCACAGGCTGCAATAGAACAAACAAATCAATCACAGCATGGCACTGTTACTGGCTCAGCCTCTCTCAAGCCAATGATAAGTTACTTTTTTTTCCTCCCCCTTTTTAACAAATGCATTTCTTCCTAGTGGGAGAAGCACCATCAGTCTTACTAATGTCAGTGTGGGTGGAGGCACTCCACAGTGCCATCCTTCCCTCTCCAAATAACCCCATACACCTATAGAAAATCTAAATACTAAGAAGCGTTTTCCCCTCTGTGCTGGGATCCTCTCTTACAGGGCAATCAATCAATAAATAATAGTACTGGAATTGTATGATATAATGAAGCAGGAGAAAAGAAGCAAAGAGGGCAAACTGAGGCTTTATTTTCAAGCCAGGAAATCAAAGTCTCTGCCAAGCCATGTTCTGCAGCAGGATCCTAGCTTTTATCTACAATGCTAAGTTGCTGCTGTGTAATACTGCTTTTGGTGCTAACCCAGTGAATTTTTTTTTTGTGTGTGTGGGATTTCCCCTATTCTGGTGAGCTCTGCCTGTGTAAGAACTGTACACTCCCCTCTGCTCCCCAGCTAGAGAGTCTCTCCTGTGTGGTCTGAAACATAAAGCACGTGTTTGTGGACCTCTCCTTCTGTGGATCGAATCAAAATGTTCCTACACTCACTTGTTCCATAGCTCCACAGTTGCATGGCTGCTGGAGGTAAGCTTCATCTCACGGCCCTGCAGGAAGAAATTACAAAATACAAAGTGGGAGTTAGGCTGTCTGAGGCAACACTTGGCCATTACGTGCGATGTGCTGAGGTCTGGTCACAGAGCACTTCAGCTAATGTCTCCTGCAGCTCACCCTGTTCCTGTCTGGCCTGACTGTTCCTTGGAGCTTTCCACTGTACTTTGCTACGATGGGAGCAAATCACAGCATGTTCCAAATTTTTGCCATGTGGTTTTGGTTCTGTTCTGCAGAATGTGTCCAGCCTAGAAATGGTTCTCTTTTTCAAGCAATGTTACAAGTTATATTTGGATTCTAAGCTTACATGTGTTTCAGCAATCCAGCTCTATAACTGGGTCCTGCAGATCCGAAATTGATGTCGTTGGTTCTCAGATTTTCTTATCTTGGTCTGTTTTTCAATCAATACTTCTTGTAACAGCCTTCACTTGGTGATTGTTTTCTGAGTGCCTTGGGAGTCACAGAAATTAAGGACCAGCATCCATCAGCTTTAATCAATGCATAATGCCCCCCAGACACCTTTGAAAGGAAAAGAGTAGAAGTGAACAAATATGAAGTGTTGTTTTTCAGTATTGGCCAACTAACACATCACAAAACAATGGAAAGACCTTGGACACAAATGATGTATTCTGCCTAAGATTCTGTTCTCACACATATCTTGCTAAATCTTATCATTGCCCACAGAAAAGGCATTCTTCATAACAAGCAAAAGGAGGGTTATAATCTGTGGTTGACCTTTGATGGAGATAATGATACATTTTCTTTCAAAATCTGTGTGAGGCAGAGTTATTCATAGCTTCATGAAAATGTCCTGTTTAAAAACAGTACATTGTTTTAAGTTTTAAAAAAATCACATTTGATTATAGTTTACAAATGTCACAATCCTACCCTGCATACAATGGGGGAGCTATGTTGATGTGGAAATTTGACAAGAACCCCTATAGAACAAGAAGTTTAAGAGGCTTGGATCAGTTTTAAATGTAAAATAAATACAAAAAAATAAAGCCAGAAGAAAGTTCATGATTTTAAGTTTAGAACTGGACCCATCAGACAAACATATGAGTGGATAAAACACGTCATAAGACTTTGTATGCTCTGTAGTATTTTGACTGAAAAGGTTTCCCTGTATCATCTGACACAAGTTTGGTGCATTCAAAATTTCAGTGGAGCTTAATGTAATTTATTTTTATCAAGGTGTTTTTCTCATCATTGTCTACCTTTCATCTCGGAACAATATTTTACATAACAGCCCTGATCTGTGCAATGATCTGAAGGGCACAGCTGTGGTCAAACTCTCTCTGTAGAACCAGTCAATATTAAAAACAAGGTAGAGTTTACTTCAATATCCCAACATCAAACTCTTAATTAATTACTCCTGTTCAACCCAGAAACTTTTTATTGTATTCAAACATTCCTGTTAGCAATTAAAATACAAGTAAATCTCCTGGGAGATTGATTTTATGGGCAAAAATTGGTTGTAATATTTATTTTCCTCAGTTGTTTAGACTTTGAAATTTTCCTGATGTTCTGCAATAGTTAATGGCCTTTTTTTTAGATGGCATGACAGGCACAAAAAAGTGCAAAATGGCAGTTTGTGTTCGCAGTGTAGTAAAGCTTTATGTGTCTGGCAGCCAACAGTAGATTTCAATGTTTAAACATATTTGTTAAATGCTGTGTTTGCTTAAATATTGAAAGGGATGCTTGGAGAATGCAGGTTACCCATATGTAAATTTTCATCACAAACACTGATTAAAATGAATTTCATAGGGAAAGGTCTAATTATGAAAGAGTTTATGAAAGCTTCTCGTATGCTCCAAACATTTCGTTCTTGTGAATGCATTAAATATTCAGGGCATGAAGGAAAGGGGATGGAGGAAAGAGGAGTAGAGAACTAAAATCTTGTGTGCCTGGGCTGTTTAGGAGGTGGATTTCAAATTCTAGGATAAACAGTAGCCATAAGTGACTGCAAAAATAATGAGCATTAGGATATCTGCTAAGACAAATTTTAGAAGTGATTAAAATGTCAGCACTATCACCCAGTCTTTGTAAATAGGGCAGACTCTTCAGGCCTCTGGGTTGCTGGATCTGATATTTTACTGTGACATGATTTACAGCTCTTCTAAAGAAGTATAAACTAGGTATTAGATCTTACCACATAATTTCCTGGGAAATATGGCCTCTTGCTTGAAAACTAAGGCAGAATTTATTTAGGTTTGTAGAAGGACTCACTTAAGTACTTTATGAGCAGGGATAGATTTCTGAATCATTGTGCTGGGCAAAGACTAATTGGGCTTCTAATATACTGTGTGCAGTAAAAGTAATACAGCCTTTTTGACACACAAACCAAGCTAGAAACTAATTTATTTCAACATGTACACCTCTGTTTATCAGGGATACAGACAGACAAAAAAAGTTCATCATCTTGTATTTATTCTAGTTTCATTTAGATATCAGGTTGAAAATAAAAAGCTATCAAACCCTGATGAAATATCCTATGTAAGTTTATACAGACACACTGCCTTAATGGTCCTGGAATTCATTTCCTATTCCTTTTCAAGACATACCTGAGAAATCTTTTGTTAAATAAAACGTCATGGGTTTTTTCCCTCTTTTTGTCAGGATGCAGTGCACAGACAAATATAGCATTTTAAAAAGATTTTGTCCAGACTTCAGTATAAACTCAGAAAAAAAGGGCAACCAAGAACGGATGGGAAATGATCTACCAAAATAATCATTATGTGGTGCCTTTTCATGCAACAGAAAATGAAGGGTTTGGTTTTCCCAAACAAAGAAGGAAAACAAATACGTTTGTGCAGTTTCTCAGCTGCTGCAAATAGATTCAGCTTCACTGACCTCACCAGCATAAGCAGGCCCTGAGTTTTACTTTATTATTCACATTATAGTATCACCATGAAGATATAACATGGTCCAAAGGCAGAAGAGAGATAATAAGGGGGGAACCCTTTCTCAAAGATAGGTTGCAAAGATTGGACAGAGGGGCAAAGAGTAGAGTGAGCAGATGCTTTCTGCTGACACTGTACCATAATGCAAGGCTGTGCATCTCAGAGCTCAGGTGCCAGCACTGCAGGTGAGAACTGTGGAAGCACCATCCAGAACAAACATGAAAATATAGAGTTGTGATCCTCCCAGCAGCAAAATCCTGGATGAACTTTCCCCCTTTAAACACCACTTTTAATTTCACCCTCTCTTGGGCCCCTGGGGCTGTACTTCTACATAGCAGAGCAGAGACTTTCTCCATACATGTCCTGAGCTGCCCCAGTCTTGACAGGAACAAGCAGCTCCAAGTTAGTACCTACTGAATTTTTTGCCGAGCTGCAGCTCATTTTTGGTGGGGAAGGTGGGTGGAAAGTTTTATTCCTATCTCATAGGCTGATATGCATGCTGCTCTTCTGAGGGTTGTGGGTTTGAACCCCTCAGGCTAAGGGAAATTAATTACTTTCTTTTACCTTTAGGATTGCATATTTTGGAAAAAAAAACCCCAAAACAGCCCCCACCCCCCAGATCAACCGAGCCAAGAAAGACCCCAACAAGTAAGAAATCAGTGTGATGAGCAGTTTTTTCTTAAAGATAGTTGCAAGGAGAACTGTTTGGTTTTTTGAAGGAGTTTCACCTCCTGACTTCTCTAGGCTGGGAGAGCAGCAATGACAGAGATGGCCTTCTGCAGCTCTCTTACCCTGTCCTTGGTGCTCCCTAAAAAGTAGGATTCAGCAGCTGCCTGTTGAGCCTACTGATCTCAGGCAGGTCCAAGCTTAGCATGTCGATAATTTTGTAATTTATTAGGAAGTATCTGACTCTCCTCTGAATATATATGGTGGTAAAGATTTCCCTCCAGGGATCTAAGCTGGCAGCCTGTGCTTTCCTGGAGCTAACCTTTAAGTGTGCCCTGGGAAAGAAGCTGGGATTAAAGCTGACACTTAAACAGACTTTCTTTTTAAAATACTTGTGAATTCTTGCAGGATAAAACAGGGGCAATCCACAAATTAAATCTTCTTCTGCAAATATATCTTTTGTGAAAGAAGGCACAAAATGCTTCATCTATGTTCTTTTATGTGCAGCATGCATACAAGGTCTGAGTCTGCTATACTAGAAAAAGTCAAAAATCAATCATATCAGGACAGGGTGTTGTGTAAAACTTGCATCATACTCTAAAGCTGCTGTATATTTTTACCTATGTCTGAAGATCCTTCTTCCTCCATTAATAGTTATCACAGATTAATTCATTCGCAAAAGATGGCCACATTTTTGCCACTTTATCTTTTACCAAGGGTACTTTTATACAACTGGTAGTCTGTATTCTAAACTGATTCAAGCCATCTCACCTTAATGGGTTTGCTGCTTTTTGCTTGCTTAAGTTCCCGCACCAAAGTATCTGCTGCCATTTCAGTTAACACATGTTCTACAGTGTTCTGAAGGGAAAACGGCTCTGTTGAAAGGACCAGATAGAGTACTTTCTGATGGAAATGTCATGAAAATTGAATTATTTTGAAAAGCAAAATGGTCATTCCTAAGGTGAAGTTTTTTTTTTTCAGATGTCATTGCTAGTGTGTTCTTTCTCATGCAAATACAGTGTTTCCCAAAATTAAAGCCACACGGTATTTCATCTCTGTATGATCTAACATTTATGCAGCCTTTCTAGTTAGTTCTACACAAAGCTTCCAGATGTTGCACTTGATGATCTGAGAGGTCTTTTCCAACCTTAATCATCAAATTCCACTTCTCAAGGTGTGAGATTATGAAGGATGTTACAGAAATCAGTTGGTTTGTAAACTTACCTGAAGAAAGGGGGCCATGGTTTTAATCTGTCACTACCAAAGCTAGATTGTGAGTCAGTTTTATAAGAGCTACTTAATGTCAAAGAAATAGAATAACAACAAACCTAGTTTAAAGCCTTATGAAGCACCACTTTCCCGTCAGTGCAGCTAGTTCATTTTCTTCAGAGAATAAAAGAAACATGGAATGACATAATGGTTTGTACTGGAAGGGACCTTTAAAGATCTTCTAGTTCCAACCAGCCATGGGCAGGGACATCTTTCACCACACCAGGTTGCTCAAAATCCTGTCCAACCTGATCTTGAACACTTTCAGGGATGAGGCACCCTCAGCTTCTCTGGACTACCTGTTTCAAAGTCTCGCCACCCTCATTGTATAGAATTTCTTCCTTATGTTCATTGTAAACTTCCCGCTTCCTGCTTAACCCTAACTCTTGTCCTCTAAGTATAGCCTTGGTAAAAAAAGTCTCTCTCAGTTTCTTATAAGCCCTCCTAAAGTATTGAAAGGATGCAATAAAATTTCCCCAGAGCCTTCTCTTCTCCAGGCTGAACATGCCCAACCCTCTCAACCTGTCTCCATAGGAGAGGTGCTCCAGCCCTCTGATCATCTTCATGTCCCTCCTCTGGACTTGCTCCAATAGGTCCACATCCTTTTTTGTGTTTGAAGTCCCCGAACTGGATAGAGTAATCCAGGTGGGATAACACAAGAGCAAAGTAGAGAGGGAAAATCACCTCCCCCAACCTGCTGGTCACACTGCTTTCTAAGCAGCCCAGAATATGATGCCAAAAATATTTTCTAGGCAGTAGAAACAGTTGAAAACAATGGCCTCTTCAGCACTTTCTTTGTGGGGAGATTTCTCTTTCAATAAAAGCCATTTACTGCTTTTATTATTATCTCTCAGTATCAGCAAGGCCCCTTAACTTGAGGTGTGCAGGTGTTCGGTGCATAAAAGTAACAAAAGCACAGCTGAGTAGTGTATAAAGGAGTACAGTTGCGAAAGCTTCATGCTTCATTCCAGCCACAGGCCTGGCTTTTTCAGGCCATCCTCTCCCCCTTAATGGGTCCTGCAAGGACAATGCTCTGCAGGGCTGGACGTCTAGAAACAGGCTGGTCATGGTCCACAGCTCTGAGAGGTTACTCAACTACACAGGGCACTAGGAGTAAAGCAAGAGGAGCTGCAGACTGCTGGAGCTAATAGAAGCCTTGCCCAAGCTGAAGTGCTCTAGAAGTGCAAAGGATCACTGGAGGAGGGGTAAACAGCAATTGACTGTACATGCCAGCAGCACCTGCCAGCTCAGGAGAAGATATGAAGAACATAGTCTTATTTCAACAATAGTTGATTCTGCAGCATTAAGCATTTAGAAAAATTTCAGTTCAGTCACATAGAGGAGGCTAGCATAAAACTTTGGTAATGAAATGTGAAACATCTGTATCTGTAAAGCAGCACTAAGCTCCCTCAGCTACTTTTAAACAGGCTTTGATATTGGCAGCAACCTGGCCATAGCAGCCCCAAACTCAGCACAGGCTGATTTATCCTTGTCAGGGGAAGTATTTGGAAGTGGTTATAGTGTAGTCAACTTCTGTAACAGAAAAAAAAATCATGAATTCTGCAAACCACAGGAAAAACAAACATGTATGACTATTGTACTCAGAGAATACTGAAGTTGGAGAGACAGCATTGCGGCTTCTTCATAGTGAAAAGGGTCAAAATTAGATGAACATATCCCTTATAAATGACCAAATCAAAATGAATTCTATAAACTGTGTTACATAGTTATTATGGGGTGAGTATGGATCTCTAGCATTAGTTATATATCCAGAACAGCTCTTAAGGTAGCTATGAATGATTGCCTCCAGCCAGGTCCAGCCCTTGTCCTCACCTGGTAAACTGCACAGGACGCACTCATAAACCTGTTCGTGCAGCGCCTGCCCTCTCAAGCACCAACCTCAGCTCTGTCACTAGCCCTGCAAAAATTAATTCTCTGAGTGGGGCTAGTATGAAAGACTTCTTTCCTACCTGTTTCTGTCAGTTAACTTGTTTTAATTAAATTTTCCATTGTTTTGACACATCCCAAATGTGCTTCTGAAGAGAATGTTGGCAAAGATATATATGTATTGTGTGTCACATATTTCTCTGCAGAAAACAGCTGGCAGACAACTTGTGAGTGCTCAGACCCCATCTCTCTTGTCAAACCTGTATCCCCATGTGGGGTTTGACAGTAGAAAAAAGAGGCAAAATGCACTGCGGATTGCAATGAATATGCAGACATTGATGCAGCAAGTTTTACTTTCACTGGTAATATGCCTAAGGAAGTCAAAGAAGCACACTGAAGATCAAGAATTAATCTTTGAACAATGTGCTTGGGGAGCCAAACAACTCACAAGTTATGAAGTGAGGTGGTGGTTTGGCTTTATGGGCCAAGGAATACTAGCTATCCTGTGAAAATAGACACAAACTAAAGGGCACTTGAGTGTCACATATGTTTTCAGTGCTAGAAACTGGAGAGTCACTGGAGAATTCCATCAGTCAAGGCCAAACAAAAAGCTCATTGTGAGCTGGGGTCCCAGAGGCTGCTACCACTTCATGAAAATTTTCCTGGGAAACAATGGTTGCTAGCAGAGCTGGGTAGCCCTGGGCTGGAAGGGCTGTCACAGAGACAGATGCATATTACAAAGAAAATGCAACTTGTTCTCCAAAACCCCTGAAAGAAGAAATCCAGTTCAAGACTCTCCCCAAGCAATTTGCCAAACAGACAATAGCTTCACCAAGCTGCAAGGGGCAGAGATCCTGGCCCTTGGGAAATGAGGACAAGCAGTGTCCATGTTGCTGTAGGGATATGGGGTGCCTGGTGGTCTCCAGCGGGGTGGCTGCAGCTATGGCAGTGTGTGGGACTGCAGGGCAATTGGGACGTGGAGCATGATGGATGTCATATGTACTAGAAATGCTGTACTGGACTGCTGATTGTTGTTTGATGGTGGTGCTCTTTTGCTTCTCTTGGGAGAGGAGTTGTTGAGGAAACTCAGCCTTTATGAGGCCCTTGTGAGAGCCAGCCAGGAGGAGTAGCAGCGGCGCTCAGAAGCTCCAGTGGCAGTGAGGAGAGGTGACCATAGTCACTGGTTTAAACACACTGCTGCCACACTCCTCATCATTCCATGGAGAAGCATTGGAGAAACCCCTTCCCATATGTACTCCAAAAAGACCAGTTATACATTTGACCTAGGCCACAATACCCAGAAACTCCTTAGGGGAAGGAAAGGGCATCGAAACCTCCTTTGCCTCCTCCCATGAGGGCCATAACCCCTCAAAGGTTCATGCTCGCTCATGTTCTCCACAGCCGTTGTGAAGCTGTGGTTTGCTCCTATGGGATGGAAGAGCTTCAAAGGGCAGGGTGGAGAGCACTTTCACCCAGAACAGCCCCGGCCTTGTGGCAAGGGCGTGGGTTTTGATTTCCTCGGGCAGAAGAGGGTGTAAACCCCAGCTTTCCCACATCTAGGGTAAAAGCCCTGACCACAGAGCTCTTGAATGCGGCAGAGGAGAGCAGCAACAGCTGCCGCTGCGCTTCGCAGAGCAGCGGCTCTCTGTGTTTTGGGAATGTTCATTGGCTCTACCCCTTGGGCAAGATGGGTGCAGGTGCAGGAAAGCTGAGTTCATTGGATCTGACAGAGCCAGAGTGTGAGTTAACTGGGTGCCATGACATGAGAGGCATTTCTGGACATGCCCACAGTAAAATTTCAAGAGTCTGGAGAATTTTAATGTGAAAAGCTGGCGCCTCCGGAGCTTAGACGCTTCCAGGGTGTGGCAAAAAATAAGCAGGAATTTAGACGACTGCAGTTTTGGATGTAGGTGCTTTATCCTAGTAGAAATAAATACCTCCTTTCCTTCTGTCCGGCTGGACACAGTTCCCTGAATTTGCAGTGTAACTTCTTGCTGAGTAGGAACAGTTCTTCAATTCAAGGAGCATTTGAATAAAATGCAAAAGAGTAAAAACTGTCAGTAGAGATGATGCCACAACATTCTGACTCTATAAGATTTATGGGGCTGTGGGAAGTTATTTTGGATTAATCATAAATAATTACATGTAACATACTAATGTCGCTGCAGAATGGGAGTGAGTTTAGTTTTATCCACTAATTCAAAAGACTCTCCTTGTGAGCATTTGGCAAAAGTAGTTTAGTAGTTTATTAAAAAAAAGATCTTCCTAAATGGCTAAAAATGAAATGAAAAAAAGAGGAAGAAATAAAATTAGGTCTCATAATCCAACAGCCTTGTTAAGGTTGTTGAGAAAAGATAGAAACCTTTTTTTCTACATGAAACATTTCATAAAACGCATGCATACCTCTTAATACATGACTCCAGAACAATTGTTTCTAGTTTTATAATGATGACGTATCATTTTAACACTGATAATAAATTATGGACTTAGCAATATATGCAACACGTTCATTGATAAATGCTTTGGGCACAGTGCTAGAATCAGCTGTCTTTGATACTAACATCACATATACCAGACTCAGTGTTCTGAGAGGCAAATTTGACCTAATGCCCAAAGTCCATACAGCCAAGTGGAAAAAATTTACCAGCAACAACCGACTTGTCAACTATTAGTGTTTCAAAGGTTTGATGTTTTGCACTGGAGGCTGATTTTATCTCATTGGCCTTAGCTTATGCTGGTATTCCTCTGTGACAGCAAAGAATTTCTTTTGATTGTAAACAGTAACAGTATCAGTTCCTAACTAGAAAAGTTCCTGAGGATGAGAAAAGCCTCATTCTTTTTTTTTTCAAGGCTCTAAATTATTGCAAAGAGACAGACAACTCCCTGAACAATGGAGATGAATAGGAGGGTTGCACTTAAAACGAGAGGCTGAGAGCTGTGCTGAAATAAGCTTAGCCTGGTTTCCTACAATTGGCTCTTCAAATCGTGTCCTAAGAAGATCATATTCCCACTGCTACAGCATCTCTTCCTACTTTTGCCTACTCACATCTAGGCTGGGAGGTCCCCTGAGCTTGCTGCTACTAATACGCCAGTATTGCTAGCATGGGGTGTCCCAGGTTCTATGGAACAGCAACAGACCTTAAAGAAATGCCAGAGTTTTTGTAAGTTAAATCGACAAGACACATAAGGAATTCAAAAAGGCAAAGAATTGGAAAATAAAACCTGAATCAATCAGTGACAGAGCCAAGACTATAATATAAATATCCTGCTGCCAACACAAAGACTGACTTTTTTGATATCTCTGTCATTCCACATCTGTTTTTTCCCAGTAGAAGGATGCATATAGTATGTAATTTGCCCAATAAATATATTTATAGTATTATATTTTCTTCCTTTCATTTCTCCCTGTCCAGAAACAAACTTACAATTAGAACTGGCTGGGAACTTTTAACAAAGTCTTTTTCCACCAAAAAAAAAAAAAAAAAAAAAAAAAAAAAAAAAAAAAAAAGTTTACCAGTGGGGGTTTAGCTGGTATGAAATTTATTGTCAAAATGAAAAGGAATACTATAATATATATTATTTACCTAGAAAATAAGGCACCTGGCATCAAGCCTATAACCTATATGAGGAAGAACAAGGATTTGAATCCATTTTCTAGAATGCTCAATGACTGCGTATTCTTTTGAGTGTTTCTATTTGCCTTTCTTAAAAAGAGAATATAATCTAGTGTATAAGCCTAAGAGATTACTTGTGTAGCACCATATGTTTTTTAGCACCTGTGCTTTTCCAGTTTGAAATCTACAAGTGGACACTTTCTCAAATACATGGATTTTAGAAATTCTACCATATAATTATTCTGAATAATTCTTGGCCTGCAGATTTCTGCAATTAATGTGTTCTTACTGCTATGTATTCAAAAAGAAAAGTTTGGGTTGTTTTGATTATGTAAAGTGGAAGAAATAGGTCATACAGAGCACTTCCATTCTGATTGTCTGGGGTCTACACTTAGATCCAGGTTTCTGTTTTGGAACTCATATTCTGCACACTGTTAATGACTATTAGTTTGTGCTTTAACTTTTCTGTTTGAATATGTCTGCCAGCAAAATCATTTGCTTGGACAGAAGAGGGTATAAGCAGAGCCATTTTTTTTTCTAAATACTTGCCTGATTACTTTTGCAAATTCTTTTTGCAATGATTTCCCAGGCTGTTTAATATCCAGATAAAGCACCTTGAACTTTAGGATGGGAATGGAGTGTGAGAAGTTATTAAGGAAGTGAATGTGGATGCAGATGTAGAAATAGATTTGAAGCAATTAGATGGAAGCCAGTTTATCCAGATCCTCTATCTGCCTAGTGGATATTACACAGAATTTGGTATTCTGTTTTTCTACCATTCACCCCTAACTGCATGTCTTGCTGTGTAGACTTTAGGTATGCTGCATGGCTGAGACAGTGTGAAGAAAACCTAAAGCTACTCTAGTGTCTCTTTGGGACTGGACAGTGGCTCTTTGGGACTTTGACTCTTGGGGGTTTATGTCACTGCAAAAGGGCAGACATGAGCAGATTCCATTCTCATTCATGCCAGTCCCAGAGTGGGGAACTGGCTTCAAAAGCACCACAGTGCTTGAGCAGGAGCCACCTGACACCCTGAAAGAGGAGAGCTGGCTTTGCAGCACTCAGGCACTAAGTGAATTTGCTGAGCAGATTGCTCCAGTGCTATTTATACCACATTCCCCATCAGATGATGCAGTTCTCCGTCCCCTCAAGTTTGCTTTTCCTCAGAAAGGCATTAGGAAAGTGATAGTCCCAATAGGCTGAAGGTAACTATACATGTACAGAAGCTATGTAAACATATGGTTTATGTAGCGCAGCCTTAGTGCAACATATTTTCTGCTCAGCAAGGCTTATCCACTCAGGTTCTGCCTGGCTTTTACTTGTGTTCACACAATTGCTTATCAGCATATAATGGAGTGAGCTGTCGTATTCTTGCAGTAGAGGCAGATGAAACTAATTTCTGTTGATTTTTGATGTTAAGATACACTCAGTGCATAATTAGATTATTTTGTCTCAATTTTATTTTTTTTAAAGGTCCAGATTTGAAAGCAATTGAAACACACACCTGAATCTTCAACTATCAGAAACTGGGGAAGACTTTATTCAAGGAAATAGTGCCACTAGTGCTGCTGATGAAATGTCTTCTATTCTAAAGACTATTAGAATCACATAATTGTTTAAGTTGGAAAACAACTCTGAGATGTCTCAGTACACCCATTAACCTAACACTGACAACTCCACCACTAAAGCATGTTCCCATTAGAGTGCAATATTGACATGCTACACCTGAATTCTTTTCCTTCACTATCTAATGCAAGAAATAAAAGTCCTAAGAGACCACAACAATAAGTTTTCACAGAAGTTATGCCTGTGTTCTTCTGAGGTTAATCTCTTTGCTGCAACAAGGTTGACTGTGCATTGAATAAAAAATGCAAAATCACTGTCTACTCCAACACACTGGAAAATACTGTTGCTAATCATCCTGAAAGAAGCTGTGACTGGCTGAGACACACAAATTAAGCATAATTTTAAAAGCAAATATTTCTTGAATTTACCGGTTCCCTTACTTTCTACTTTACATTGAAGGTGCCGGGGGTTCTTTCCTGGACAGATCTTCCTCCTGATCGAGGAAACAATAGACATGCAAGTAAGCCTAGCCATAGAAGCTTTTTGTCAGGACTAGTTCTTGCTTACAAAAGCATTTGCAGATTTTACATAAATTCTAATTTATTAAGGGATCCAATTTTACATTAAAAACATTTATGCTGACTAACAGGAAAATGTTAGGTTTAGGATTTCAGGAGTACTTTTTTCATTACATGGCTGCTGGTGAGCAGAACTATGTCACTGGAATTTTGTGACAGCAGCAAAAGTGTATTAAATTTTTTTTTTTTTTTTTTTTTTAGTTCAGGATCACTAAATGTATATCAGTCTGGGTAGCCATATTAATCAAATGCAGATTTAGATACTTTAGCAAAACATTGAAAGGGAATAAATGTTATTTTTACTTCTGTCATAAAATAAGTTATATTATTTTGACCAAAAACATAGTCTATGTAAAATATATAGATAAAGAGATTAATTTCTGTTTCTGCCTACTACACTTCCTAATAACACTTAAAAATGAGTTATTAAACACCAAACTATTTTCCAAAGATCTCTATGCTGTAGCCATGAGTAATTACTGTACACTCAGAGCTCTGTATGTTTCACAAATTTAATTCATTTGCCAATTTCCTTAATCTGCTAAGCATTTACAAATGAAAAAAAAAAAAATCTCTCTTCTAAAATTATACCCTATGTTTTGCCTCACAGTAACCCAAATTTCTTGGGAGGTCAACTAGTCATTATATTCATATGACTGGTTTTGGAATAGTCTTTAAAAAATACACAAAATAGCAACATACATGATTTGGAAGCTTTGGAGCTGCATATTATCTTTTAATAACATGCCAGTGCTATAAAAGTGTGAAACGCTTCACACTGATCCCAAGTATCATAATGCATTAGTACTCAGAGAGGGTCATGGTCTCTTCTAAACCTCTAAAAACAAAGAATTATTTGCCTGGGAGTAGACTACTTGAAGGATGGGCATCCTAACAACTGGAATCTCCAGGAGCTAGAAAGATCCGTGAGCTAACTCAAATGATGAAGGAACTGTAGATAGCCACAGATTCTTTGGGTTGTCCCTGGTCTGTAGAACTACTAGGAATCCTACTAATAAGCTTCATCACATCTCCTTGTGGCTGGTCTGCACCTCCAATTGCTGCCTTTCCCTGATTGTAAGAGGAGTGAAAAGGCAGAAGCACCAGTAAGACAAGTATGGTAAAGAGAAATGTTTCTTTTGCAGAAGCTATCATTTGTGGAAGGCCATTTGTTCCACCTCCTAAGCAGAGAAGTAAATACACAGGGTGAATGGTCTCTGTCTCACTGGCCCTTTGCATTGATCAAAAGATTGTTAAATTCACAACAAAAATGGATAAGAACGAGACATACTTTTAGTGAAATGTCAGTCTTGAGAGCAGTCTTAATCAAGGCCCTAAGGAGTGCACTTAAAGGGTGCACAAAAAAGAGAAATGTCTGAAATTGTCTGTCTGTGCTAGGATCCAATGTAATAAACAAGAGAACTGAGAACTGCTCAATTTATTGGCTTAATTTGACTTAGACGGTATTAATAAATTTGGAAAGATACTCATGACTTAAAGTTATAAAACTTAATACAGAAAGGGACCAGCTGAGTAAATGAAGAGAGCGGTACTTCATCAAAATGAAGTTATTTCTGGATCAGCATCAGTTTGGAAATAAATTATATTGATGATATTAATCCTTATGGATTAATGTTCTAGTAAAGAATGCCAAAATCTGCTGCTGAAAACCACACCAAAATAGTAAGCAGGACAATCATGTCCCTAAGCATGTGTCCACACTGTGCAAGGGGAATTGTCAGCACTGAAGCATCTTCGAAATTCCATAATGTTCTAGAAGCAAATTTCCCATCCCAAAAAAATTCCAAATCCAATCACAGAAATTCTCTTTTAGGCCTTCACTCAACAGGTGCAGTGTACTGGTGGCATGATTAACAATCATGTACTCATATGTATTATTTTACACATTATATTAAGGAAGTCTTCCTTTTCCATCAGGATTCAATGCCAACAAATACAATAGAAAAATCTAATTGAATTCAGTGACCTTTAATGGTACTTTTTGTATTTACACTCTCCATTTCTGGCAAATATATTACTACTCATATATAGGCTGCTCTGCTAGTTTGCTTTACATATATGAATAGTTCCATATGGGTCCATATGGGTCATATTGCAAGGAATTTTGGGAGTCACTAATAGCTGGACAAGGGACACTGATTACTGAATTCCTGTCTCTGTTTTCAGTTTTGGACTGACTAGTATGTTTATATGATGCAGAAGTCAACCACAGGATGCCTAATTCATACTTACAGCACTGCATGTTCCTATTATTTTGTGTAATGATATATCATTTACTTTATAAAGACTTTTCTCATTCTATTTTATCAGTGGTTCACAAATAAATTTAGAAACAAGTTGAACATCAGGACTTGTAATTTTTCTAAGCCTTGTCTTAGAATCTTTCCCCTGTCCATGTTAATTATAAATTGCATTAATTACACTGAAGACTATTTATTTGCTTCTTCTGTTTATCTGTTTTGCCTCTCTGTAATACCACAGTGGGAATGGCATGTACAATGACAAAAAAATGACCTGTGTCAAACAAATGGTTTGCACACAGATAAAAAAAGCAAAACCAAAATATTTGCAACATAAATCAGATTTTTTCTTTACACCTTTTGTTTTCCCATTGTTCAATATGAATTAAAGATCTAAACTGCTACCAGCAATAATTCTGCATCTATTCCTCTATTAAAAGACAATGTAATATTTATTAACTTTCCTCGCTGCTTCTTCTCCAAGATATGAACTGAATTTTTATTTCTCCATAAGAAGGGAAACTGGATTTTAATGTCATGAAACCTTAATTCAGCTTAGTCTGATTGGATTTTTTTTATATGTAAATGTCTCATTCTTCCTGTTGTGTTTTTTATTAATGCCTGATATTTCTCTTCATGAAAAAAAAAAAAAAAGAGAAAACAGTGCAAGTGGTAGCAGAGGAAAATGCACTAAATATGAAGGAACAAATAATCTGTGAAAAGCAGAGGTGAACAGGCCTAATAAGAGGCCCCATTTTAACAGTTCAGTCCTAGCAGGGCACCTCAATGTCACCCCAGAAAATCACCTTAAATATAATGATAGCAAATTTTTCAGTGGTACTGGCAGGTATTTACTTTCAGGTTTTATTCAACCACCTGGTTGAATAAATCCACCAGCTTAAGGGACCAAGAGGTAACTGTAAATAAGACTGAAGTTCCCAGAGTAATTCAGTTCCAAGAAAGAGGTTCAAACAAGCTGTCCCTAATCCATCTGTGTCAATATATAGTTAAGCTCTGAATCTCCTTATCACAGCTTGTTTCAGATGCTGAAATTTGCATGATTTCCAAAGTCAACTAGACAAATTCATATAAGAAAAGTCAATTGAGAGTTATTGTATGTCAGACAACCAGTGCAAAAACTCAATGAGGCACAAATGATTGAATGATGGATGAATATTCTTCGTGGCAAGTGTACACTTCGTGTAAGTGGCATCACTTACACACTTCCGTAGGCATCTGCTTCTTGACTTTTTGATAATAGGACTCTGAGCTGAGGTGTGACCCAGTCAGACCACTCTCATGTAATTATGCATCAAAATAGTTGAGATGGCACGTGTTACTTTCTGAGGAAAGCTCCCCGACACAAGTAGCTCCCTGAAAGTGTATATGTTCAGTAGAAAGGCTGCCCACCTGAGACGGTTAAATGACTATATCCCACTCAGCTATATTTGAGAATTATCAACAAAACATTCTTAATTTTCATGTCCAGCTCTTCATGTCCATCCAGCTCTTCTGGGTGGATTTGAATTTACTAGCTGTAGGCACCTTCCCTGAAGAAACAGGTTGATACCTACCTCTTGGGCCTAATGATTAGAGTACATCCAGGAACTGTGTCACCTGGATTTTGGTCAAGCCCCACAAGGTTGGACAACACAGTTACCACTCCCACAAAGAGCATGCTAGTCTAGAATAGGAGGTTCCCATTTTGTAGGGTATTCAAGAGAGGCTTTTTTTTTTTGTCTGAGTTGAAAGCTGGGATCCCAGAAGTCCAGATTCAAGCAGGGAGGGAGATATAGCAAGAGTGAGGCTCTCTTGAGAGGCAAAGGAGAGTACTCTGGCAAAATTCAGGGGTGTGATTTGCTTCCAGGCCATTACTGGCATGCACTTCATTGAAAAGCAAGAGAGGAAAAGTAATGAGGAGTCTAGACAGCAAACTCTTGTGTCTCTGTGGCCTGGGGGATATATGAAAAATCTTTTAATGTCTTCTGTATACATCTATACATTTAAGTCAAGGAAAAGAATAAACGGAAATCAAAGCCTTCTTTGCTGAATAATTTTTATATTAAGATAATAATTTCCTATTTAGAACATAAGTTTTGGAAGGCTTCTCACATTGCTGCGTCAAGGAAGTCAAGGATGGTTTGTTGCCCTGAGCTGGAAACCACTGAAATGGAAGCAACTGGAGGGAAGGAGTGAGGAGGCAGCAGGAGGACAGCTACTAATGACAGAGCAAGCTGCATTTTCCTGTGGAAGCCAAATAAAAGATAACCACAGGAAATGGAGGATTAAACTGTGAACAATGTTTGCTTAAACCTGGAGTAATTTCTAGCTACCATTGCTTGGTTTCCAAGCAAACAGTTTGTTGCCAAATTAGAAAAGTTTGTATCAAATGACCTGAATATAATTACAGTTAGAGGTATATTAGGATATTCATGTTTGTAATAATTAATAAGCTTGGTTTTTATGGCTGATTTGAAATGTAAGTAATAACTTTTGTGTATTTTATTTCTGCTATGAACATCTATTTCAACCACAACTTTCACAAGGCTTTGCTTCACTCATTAGCTGTGGAGGTGCTCAGGTAAAATGCTACAAACCCGGACAGGTCTAAGCTTTCTCTTTCCTGAATTTCAAACTGCTGAAAGAGCCTTTTAAACAAAATGCCTATCTCAACATCATTCAGCAGGATGTTCTTGTTACTTTGAACTAAGAAGAGGTTCAGTATTGTTTCAAATAGATATTAGTTTAAACTGTTTTGTTCCTCTCATTAAGTTCTGACAGTCAGTACAATCATTCATAAATATATGGTTGAGGACAAATACAGGCAGGTGGAATTAAGCTTATATCTTAAGCTTATTAAGTTGTGCCTATTTTTTCATATACACCAAGAAGTATTTCTTTATCTACTTTCATATTTTATAGGCCATTCATGCATCTTTCTTTTGTGTATCTTTTATAACTATTTATGCATGTATACAGATGAACTCCTGGTTACCATCCTATTCATTTGTCTATTTATTATTGTCAACACCTATGCAGAGGAAGATAGAAAAGAAGATAGAAATTAATGTTGTCTTGATGTGATGTGATTTCAAATTTATACCAGAATTAGTTGAATATGGCTGCACTACTCACAAGTGGGTGACTGGTCATGAATGATGGGTTGCAAGTGGAGAATATATATAATCCCAGAGTGACTCCAAGAAACTAAACAATTACTATTTGAGGCATAGTTGAGAGAGTTAGACAGTTTCCAAACAGTTAAATGGATAATTTTGTATCCTTCCTATACACAAGCCAGAAGTAATTTTGACTATCACTTGTACACCTCAAGATTCAGATAACCACCTAGTTCCTCCTAATTGGCCTATGATGGATGGCAGAAAAATCCTGCTGGGAGAGTTTTATCTGGTACAGAACTGAGTGCTGATATGAGACTCATTCAAGTCAAGAAGGGCCTTCCAAAAAAACACCAGATGAAAAGATGTCTTGTGGAGCTATAGGGACGCAGTGTTGCAAACAGTAAACAAAAAAAAAAAATTTTCCCACAAAATTATCTTACTGCTTTAATGTTGGCTGTGGGATGGTACTAAAAACACATCATCCAAAAAGAGCAGACTTTATGTCAGAGATATCTGTCTCCAGGTAACACCAGTAATTAGATTTTTTCATTTAGCTTTTCATGTGTTTTATAACCTTTTAATACATATTTCATGCCTAGTGTTTTGTGATGTCTATTCTATGTACCGGGTGAATAAAGTAATAAAAGCATGTAATTTACATTTTCATAAGTATAGCAATGATAACAATGGAAGAGAACAATTAATCTTGCAAGCAGACTTTGGGGTTGCAATGATAAATGTTAACAACCCTCAAAAATCATCTTCTGGCATATAGAGAAAAAATTAATCAATTACCAAATACTTTTCATTGTATGCAGTTTTCAATCATGTTTTAACTGTACCAGCAGTTAACCTGCCAATTGGCCTTTGTGGATGAGTTAATAGTCCAGATACTGTGGTGAACTGCCAGCCAGAAACAACAAAGTTGCCATTTAAGGATATGTGGTGGAATAATTTCTTGACAGAAAATAGGTCTGCAGATAGATAGCCTGCAATTCTCAGGAGAAGAATTGGAAGCAGAGGTCACAGTCCCTTACAACTAGCCCTTCTAGACATTACAATGTTATCCTGAAGGTAAAATAGGATGAGTGTTGGTGGAGGTTATTTTCAGCAGATTTTTGTCATATTTTTAACAGTATATTGATTTTAATTTATGCTGTTAGCCTGAATAATTTAGATTATCTCAAGACTGTAGATAAAATTTCAGGAATTCTCCTTTTTCATTAAATGCTTCTCTTAACTGCAGGTCTGCACTTGGACCCCATTTAATGTTTTAGTTGGTTTAATATTACATTAGAGCATACAGGCTAGCCAAAACACAGCCTCACTTAACATCTGGCAAATAACTGAGCCAAATAATGAACCTGAAGCACTCCTTGTTGGACTTTCTCTTTCAAGTATGTGAAAGGTGATGGACTTGTTTCATGAAAAAAAAAAAGCCAACACATATTTGCGAACAGAGAAATTACACGACAAATGGATTTTAATGAAGAAATTTCCTTTAGGTGATGGATGACAGGTCCTCATAATTATTTGCAGGATGAAAAATGGCTTTCTTAGAAAGCATTTAAAGAGGGACAATATTCAGGATTGCCCCTGAGGTGTCCTCACACAGATCTTTTCTGTTCTGTTTTCCATTTCTGGTCTTCTGTTTATCAGTGCTTTCTCAATCCTTTTGCTTGGTGGAAGGGAATAAATAGATGAGTTGAAAATTACCCAGTGCAGACTTTCCTTCTATGAAAGAGATTAGCAAAGTGAAGCTTATAAAGTCTTTGTAAACAGGCTGTATACTTATAAATCATTTTCATTTTGTTAAATGTAATGAGGCTTTTCATTGAAAATAATTTTGTTCTCGTTTCCCTTTGCCTTCCAGAAACAACCTTTTTGGAAGTCCTTTTCTCTATAGTTTTTAGATATGATTTCTTTTTTTTTCACTTCTTCCATGCTTTTGAGATAGCTGCTAGTTCTCTGTCATTGCTCCCTACCAAGTCTATATCTCTTTGAACTCACCAGGACGTCATTATTTTAACCAATGCTAACTCAGTATATCATCTTTTAGGTTCCTATTTTTTACTTCTGTGGTGCTACTAGGTCTCTTACTGACAAATAAAACTCGGGACCAGTACCTGCAAACATACCAGACTTCCTTAATTTATTTTCCCTTTTACTACAGTAAATTTTGGGGTAGTTTGGGATAGGGAGACAGGAGAAAAGATGGAATGGGAAAAAAGAGAGTTTGGTGACAGGAGGACAGCTCACACATAATGCAGTGGCTGTCTCAGGACTAGCTTTACATATTCTAGTCAACATTTCAACAACACTAAGTTACTTTCAGAAAATATTCTGTACTTTGGAGAATAATTCTGCCTGTAGGTGTAATATTAATTATTTTATACTTTTTGCATACCTCCCTCCTTCCTTTCTAACAGCTTGGTTTCAAGTTTCCCAAACTTCCACAGATTCTTTCTGACTTACATGTCTTGATCCTACCTCCTTATGTCTGTATTTTTTTGGATTGAAAATTATGTAATTTATGGTAAATCCAAGAAGCTGGAAGCAGCACAAATATCTCAAAAAATGGAACAGAATCTTCACCATGGTGTTAATTCTGACCCTATTAGGTTCATAAATCATTAGGGAACCTCATCTTTTACTTAATAATATTCTATGAAAAATCATGCCAGTAAATTGCTTCAGCCCTTAGACTTTGGGCCAATTAGGAGTAACAAATAATAAACCGTGAATGTTCAAATTTCCTTCAATTTTCATTATGGAAAGTTTTGCTCACTACTGAAAAACTGTTAACTACACCTAAAGACGTGATCTTTAGGGCCGGTACAGGACATTTGACCACTCAGTGAGAGCACAAAAGTGGATTTTTTCCTGGATGTCATTGGGGTAAGTCTTTACATACAGGTCTGCCCTCTGGCCATACACGGGGAGTGGCAGAGCTTACAGAACCAGTTTAGATTTGTGGTGGAGAATATCTTCTGCCTCAAATTCTGCCAAGAGATGTACGCACAGATAACAGAGGCAAGAAGGAGAACTCTAAGCAGATGCAGAAGACCTGATGGTGCTCTGGGTGGAACCCTTCAGATCTTCTCACAGGGGAGCTGAAACCTACTAAAGCCTATTCTGAAAGGAAGTTTGCCCTGCCCTGATCACAAGAATTACCTGTGGAACAGTCTGTGCAGTCTGGGAAAGCTGCATTTCCCTACTGTAGATCTCATAAGCCCTATACAAGCTGTCATGTGGATTTAGGAACCCTAAATGTTTGCATAAATGTCTTTTCATGATTAAATAATTGTCCCCTGAAGCACCCCAAAAGAAGCCAAATGAAAGAGAAATCACCATCTACAAAAGATTAAAACAAAATTTCAAGTTCCTCAGCCAAGATATTTTGTAGTTTCTATGAGCCAAAAAAAAAGTTAGGAAAACTTTCAAGAGGTGAAACCATTTCCTTTTTTGAGCCCTCCTGTCTCCCAGACATCTTGTTGAATTTACCTCAAACTTTCCATTGAATTTCTACTTTGCCAGAATAACAAACTTCTGAAATTCCAAACAGATTGGTTTGGTCTGGTAAAAGGTAAAGAGCTAAAAAGTCTGTCCAGGAGTAAAAACCTGCTGCCAACTTTAGTATAGAGAGAATATAAAATAAGAAATCCCCAGTGGACCAAGAGCATGGGTTGTGTACACAATGCTTATTTCTAAGCAGTAGTATCTAGTGCCATTTAGACTGATGTCAGAGCATTAAACCAAAGTTTTACTTAGATCACTCCTCAGCACTTTGAACTACCGTCTGAAACAAGCATGCTAGCAAAAAATATGCCACCTTTCTGTTTCTTTAGTGCTGCTGTCAGAAGGACTTGATACACTCATAATTTGCATAATTACATGGAAATATTATTCTTAAAGTTTATTGATAAATTTTATTCCTAAAATCAAGTAGCACCCTCTACTGGGCAGTAGATCTTCTTCTGGGCATATTGATCTGCCACTGAAAATAAAATGTCTTGCCTTAAGTAAAATGCCTGCATAATTATCTATGCTGGAAAATCAGAAAATGAGACATTAGCATAGAAATGTCAGGGTGAGTGCAAGCATATAAAAACATAGAACCATATATGAAAAACTATATACTGCATTTTGCAGTTCAGCTCTATGAATTTCAATAGAGTTTGGCTATTTATCACCAAAATAGAGTTGGCCACAACTTTGTGGTTAACTTCATATTTACATTTCAACAGAAGCTGAAAGCCTGAGCAGAAACCCATGTGTTCCATTTGTTGGCATGGATATTTTCTGTCCAGATCAGGGAAGGTATACAGCTTTTTTAGAAATATTTGGAAAGTCAGCTCATGGTCCCTTCCAAGGTAATGCAAGAGATGCTTATGTTTATTCTGCAGCACTACTGAAGTGCTGTGGTTTTAGTTCAGGACATGCAGCAGGCAAACTAGACAGACTGCCCTTCCTTTCACTCCACTTCAGAGCCCTTAGTGGGTTCTTTCAAGGTTAGAAGAAATTTGGCTGTTTCTGTTTTAGCCTCCATAAATGCCTGATATCATTTGCTCACAGAACCTGGCAAAAGCCTCTGTCTGATCTCTCCCAGTTGCACTCTCTCTCTCTCTCTCTCTCATTCTCTGTCTCTAAGGAAGCTTCATCTAAATGGCTATTTTATTCTTTCTGTTCTGTCTCCTTTTCTGTCCCTTCCCAGGAGTGCTGTGACACGACTGACCAGAAGCACCATATCAGAGTCTAAGGACAGTTTGTTAGAAGAGCAGTTGTGCAGGAATGACCTGGTGATGTGGCACTTGGCTGAGAAACCAATCTTCTGAAAGACAGCTCTGAACAGCATTGAAATCAGTGAGTGTCTTCCTGTCAGTCTAGGGCACCTTGGATCTGACCCATGTGCACATCTGGATGCAGTTTGTTCAAAAGTGCCTGCACTACCCCACCTTTTATCTGGTATCACTTTTTACAGTGATAAAGGAAAACCTCAGCCTTACATCTGATGCTCTACTGTTTCATGATTCTTTTCCAGTAATGAGATTAATATGTGACTTTCTCATCTGTTTAATTTATTGCTGCTATTGGATTTAGATTTTTTTTCTCTGCTGTCAGTATATTAACCTCAAAGAATGTGCAACCACTAATTTCAAATGCATGAGTTGCTTTTGGTGATTTTGGTGGGTTTTTTTTTGTTTTGTGTTTTGTGTGGGTTTTTTAAAGTAGGAATATATGCTTTTGCCTGGGCTAAAAATTCTACTCACAATATTGCCATTGAATCAGATAAAAGCATATCTGGGGGAAGTGAACTCCTTGGCACACCTGATAGAGAAAATTTTAGTAGGAAAAAAATCTAAGTTAAAACATTTATGTAAATCATAGGAAGAGTTAGTTGGTATTTGGTAAATTCTGATTCTTTATTTCTTGTACCTATCACATGCAATTATTTTAGAAAGTTAAATTTCAAGTATTCAATAGTTTCTGTGAGAAGATTTTATTCTCAGTAGTGCATGGTTATAGATGACAGAAGGAGCAGGACAATGCATTTGCTCTTCATGGCTGGAAATTCCTCAGATTTCAAAGCTGGAAACTTTTAGAAGCAGCTACTCAAATGTATCATGGAAGAGATAATACCCTCTCTGTTTGCCTTAAAAATGTGGCCCATGAGTAATGTCAGAACACTTTTCTTTTACTGAAATATGACCTGATTCTGTAACTCTAGCTTTACTTAGGAAAAATTTGGTTTGTTGAAGAATTCACACAAGCCTATTTTCAGTGGTTACAGAAATGGGTGGAGAATACAACTTAAAATAAGGTACAATTTTGTACTTATGTAGAATATTTTAGTAACACCCGGAGAATCAAGTTATATTTTTGTATTTAAAATGCAATACTGACATGTTTTTCAAGGCAGATGTTACATATAATTTTGCATTATCCTTTGATGCTAGTACACAGTGGTAAAGAATTTTCAAGAGTGCATAGACTTGGCATACTGAGAAGAAAGATTTAGAATATGATTGCTTTGAGTTGGAAAAAAATCAAATAATGAGATTTTCCTATATTTGCAATTGGAAATTGGCTGGAATTCTTCACAAAACTCTTGGATTGCACACCTGACCTACTTGTACCTGTAAGAAAATCAGATTATTCATTATTATACATTAGCCATCCATCCCAAAGACTTATGAAACATAATTGTCTCCAACATGTCCATATAATTCTTTTCTCCTGGACTTTTGAAAGCATTTTTACATGTAATATAAATTGTAAATTATTTTATTTAACACTGTACAGAGGAAGGACTTTTGTAGTTTGTACTATGATTTCAAAGCTTTTGTTCCTTGTAATCCAAAGCAGCCCTTTTCAATTTTTGTACCATTAATGACGAGAGTATTCTAAAGAAAATACATCACCTTTTGAAACATCCAATACATGATATTTTTTGGGAAATGAGACAGTTTCAAACATTAATATTTTTCTATTATAATAATGTATTTTTAAATTACAGCATTAAAGATTAATATTAAAGAAAATTTTGAAAAGAAAATTTGTATTTATCAGCTCCTCAATTCTAATTAATATGATATATATTATTCAGTTATTTTCCTAGATTTTCCTTTCAGGCAAACTTTATGCTCTCCTTTACACAATCTCTGGACACATTTTAAATGGGACAATATAAGCAAATCTTGGAAAAGTCGATATAAGGCTTACTGGACAGGACACTTCTATTTAATGGAATAATAAGGAAGTTATGGAAGGTCAGGAAATGCTGAGGACAGAATGTGAAGATAATGGCTGAAAAATTTGCAGAGGGATGAATATTTAAAACTTGCCCTAGACATAAAAAGGAGATGGTGATAAAACTAGTAGAGGGGTGAATGAATTGAAAAATATGGTTAATAATTTAATTTTAAAGAAAAACTGTTATCAGTAAAAGCTTTTTGTGTGAACTGAAGACAGAAACTAGAGTAAGAGAAAATGAAGATGACAGAAGAGGTTACAGTGGGTAGACCAGAACAGCAGTTGGTGACTGAAATTATGCTGAGATAATATATGTATCCACAGATAATTTCCATATGTTTTAATGTCTTTTATTTTTCTCCTAAATGCCTACCAGAACATCCTTCCTTTTGTGTTTCTCTTTCATACAACAGTTTTTTTCTCTGATATTTATTGCCCTGCTTGCCAATTCTCCTTCCCTCCTTCCCTGATCAAAGTTCATGAGCTTTCCTCTCTGATCAGCATGGAAGAGACACATTCACAGGAATGTGGAGTTAGCTGTGTGAGCCATTTCACCCTGAATCTGTGACACACATCCCATGAAGAATCACATCTGTGTCCTTTTCATGGATCTGACCTGACACACAGCAGCACAGAGCTCATCGCTTGGCATGAGCAGTGGTCTCTTGTTTCAGCATCAAGCTTGTTCCCTGACTTTATCCTTCTTGCTTCCAAACACTAGATTGTCTCAGAAGATGTTGCTTAAATTATGCTTATCACTTTTTCTATAATAGAAGGCGAGATAGTCCCAGCTGAATGTGGCTGAAGAGCTATGCAGTCAAGAAGGTTTCACTTTCATGTGACAGTGTCCCTTGGCACTCCCCTTAAGCATCTCTCACAGCTTTCAACCCACACATTCATAAAGTTATATGCTCCAGAGACTCGTAGTCAAGTGAGTGGAGAGTTGGGAACTCCATCCCTAAAAATGCAGTGGGAGGTGCCCAGCCACTAACGAAAACAATGGTGGGAGGAGGACTGTTCTTAGGGACTAATATCTGTAGGGGGATAATCACAGGCTCCACACACCACTGAAGCCAACTGCAAAGTTTTCAGTGCTTTCAGTAGGGGAGTGGATGGTGTCCTATGGGCAGGAATAGTATGACAATGGCACAAACCAGCCAAAACAAGTCGTCAAATGGCGTAGGTGAGCTCTTTGTATGGGCAGAGTTTTATGGGCTTCTTGAGTCAGCTAGTTTGGACAATTAGTTTTAAAGGCAGCAACAGGCACTGAGTCACACCCGTACACCTGAGTTCATTGCAGAATAAGTTGCTTTAGGCACCCTCTGTGCACTGTCAGCCTATTTTGTACCCTACTCAAAGGACAGATGGATTAGCGTTAGCCAAGATTGTAGCTAATGTGCTAAATATATTAAGGAGTCATAGTTTATTAGCAAGGAAATTTGGGATCATAAAATGCAACAGAAGAGCTGGTGTTCAACAAGACAGCAACTTTAGCAGCTTGATATTAATATTATGAACAGTAGCAACAATAAACATAATAGCTTTTACTTTGGATACTTTACTAGCCAAGACCTTGAACTAAAATAATCCCTGATACTTTAAAAAATCTTTGTTAAAATTGCCATGCAAGTTTGATATGTAAGAAAATATATATAAGCTGTATTTGGTTGCTATGAAAGAAGTAAACTGGCACTCAGTGCAGTTGGATCCAGACTGAAGAAGCAAGATTTGGCTAACTTAACATTCAGCCTTCAAAATTCAGGACAAATTTCCCAAACTGCAACTTGCAGCTGCAGAACATCCTCACAGTTGCCAGAAAACACCACTGCTTTCATGTTTCCGTATTCTTTATACATATAATTTTTAAATTATGGATCTTACTAACCCACAAATACTGTTTCAGACCAAGCAAATAGGTGCAATATGAAACACAACAGTGATTGCTCACATAGAAAGCAAAGGGATTTTTAAAACATCTGCATAATTGAAAGTCCATTAGGAAACACAGTAAGCAGAATGGCATGCTGTAGTGCATCCCCCCCACCCCTGCAGAGCAAGGGGAAGACTCATGCAGGGGGAACAGCTGTTTGGACAAGCCCTCTTTTCTCTACAACCAGGAAGGAAGTGCTCCTTCGGGAATCTTGTCCAGGTGTAGAAGCAGAGGAAAGCAAAAACAGGGGAAGGCAGCTGCTCACCATTCAGCAGCTGAGGTGAAAAACCCATGACATGAGCTAAAAATGAGGGCTCTCCTGAGAGAGGAGAGTCAAGAGTCCAGCCAGGACACTCTTGCCTCTTTGCAGGAATATTTATGTCCATGGTGCAAAGAAGGAGATGGTGTAACATGGAAGACTCAGACAGACAAATCTTACTGAAAATAGATAACTCATTACATTTTACAGGTGTTAATTGTGACAGGAGAGCACTTTTAAACAAGGCTGTAAGTACAGAGGATGCCGAGGGGTGCCTGTGTGTGATGGGAGCATTCCAGCAGAAATATATTCCCTTTTGCTGCTCAGTAAAGACATACCTGTTTATACTACTTTGACATCAATAGTTCTTGAAGGAATATAGCTATAAGCCTGCTAAGGCCATTTTAGTGCTTTTGTTGGGATGATACTACTAATATAAGATAGCTAAAAGCTTCTTTTTTTCAGAAAATTCTTTCCTGTAACATAGTATCTCTTACCATGTACTGCATAAACCTGGATTGTCAGGAGTCCAAATAGAAACTTCCTCAATCCCTACAAGGTTTCCAGATGGATTTTATGAATTGTTTGTGTGATTTGGGTACCTGTCTGCCTTTCAAAATACTTACAATTCAGCGGGAGGTCTGCTGGATATTTATCCGTGGAAATACACATGTGGGAACCCAGCTGGGAAGGGAAATGGAATTGCGGGAGGCTGCAGCCTAGCGCAGGGTAAGGGCACTGGTAAGCACGCAGTGTCCTGGGACTGGCAGAATAGGTAACCCAAGTGTGTGTGCATGTGGTGCAATCCCAGCTCTGCCTGCAATGTAGACATGCCTTTGTAGTGACTGCTTCCTACTCTTAACGCTAAAAAGCTAGAGTGGCGTCTACAAGTCTGCCTGTGGGAAGGAGAGAGAGAGAGGGACTCATTAAATGTTATTATCTTGTGAATAGACTTGGTCAGACAAAACAATAGGATAGCCGAAGCTCAGGAGAAAGCTCCTCTGTGACGCATTGGGGTCTACATCATTAGCATTTCTTCAGTGACAAAGCCAAAGAAAAAAGGTCTGTTACAGCCCTTTGAAAACAGAAAGGCCAAAGAGGTGAATGCAAGTATACACATGGGTATGTGAAAGATGGACATAAGGTAGGAAAGGGAAAAGCTGCTCTTCTAGCAGTGAAATGCTTCAATCAAATTATTTGTGACTGAAGAAGCAGAGAAGGAATCATTTATGGTATTTAGATATTATGGTATTTAGACATTTATAAAGAAGGAAGAAAAAAAGCAGTGTGGAATAGGAAGGATATCCTCCAGCTGCTCAAAAAAATTGTAAGAAACTCAAGACAAGAAAATATGAGTAATTACAATTGGACTGGTGTATTTCCCATGCTAATTAAAACAGAGGAATTCTTGGGATTTCCCTAAGTGTACATATCTTCAAATATTCCATGGTCTTACAGAGTGAATGTAAAACGTGGTATGACAAAGACTGGTGCTGTGGAATAAGATCCAGTGGATAGTCAGGATGTGGGGACTTGTGGGTGTTACTGGGCTGAGGATAACCTATGATTTAATTTGCATGATGAGTAAGAGAGAGAGAAGTCTGATAAGGAGATCAAAGATAACATTTGCTGCTTAGATCATGGAGTGCTGAAGATCATCACACTGATACTACTGAAGATCTGGGACACAAAATATGATATTTAGTCAGAGTACAGTCATAGGAGCTTGATGAAAGCTCCATAAAATTTGAATAATAGCACTATTCAAACTTAAACAGCGTTCAGAACAAATTTCAAAATAACAGAATAACAAAGCATAGGAAACAGACGTGTCTTACCTACTCTTAACATTTGATCTGTATTTGTTGATTTTGACACACTAACAATCTCTGCAGGGGGAAATAGAAAAGACTAAAATGCACTGCCTAATTTCACAAGAGAAGGCATGTTAAGAAGACAAAGCCCACTGACTGTGTATTAGGTTTATCACACTCAGGCTGTCTTTCATTTATATCTCTGCCTCTGACAGCTGAGAGACTGAGGCTATATGGAGACAAAGCTTTCACCACTGTCATCCTCCTCCTCAGATCTTCTGCCTCTCAAGGCATCTATCCACAAGTGCTGCTGAAGGACATTGCACCAGCACAAACTAAAATAAAGACTTTGGAATGAAACAACAGAAGACTGGGAAAATAAGACGTCTGCCTACCATACCAAAGAGGAAGGAGGGAGCAAAAAAACAAAGCATGATGGCAAGACAGACAACTGAGGGATGTGGCCATGCAAATTTGAGGGTTTGAGGGGAAAGGTCTCATCATGCTGCCAGCCACCACGCTCTGCACAGCCTTTGCAGAACAGGACTGTGCCTTCAGTTCAACTGAAGTGGACTGAGGGACCCTACTCACTGCCTTGCTAGTGGAGGTATTGTGTGCAAAGCACTATAGCAGAACAAGGAGGCTAGGCACATCTCAAATATTTGGGCTGGTTTTCAGCAAGACTGCAGTGTCCTGATTCAATAGGTGGTTTCACTACATGATGAAGTGAAAAAACTTTAGCTTTTCCGCTTTGACAATAGAGCAAGGCCTCCTAAAATAGCAATAGTTTCAGGCACTTAATACAAACATGCCATTTGTCAAAATCTTATTTGCTTCACAGAGATGATTGATGAGTGTGCTATTTTGTGCTAAATATGACAACATTCTGGAACATTCCTTGTTGATGACCATGAACTTTGATCCTTGCAAGGCCAGCTGAGGCTGCAGTAGTGTAACCAGCATGTCCTTAGTCGTGACATTGGCATTATTACTTCTGGATAACCCTCTACTTCTAGATAAATATTTGCCTTTTAAAAATGGGAGGAAAGGCCTTGAATGTACTTAGAACACTTTGTCAAATCAGTTGTCTGAAAGCCAACTGTTATATCAATTAATTTTTGTTTACATACAGGAAATTTTTAGCTGTGTCTGAGCTGACTGGCTATATGTTTTGAAGGATTGGAAAGGTCATTTGAATACTTGTGGCTGCATCAAAGATCCTTTATCAGTATCCTGAAATGGTCATACAATATTTGAAAGAAAAGCTTTTCCCTGCTTTATATTGTCTGGAGACAGCTGACATCTGCAGCATGTGTAAACTCAGAGGACCTTCTGTTAAATACATTTGTAGAACTAAGAAAAGTGTTTTGGGTGAAGAAAATATTTCCAACCCCTTTTGCCACCTCTTTTTTTCACCCACTCTAGGACACTCTGCAGCATGGCATATTGCAAAAGCAAAGTAGCAATAAAACAGCACCAGTTTTTGGTTATTCCCAGAAGAAGAAGCAGGAGAAGGTCCATGAGACAGAACGGATGCAGTCATTCAGTGCATAATGCTTCCTCTGGTTCTTGCTTGTTTGATATACTTTCATGTAACTAATTTATTATCTGTCATTTCCTCACAAGCCTTCAAAGGTTTAAAATCTTTGAGTGGGCTGAAGTATTACATGTCCTTCTGGTACTAAACTCACAAAGACTCTTGCATCCATTTTTTGATATAACTGCAAGGATCCAAGCTCTTAGGTCTTTGTCATGATTTGCAATATAATTGGAATGATGCAGTTAGTTCAATATCAATGGAGAATGAATGAGATGGGTGTTGTTTGTAATATTACTACTGGTAATCTCAATTTTCTTTGTATGAAGATCATTAAAATAAAAAAAATTAATTTTTTTTTTTAACTTTGGAGAGATCAGACATTTCACAAAATCGGCTTCTCTAAGCTGACAGTAATGGCATGAACTATTTTAATCTACATTACTGTGTTATCCAGAATGTATTAAATGATCAGTTTCTGTTATACCAAGGTTGTTATGTCTAGTTGATCTAATAATATCTGTTCATAGCACTGAAAAATGACTCACATGATTTTGAATCTTTGATTAAGCCAAACTCTCCTTGTTTAAATGAACAAATGAAACCAAAATAGACTCACAGGAAGCAATACTCTAGTAAATCCAGTTTTTATTCATGCCTGAAAAATCTCTTCAAACATTGAATGAGTGCAAATTTTTTATCTGCTACCTTGAAATGTATAGTTTTCTCATTCTTTCTAATGGAGCATATGGTAAATCTGACTCTTGGGTACTTTTAAAAAGTCAGTTTTCTGGGAAAATATTTCAAAATAAGTCAATTTGCTGGGAAGATATTCCATATTACCAAGGAATTAGGAAAAAAAACAGCTCCTCTCAGAGCTTCACTTCTAAATACAAATGGATCACAGAGAGAAAATCTGCTTTTATCACAAGCAGAAAAAATATTCAATGCTAAATTTTCAGCCTGGACAAAGTAACGTTCCAAACACGGAACTGAACAGAAATGTGACAGAAACAGAACAATTCCAACAACAGAGTAATTGGCCAGTTACCTCCTGCCTGGTCTATATGCCTCCAACATTAAGTTACCCCTGGGCTCTTAAAAACTGACCATGCCAACAGGAAAGGTTCAGCAGCAACTACTCTAGCTGTGTTCTCACATTTCTTTATAGCCTCTCTGGCCTGCATTTTTTCTTCCTAGAATGGAAATGATGGAGTAGCATGTGTTGCAGTGATTTAGTTTGTGTAGAGCCTGGACTTACTCCCATGCACCACAACTAAAGGGATCAGAGAACCTTTCTGCCCATTGTTGGCCAACAGAAGTTGTTAGTGATTTGCTCAAAGTAAGCTTTGTGCTCTTATTTGGCTGTGTCTAGACAGCCAAATACTTTGCTACAATCCAAGGAATGTGCAGCTAATGTCAGTTATGTATTCACAGGAAAGCATTGGTTCTGGAGCATAGGCTCAACACAATCACTGCAAAGGGCAGAAGCCAAGAGACAGGGTATTCTTCCTTGAGCAGGTTATTTATTATGGGGCTTACTTAATTTCCTCCAAGAAAAAAAAAAAAGTTGCATAAAGTTCTTTAAAAATTTCACCAATTTAAAATACAGCTAACATTCAGTTTGATAGTCATATGAGGGAGATTTAGTTAAGAGGCATTTTAGACATATAAACACACATAAAATTCTTGTATGGTCCAAGAATTACAAGCAGAAGAAGCAGAACTATCTTGTGTTCTTCAAGTGGAACTGCCTTTGGATAAAAATTTATGACCTGTCTTGAGTAATTGTATTAACAGTTGACAGGTGTTTAGAAAAACAAAATGACAATCCAAGAGGTCAATATGAAGAAAAACCCAAACCAAACAGCACTAGCATATTTTGAAAAGGACAATAACACCCCAGCAGAAGTTTAGTTTCCGTTAGCTCCAGGTGGAGTTATGCCTGCTCACCGAAATGACCCATCATACAGTGATAGGGTGTCCTTTGACTGCTTCTGATGGAGAATAGTGGGCTACTAGCATTGTTGACTACAACCAATCCTATGAAAGACCAGGCAACTGTCTCACAAAGGACTGAACAGATGTAATAATTTGTGCCAGATAATGAACACTGCCCCTATTTATCAGCTATGCAAGCAAAAGCACAGCAGAGGTAACTGAATTGTCCACAGCCATGCAAGGAGAGTTAAACAAGGCAAACTTTCTAGGTGAAGGGTGGAGGCAGCAGACCAGAACATGAGGTACTTGATGTTAGATATAATCCTAACATTGCAGTAGCTTTGTTTTTAACTCAGCAATGTATTTGGCATCTTGTCTCTCCTATACATCAAGTGCAGGAAGACAATATGAACAGTTTCTAACTCTACCTCATAAACTTTCCTGAACAGGCACTGGAGTTACAATAACATCTTTGTTGGCAAACATTTCCAGGCACTGTAAATCTGTCTGACTCTACAGGAGAGATGGCTGATGTGCAGATCTCTAGGTCACTGTTGTTAAAAAACAGAGCCCCTGTTCATCCATCTTGGGCCTTATTTTATAGCATACCGTATAAATGAGAACTTAAAATAGTTCTTTATCCTTCCAAAGTGCACAGTCACTGGAAAGGATAACATAACAAGTTTAGCTTTGGGAACCTGAATCAGCTGAGAAAAGAGCAGCTGAAGGACACATCTGTGTTTGCCTTTCCCAATCCAGAGGCAGCCTGTGCAGTCCATACCTATGCCAGCATGCTTTTTCTCACTTAAGAAATTGAATCTTTTCACCCAAATGTTCACCAGACCAAGGCAAGGAGTTGCAATTTTTATTACTTAGCATCAGGGAAGCAGTGCAGTATTGTACAAGAATGTTCCCAAGGAATGTAATAACATGAGCTGGAATCATCTGGCTTCTTACCACATGAGGCTGTAGAGAGAAAAATAGCTATTCTTCCCTTCCCATAAGCATACAGGAGGACAAGCATCTATCCTTTGTTATCCATGCTGTAATGCGCATTTATTAGTAATAGCACGAAGATATTTTCCTCATGGTTTTAACAGCATCTTTGACGTGGGCTAGGTGGAGAGGATTTCCATTTTTTGAAGAGGTTTAAGATTTTGAAAGACTTTAAGAAATACAAGCAAACACAGTTTGATTTGACTGGTGATCTCAAAATTGTAAGAAAAATATCAGAGAATTAGGGCTATCGTTTACTAGAAAGGCTTTCAGCTTTTCACTCTGCAGTATTATTCCGAACCTTAAAAGCTTTCCAGGTGAGACATGCATGGAAAAAAAGTTTCACCTTTTTTTTTTTCTTTCCCCCAGCAGCTTCACTGCAGAGCCATATTTAGAAATGCTTGATCTGAAGGTGTTTGGATTTGGCAGGGAATGGCTATGATGCACTTTCCCCAGGGCCTGGGAAAGAGAAACAGGCTGCAAAGACAGCTTTCACAAGTTGCTTTGAAGGCAGTGTATAATTTTAGAGGCTGGCAATGAAAGACAGAGCAGCCTCCAGGGATACCCCTTTTCTATTCTTCCACTTACAGGGATTCTTGCCTTTGCAGTCAAGTTCTGTCGTGTCCCGAGTAAGAAGCTCGGTCAGCAGGGAATGAGACAGCTTGCATCATCTTTCTCCTTCAGCTAAACTATTAAAAGGAGGCAGATCTAATGCTCTTTTTTTTTTTTTTTTTTTTTTCCTCTTGACAGACCTGTGACTCATGAATGCTGCAGAAAGGAGAAACCAATAAAAACTATTTCTACTCTTTATGTTTTGAGCTTCCATTTTAGGGATCACAAAATGTGGAGTCTTCACCGCCTTTGTTAATCGTACTATAATGATCTATCATTATTATTATTCTTATTATTACTAATACTACTGCTACGATCTTGTATTTAGGCACCTTACATCCACTCTAAGAACAGGTTTAAGTATGCAGCTGATCTGTGTAATAATGCCTGAAAGCTTTGTACTTTTGAAAGCTCAGTGCTAGGGCCACCTGCAGAGCTTTCTGAGAAATGTACACCGCCTCCAAAGATTGTTTCCAAAACCAGTATTGGCTTCCCACAGCCAGGACCTGGTCTGCTGAGTGGCAGAAACTCCTTTTACCAGCCTTTTGTCTCCCTTTGTGCTGTGCAGTATTTTTGCTGTAGTTCTGGTGGCAGAGATGGAAAGGAAGTGCTATGGAGCTTTCACAAACTGCATTTTTTTCTGCCAGCAGCACCTTCTCCCTCAAGATTACATCAAACCCAGTGCCAAGTTTGTGGCTTAAGCCCATCTCTGCACTGGATTCCCAAAGAAACCAAAACAAAAAAAAATTAATTGCCCCCACATCTCTCTGCCTTATGCTAATTATTTTGGACACAGATATGTGCTACATTCTCTTTAAAGCAATTTAAAAAAACCTCCCACATACTAGGGGATGGAAGGGACATGAAGAATGAAAAAATAAATGGGCTAGGAAACTGTAAAGTAAAAGAGAACATGCTGCAGTTTTAAAAGACTTTCTCATTTGTTATTTTTATTGTAATTTGCAAATTAAACGTGAAACAGTTCAGCTGAAATGTATGTCAATATGTAGCCATGAATTTTGTATATGTTATTAGTTCTGAAATATGTAAAGGCCATTTCCATTAGTGATTAAATAGACAGCAATAGCTACAACTACAGATTGCTCCCAAATTCACTTCTGGTTCTTTTTTTCTGGATGCAGGATGCTACAGAAAACCCTCCAGAATTTAACTGTGCTGCACATGCAAATAAATGCAGCTGAATGGAAGTGGAGTTCCTGTCACATTTATTCATTTCAGCACCTGTTTACTTTCCAAATTGGAACAAAAGGTCAAAGCACACTGTGCTTGGCAGAAATTATAAAACATTTTAATTCAGAAATACTAAACCAATTCATTTTGCCATTTTTAACTAAGAAGAAGCATTTTGATGTTATATTAACTAGATGAATTAGCCTAAGTAAAATTATTTTGTTTCAGTTTTGAGAAACTTTGTTTTTTTTCTTGAAAATTAAACTGTTTCCATGAAAATACAGACATCTGGGAATTTAATTTGTTGTTCTGAAAATAATTTCTGAGCAGCTCAACAAAAACATCATACCATAGTATACCATTTTGTCAAATTCTTCTTTCATTGTGCTGTACCATGTATATCCTTAATGTGTCTGTGAGGGATTGTTACTAATATTTCTCTTTTTAGGGAAATTGTCTCCATTGCCAATATTAGAAGTTACCATGCCTCTTAGTGAATGTGTTAGCACAGCATGATGTCCTGCAGTCATGGACAGTCATGAGCAATTAGGACAGGACTTTCTGATGTCACTATTGCTTTCCATTGCAGAAGGAATGGGAGAAATGGACGTTGCTCAGCAGGTTCTCCTTCTGGTAAGGAAAGTGGAACAGAAACTGCAATGCACCAGGTTTTCCTACAGCTAGTAGGTATGAAGGTACAGGTTTCCCTTCTAATAATACCAAATCACACAATTTTATTAGAATTATCTAAATACTGAAAAAAAAAAAGGACACTTGATTGCTAAAAATGTAAAGAAAAAATTTGAATGTGATTTAGTTTCTTAGGGTCTGTTCATTGACTGTTGCATCAGCTTTCTTTAGACCAGTGCCAAGTGAGTAAAACAAAGCAGTTTTCTATAAAAGATTCCTGAGATCAGACGTAGATAGTATACATCACCTTTATCTCTTCCACAACACTTCAAGAAATTCTTTGAATAAGTGTGTGGGATTTTAGATACTTTTGGAAACCTAGGTTTTACTTTACTAGAACACATATCTGCAATCAGAAAGGTAAGCTGCACAATCTTGGGTTACATATTATACTACAGGAGTATAGCTTTAGCTTAAAGGTCTTCCTCTAGCAGCATGACCAACAGGAGAGTATCTGTACATTTTCAGAGCAGAGTTGGAGATGCTTCAAGGCAGGCTCACACCATGCACATAAGAAAATCCCTCATGATCTTCTTTTTCTTCAGCCCCCCCCCACACTGTGCCCCCCTCCCACAAACCCAGCAACTGACTTGGATGAATAGTTCAATAACCAAGAATAATCAGTATACTAGTTCTATGACAATCATTGTACAGATATAATAGGTGTTTTTTAATTATTTATTCTAGGACTTGAAGACAAAATACATAAAAGAAGGGCAAAACTATCCTATGTCCTTTTAAGACACGGCCCAGTTTTCCCACCTGCAGTTTGTCACGTCTAGCATAAACCTGTATATTAGTCAACATGTCTACGGCAAATTATCTCACTAATGTGATGTTGAAATACATAGCTCAGCATAAAGCAAAGAAGTCCTGATGTTTGTCTTTTATCATTATAGGAGAGGTGTCTCTAAACATGCAGTGAAAGAAAAAAGACACGTTAAAATAAGCACTCAGAATCAAAGCTAGTTAAAAAAGATAAGAATTTTTCTTTGCTTTGGTTCTGCACCTTTTAATGAACTCATGCAGCTTAAATAGTGGAGTAAATATACCCCATCACAAGAGTGAGAGCTAATAATATGTAGTTCTCAACTAGTTTAATTCACTTGAATCTGGGATACCTGAAATAATTGTAAATGTTTCACAATTGCTTAATGTGTAAATCTGGCTAGCACTTTTAAACATTTGAAATGATAGGAAACCTGAAGTCATTCTAATGTATTTTAACCACTCGCAAGCTCTAATATTATATCAATATTCAACAGACCTTCCAGTAGAAAAACAGCAGTTTTACTGGGGGGAATGGTAGAGTTATAAGAATAGCTACATGGTTAGCTTAGATGAAAATAGAACTGATATGGGTGGAGGATTACAATAAGGATAGGATAACTAAAAGAGACTTAAAATAACAGGCATCTAAATTTAGGAGTGTTTGAATGTTCCAAACTTTATTTTCATTGGCTTTTGTGTGGTATTTCATGCAGTTATTTGGATGGTGCTGAGAACCTATAGCAAGCACAGTCTTTGCACAACACTATTCTGTAGACTGTCTTATTTTTTTCCTTAAAAGTCGTTAACAGAATAAGAATAAAGAGATTTTCATAACTTTTATTTCACTTGGGCATGGCTGTCACAACAGTCTAGACTGCAAAAGTGGCATGTGAGTTTACAAGCAGATATTTAATTCAAAAGGAAAATTCTCCTCATACAATTTCAACCTCTTCTGTTTAATTCTAAACTGGTGTCTCCTGCAGAACTGTCTGATGATCATTTCTCCTTCTGCAGCTTGTTCCTTAAAACCTAACTGTGGGAAGTTAGTGCTGGAACTTTATGGCACTTTGATCGAACAAAGGAGGGAGAATGCTTCTGTCCTCCTCACTGAAATATGCCTTGATTCCTAAAACGTGCAGGAGGGACGTGTCTCTCAAAAGGAGTACAATGACAGCAGGTTAGTGTGGGAGGAATGGTTTAAGATGATTTCTGCCCTGTTGTTCCTTGTCTGGGATACCACCTTGCAAGCTGGGGCTGGCCTGATGTCAGCCACGTGAAGGTTGTACATGTGGTCTGAACAAATCACATAAGCTCCCTCTGGAGTCAATGCAGGAAGATGAGCATGTCTGGAGAACTGCTCCAGACATTTTAGTACCAGACTGGCTAATTAGAAGGACTTCTTTTTTGCAGTCTGTAATACAACCCTCAAGGATTCTCTCAGACTAGAGATCTGTGTTTCAGATGGTTAGAGCTAGGTGAGAGGAATCTTACTTTCCGTGAAGAAGTATCTTATGGGTACACCAAAAGATTTTTTTAGATTCACACTAGGAAAAAAAATCAGGGAGATTCAAAACTGTGCACCAAGTGAAGCTCACAGCTGTGAGTTTCCCCTACTGTTCTTTAGGGAAATTTTTTACTCCCCCCACTTCAACCACTTGCTGAAGTATCATTGCAAAGCTTGTTCAGGGAGTGATGGAAGACAAATACACAAATCTATGTGACAGCAGCTTTAGAGAGAACACTATTCACATTTATTTCTATGCATCGTGTTATACATCACTCCTTAAAAAAATCTCAGTCCATCTCTAGCTTTTTTTGTACCTTTATACCTTATACCATCTATACCTTTTTATAAAGGGAAGTTATTCCTTTCTAAAGAGTAGAGATAGGTATGAGTTACCTGACAAAGTCCTCATTCTCAGTGATCAGTTTCTTCAAGATCCTAGAATCTGATATGTGTTCACTAAAGAGAGACCTGAAGGCTGGAGATCAGTCAACTGCAGGTTGGAAACTGGAGGTTTTTTGTTCAAAGGACTAGAATAAATTTACCTCTCTGTATTTTCACATTATGAAAGAGAACATTTGCCTTTATGGTGAGAGCACAAGAGATGGCAAATTGCTTCCTAAAGTGAAACAGAAAGGGAGAACTTTGCCTTGGAAGAATATTATGGCAGCTCTTTCCTGAGAAGATGTCCAGAACTGTTCACAGAAAGATCTCAAAACAGGTAAACGAAATGTGGGGAAAAAAAGTAGGAAAAGAAGACATGAAAGGATTCAGGTAAACTCTGTGTGTTTACAGTCAAAATGAGTCACTACTTTCAAGTTTTGTTTGTCTGTAATCTGGGCACCTCTTGTAGCAAAGAGAAGGAATTGTGTGCAATCTAAAAATAATTTGCACAACTCTTGGATTGCTATAAAGGACTCCAGAAAATCTTTTAATTGACTGATTGTTCATTTTGTAGAAATAACACAAATAAATTCCAGATAGTTCTGGTGTATACTCTGTACCTTCATGTACACACATGTACATGTATAGCAATATATTTACTGATGCTGGTGGGTGGTCTGAGAATTTATTAAAAGAATTGTATCTGGTTCACAAAATACTAACAAAAAGAGACATTTTTGGATTATGAAAGATTTTCATTTTCCCTTGGTACCTGCTCGAGCAATTTGAAAATCTCTTTGTTTGTACCCTTTGACAAAGACAGCAGGGTGTGTGGTTTAGAGAGGCAGATAAAATCCTGAAGACTTAAAAGAAAACATTTTTTTTTAACATTTCATGATCACTAAATAAATGAACTTTCCTACTCAAGAGGGAATGATAACTTGGAAGGGAGGTAGAGATTAAGAACACTTCATTTTCTGTTTTCTAATATTTTTAAATGAGTGGTCCTTTCCTTTTCAAAGCATGAGTCTGTGAAATTAAAGGCTTACAGTTGTTTTAAAAAAAATAATTTATCTACAAAATATGGAGCCATGAAAGGGAATGCTTGTATAGAACAGCTCTGTCCATTAATATTTCTTGCTCCTGCATATATCCTAGACAAAGAAGGGCAATAATTAATAGAGAACACCTATCATCAGTAATTTTATTTTGTTGTTGTTGATTTAACTGATTTAACTCCTTACTAATTTTCTTCATTGTGACATTTAAAATTTTTATTTTAGAGACTGTATGAGTTGTTTGACCAGTTAAAAGATATGTGTTTCCAAATTCTTAAAACTGAGGTTTGGGAATGGTAGTAGTCAACATGATCCCAGTTAAGGAAGTTTTTTGCTCCGTGAAGGTAATTACATAGAATGGGTTTAGTAGCTCTGTTGGTCCTGGTAGCACCTCTTTTTGTTCCCTTCATTAAATTAAATTTAACAATTAGTTTCTGTTCCAGTTCTCTCCCTCCAGGATGAACTTGCTGATTCCTCAGCCTCTCTTTTTTTCTCAGCTGGGCCGAGGAACCATGGCATTAGCAAAGTGCCTTGGCTGGTTCCCTATGCTTCACAGACTTCCAAAGTCTCTCTGCATCCAGTGGAGCCCCAGCAGTTCCCTCTTGCCCTTCTGGTGTGGTAAGACTATATACAGCAGCATAATGCTTAGGGAGTTATATAGCTCCCAGTAAACATTAATCTTCAGAAAAGTAGTGGTATCCATTTTCTTAAGTTTACTGGAATCAGGTTTTAAATTACGTTATCCACAATATTTTAAAGATGTTTCATAATAATAGCACTTCAGATCTCAGATTACTTTTGTAAGCTAAAGTGCTTTGAAATGTCAAATATCCTTTCCTCAAATATTTCATTTTTATCACAAGGAAAATTACATTTACATTACCTACCTTATAAATAACAAAGGCAAAATTTCTGGCATTGAGTGACTCAGTGAATAAATTGCAGCATTATTCCTCAGAGCACAGTTTGGTTGCATCAACTCATAGGGAAACAAAGAATTCATACGAATTCCTCCTTACAACTTCTTGCTTGGTGGCCCTTGTTCACCTCCCCCTGATTACCGTGGGGTGGAAGTGTTTATGGTACATCTGCTGGGAACTGACTCACATCAAAAATAAGTAGAACCTTTGTAAGTCCAAGAGAAGTCCTGGCCCCATTTCATCAGTGCCTACTGTATGTGACCATGTTCCAGAAGCAAAGTGGGGAGGGCTGAAAATATTGAGAGAAATTTGATAGAATCCTATTATTTTGTCTGGATGATTTTCTTCTGGTCTCACTTTGAGGCTTACAAAAATAACTGGAAAATAACTGGAGTTATTAGGGCAATGCCTCCCCTGCCTGCACTGGATTCCCTGCTTGCAATAGAAGAATAAAGGCAAAATGTTCAAAACTAAGATAACAAGGACAGAAGACAGAACAGAACTTTTGGAGATATTACTGCTCTGCAGCTATCAGTTTTAATTATCATTGTTACGACCGACTGTACTGTGAGTCAAAGCTCTCTTCAACAACTTCTCCGTTGTCTTTTTTCTATTTTGATATTTCTATTCTCATATTCCTGTTTGAATATTGCTTCTCATGTTAAGGGCAGTAAAACAGTGATTGTCCCCCCCCACACCCCCCATGGTTAATTCATCAATACTACAGCTGTAGTGACAGGAAAGATTTGTAAGAACAAAGCCTTTTTACTAACACAAAATTATTTACATATTTTGTTCCCAAATGGAAAACACAATAATTATGTCAAGGTTTGCCCTTTGCCTAACATGTTGAGGTAAGTAGACAAGCTAAGCCAGTTTCAAAGCTGACAGTAGCTTTTCCAGTTATTTAGGATCCTACAGCTGATACTATGACCGAATACAAAGCACAAGTCTTAGCTGTGCAGTTTCTATTAATTTAATTACAATTTTGTAGCTAAATACCCTCGATAGCTCTAAGTAGCTCAGCCTCCATTACCAAAAGTCACAGATTAAAATCACTGCCCCTTGACTTCAGAGGGCTGATATTTTCTTTTCCATAAAATAAATGAAATGTGCACTTAAGACCATAATAGTAGGCAACTCCTCCTTTAATTTGAAATACACTTTTGTTCTGCTACAAGAGACAAATTCATCTGTTTCCGAGTGCAGCAATGCTATATCATTTTCTTATGGTGCAGTTAATTATATTTAAAATTCTTTGTTAAAATGAAAGACAATAACATACAGTAAAAAATGAATAAAAGAAGAATTATACCTTTAAACAAGACATAAAAGGAATGCTTAGCTGTTACCCTAAAGGTGATAATTCTACTGAAAAGAAAAACACAGCATATTTTCAGCTGATGAAGCATTTTGAGCATGTGAGCATGCCTTCATGCTTTAGAATTTCAGTAATTTACAGCAAGCTGCCATGGAACAAAATAATTGAACAGAGAAATTAGTGTCAAACTTCTGAAAGTCTAAATAGTTGAGCCAGAAGGAGGGCTATAATTTCCAGGAGAAGACAGTAGCAATTGCAGACATGTTTAAGGATTGGTTAAAAATCAATTAACATAAATAGCTAAAACATATTTTTATGGTATTGAGTCTCTCGAGACGTGTCGTTTCATGCAGGATTCATTTATTTTGATAATTTAATTCTCAGAAGCGTGCATCGGCGTGGAAAGTGTCATGTCAGAGATCTGTAATGGAATTATTTCAAAATCTTAAGTCTTTGAAACTTAGCTGTAGAGGGAAAACTTTAATAGTAGCATTAAAAAAGCTTAAGGTCTTTGGCAGAAGGTTGTGAAGTCATCCGGGTATAATCAGCCACATAAACTGTATGTGACAGCATGATCCTGTGATCTGAACACTGAGCAAGAATGTTGTTTTCTGCTTCTGAAAGGTCTCAGATGACTTGTAGTGCTCTTCCATTTTTTAAAAGTAAGTCATTACATTGTGAATGCTAGTGTGTGTGGAGACAGGAAAAGAATATCACCTTGTCTAATACTACTGACATCCTAGTCTGTGTTTTGTGCTGAGAGCGTGAAAAATAGTCTTCCTACTTTAAGTGATTAAATTTAAATTACAAAAAAAAAAGTTGTACAATAAAAAGAAAAAAGCATTGAAAAAATCTAAACAGTTAAACATTTTGGTACATGCTCACACACACATATGCATACATAACATGAGGTTTATACATTTGCACTCAAACATAGATGTACACAATTTTATTTCAATATTAACTGGATTCTCAGCTAAGCAAAACATTTTTGAATCACAGATTTATTTTTTTTTTAGTAAGTTTTTGGACATCATCTCTGCTTTCTAAGCAAAAGAGCTTCTTGACCTTACCCATTTATACCTCAGCAACTGAAATGTCATCAAATGTGTTTGGGAAGAAGGAAGACTTTAATCACTAGATCCATCCAGAATGAAGTAGTGAGTTTCTGTCTTCTCACAATGTGAAAAAGACATTCCATGCAGCACCATATCCAGGGAAGTTCAACAGGGAAAGGTGTGACTGAGCAACTCTTTCAGACATACATGTAAGCTCCTTACTCAGTAAATTCTAGTCCATAACTGATTCAATGTCAGTACAAATAAATTAATTCTATTAGCAATCTTTTCCCTGGGAAAGCTTAGATGCTTTTCTGACTTCTGTCTTCTTTTCACCTTTTTTATTCTTTCTTTTGTCTTTTTTCTATAATCCTGTTTACTAGATTGTAAAAAAAAAAAAAAAAAAAAAAGAAAAAGAAACAGCAACAACAACAAAAACCCAAAACAAACAAACAAAACAAAACAAACAAACAAACAAAAAAACAGCATAGGAAGGACCAAAGCAGCTGAATTACCATCAGGAGCATGGGAGGGAGCTTTGATCATCCTATTTCAGGAACTCAGACTTCAAGAGAGGGTGCCAGCAAGGCTCTTGTTGGTGATGTCCGTCAGGTTCACTCAGGCTGTGCAGTTTATGTTGTCTCCAGGAGGTTTGGCATCTCAAACTTATTTTAACTTGGTAGGCTGTGAATCAAGGTAGCCATCAGTCTTCTCCCATAATAAGTGATATTTAAATAGTTCAATTGTACTTATAACCCAGAAAAGTTTTAGTTATAATCATTAGGCATTTCTGTCTCCAAACATCATAAAATATAAAGAATGACTCTTCCAAAGAACAATATCTTTTAAAGTGAATGGTACATTAAACTGCATTAAACTACTTTCAATCCCAGGCATTTGATTTCTGTTCATTTGAACTGTGGACTTGAGAAGTTTTAAGCTTGCTTTGGACAGAAGAACCTGACAGGAATATAATCACATCAATTATGCTTTCCTTCCAGATTTTGAAGGTGCTTTCATGAGCCTACTTAATTAGTTACTGTTCCCCTAGTATGGAGAGGATAATTGCTATCATGAGTCACGCATTAAGTGGGATCTGGAAATATCCCAGAAAGCATCAAGTTTTCTCAGATTTTTAATATTTGATGCTTTGTGACTGTTGTGGGGTTTTTAAGGATTTGTAATTTCCTCTAGAAGTGAAATGAAGCAGAATATATCACAGCTACTCACAACAAACTAAAGGCCTTACAGGCCCAGCACTAACTCCACAGAGATGCATCTTAGCTTTCCTCTCTCTTCCCTCCAAACATTTTCAATTATGTTAATTTCTTTCTATGCCCTCTGTTTTGGACACATTTTTATGCTATTGTACCAAGAAGTTCTTTCTCTTTCACACATACCCAAGATTCAGTTCCTTTCCTTTGAATGAATGGGTGAATCAATGGATATTGGGAGTTGACAGAAGGCACTGGTTCTGCTTGTCACTTCACAGTTCACTCATCCCTGGACCACCATCCATCCTCTCCAATGGAAGAAAGTCTTATTAAACAGGACTGTTATTTGATCATCCATGTAAAACTTTTTTAAGTAGTACATATGCAACAAGGGTGAATTTATAAAAAAAATACCATTATTAGCTTTTAACTTTTCAGGGCTTGACTTTGTTTAAGTAAATTTAAATAAATAAATAAAATCTATGCATTGACAAAGCTACTTCCATGCCTACAAAATATTGTAATTATGTTTTTCCCTTTCCTTTTTTTTTCCCACTATGCAGATATCCCAGACCCCTTCCCTGAAAGACAGGAAGTCCTTGGAGTACAAAAATGCTGGACATTGCGAGTTGATGTTGCAACAAGGGTGGAGTGTCACATAGTTTGTACATTTAACAAAACTTAAAAGTGCAGATGACTAATGTTAGCAGATATTAAGACATATGAACTACCATCAAGGCAAATTCTTCTGATGTCTACTTGGGTTTGAATATATGCATGCATGCTGGCATTTCCTATGAGAATGTAATACATATTGTAAGTACCTAAATATTTTGGAAAAGCTAGGTAACTATTTTTTAAAGTACCAAGGAAATTTATTTTTTTTTATAATTTCTCTGCATTTACATAAACATAGTAATTGTGTCATTTTTGGCATGTGCTATTTGGATACACCTAAAAAAAATCAATAGAAGAAAAAACAGTGAAATAATGTATCTTTTCTAGGCCCAGAAATCTTTTGTTATTATATGGGGAGAGGCACTGATTAAACAGCCTGAAACACCAACTGCGATGAGAAAACACATGCATTTAATGTACTGTCCTGCTCTTTGTATCTGCTGTAGTGTCCTACTGTTTCATTCCTTCATTTTGGCTTAAACCAAAAGCTATTGAATTCAATGGAAAACCACCCAGTGACTTCAGTGGGGAGTAAATCAATCTAAAAAGTGTTTAACAGTACAGGATAAAAACTGATTTAGTACTTTATATTATACATCTCTCTTCCACAGCAGAACTTGTAGCCCTGTCTCAATAGCATTAAACCAGAGTAAGAAAGTAAGAAAGAGGTAAATTTACTTTTAGCTGGGGAGATCTTGGCTCTAAAATCTCACAATAGTACTTTTTTTTTTTTTTTTTTTTTTTTTTTTTTTTTTTTTTTTTTTTTTTTTTTTCATTGTATCCAGTATCAACACCATGGAGTTATGGGCAGAGGGGCTGAGTTGGAGGCATAGACAAGTCAGAACACAGTAGCTCCATAAAAACAAGCAGGTTAAAAGGTAGAGATTCAGACCATAGATAAAATTGCTCATCATAATTTTTGGGGGAAAAACATCACTGCTGGGTAGGTTTATGTTGCCTTTTCAATGTTGAATCATGCAGGTTTGTGATATTGTTCTGAAATCAGTGTAGCTTGATTTACCAACTTCTCAGCTGTCCATCCCTTTATTCACTGGGATTTAAATTGTTAAAGAAACTGAGTCATATTTCAAGTATTCTTCTGTATGATATATTTGATAATAAATTGGAAAAAAAGAAGATTAATATAAATGTATGGTGGAAATGTTACCTCAGCAGCCTGGGCATGTCATGCGAAAAAAGTAGCTGTTGCAGGTTATGAGACAGTAATAGAATACAAAAATAGTTAAAAATTGAAAATTTTTAACTTTAATACTGTCAGTAACATGAGGGATTAGCAGGGCTTTATCCTTAATGATGTTAGATGAATATAATTTTATTAATGAATATAATTTTTTAAATATAATATAAAAACATAATTTTTATGTGATCTCCATTCACAGGTTCAGGGGAAAACAGCCTGGAAAACAACAAAACCGTAATGTAGCCTTTGCACTTCTAGGACCATTTAATTTCCATAATTTCAGCAGAGATTGAGAAAGCAATATAATCAGCTCTAAATTCTGAATTTACCTGCCTTATTTTTTTTTTTCAGCATTTGCAGGTTACTCAGAATAGGCAACAGGGAAGAAATGTTTGAAAAGTACATCACTCTTTCAGCAAGGTTAAGTTTCTGTTCATGTTACTCTAGTCAAGAAAGAAACCAGAGTCTCCAAGACAAACTGTTATACTGGAGTCTGGAGCTCTGACAGATGGTGTTCTTCATGGGTTGAGCCCTTCATGGATGGTTATACATGAGCGAACTCACAATACAGATGACAGAGATAAATTATGTGCACTCATTCTACCTGGACATTCCAACTCCTTGACTTTCACTTCCATTCCCAGTTCTTAAATATGCTAAATCAAGATCTTTTTGTGATAGCTATAGAGTGCTTCCTGTTCCAATGAGAATTACAACGAAATACAAAGGAAATTAATGAGTAAACTAATCTGGATTAATTCCTCCCCTCCACCAGGCTGTTGGAGAGCAGCAGCACAGCTACAGCTTGCTCCTCCTACAGCTCATACTGCTCCCATCTGATTAATCTGGCTGATAATTTGCTTGCATGGCAGGAAAAGTTCAGGACAAGATTTTTGATTCACCTGTTTTCACACTTGGGACATTTTTTTGTCTCCCTAGTCACAGTCTCTGTCTTCAGGTAGTCTGTATGACAAATGTCTCACAGAGACTCCCTCACCTTGGGAGCTGCTGTAATGGAATTTTTATGAGCAATCTAGTGCAGTCCTCAGCTAAACTTGCCTCAGGTACAGAAAGAGAGAGAAATAATAAATTACCAGGGTCCATTGACAAGTAGCAGGGACAATAGGCTGTGAGTATGATGTAACTTACCCCAGTAAAACACAAGACTTAGAAATATTGCATTTGTTTTGAGAGAAATTGGGAAGCTGCTGGAAATCACAAAGAACCAAAAACAAACAAACAAAAACCAAACAAACCCAAAACAATTCAGATCCTGTCCTGCCTAGTTACTCTGCAGTAAAGCAGACTTAACTGAAGAGCAAAAATACTTAAAAATATGTTTATGATATTTATATTTTAAGTGTAGGTGTCACTGTTATCCACAGAGAAAAGAATTTAATAAAACTCAATGTAGATGGTAACAGTGTTGCTACAATCAGGAAAGAAGGAAAAGTTTCTAGAAATGAATTTCCATTATCTATACTGTGATGTGAAAGGACTGCACTAGAATCACAGAATCACAGTACATTGAAAAAGACATCTTTGAGTCCAACCATGACATAGCATTGTTAAATCCACCACTAACTTTGTATGAAACCACTAAATTAATAAGAAACATTGTGATTATCTACATTCTAGAGATTGTTGCCTATTTAATCACTTGGTTCTAAAATGTCATGAATATTGTATATTGGATGTCCAGAATTTTCAACAAAACATGGCGTTTAATTCTGTAGGCTAGCATACAACTACGGTAAATGTAGCAGTCAGAAAGTCCACAAACAGAATCTAAAACAGAATAAACTGCTTAGCAGAGATAGAGGAAATGTAAATCTGGATGTTGGCATTTATTTCCATATTCTTTAAATAAAAGTGACACATAGGCAAATAGCAGAGATGTGCAGACATGACCGTAGTCTGACAGCCATTCCCCAAAGACAGCACCTCTTCCAAGGGCAGTGCTTAAATAATGCTGCAGAGCACAAAAATGTTGCCCAGTTAGCCCTGGGCACATGCCTGCTTCCTGGTATGAAGCTTGCACTGTCAGCTGAAAGGGAAAAGGGTGGGTAGAGTCATGTGTAACTTCATTTCTACATACCTTTTTTTTTGTTTGTTTGTTTGTTAAAAGGGCCTCTTGAATATAATTTTTGTTGCTGAAAACTACAAAACTCATTGTTCCATTTCAGGGTATTTGTTTTTGTTTTGTTTTGTTTTGTTTTTTTTTACATTATGAATACAGTGAACAGTCTCTGGTATGTGCTAATGGACCATCCATGAAGTCCTTGGATAAATTCAAATCCAAAGAGTTTTATAGCTGATGTTGAAGTTACCTATTGAAGTGTTTGTAACATCAGTGAAGTAGTCAGGCAATTGGTACTGATGTGATTTAGAAAGACCAGCACCCAGCTGGGTGCAGTGTAGTCATACCAGAACATGAGTAAATACAGCTAAGTTCACTTAGAGCCCTAACCTCACGCTGAGCTTTGAAAATTACCATGGTTCTTACAAAATTTTAGCTTGGACTTTTGTCCCCACTGAAAATAAGATAGAGGCGGAAGCATGGAAATAATTGCTGTCTAATGGTTAAGGCTTTGAAGTGGCCTGAGGACTCACAAGATGGGAGAGGATCACAGAAATGGGTAGAGCAGCTGTTAGAGCAGCAAAGATGTCTTTTTTAATTCAAAGGACAGAACTTGAGATCTGGAGTGACAAATGTAAAGTAATCTGCCCTAACCTAGAGTCTGACCCATGGCAATAAGAGTGAGTCTGTAGGTGTCTATCAAGGTTTTGTTTTTGAGAGGTGACAAGCCTTCCCAAGGTGCCATTCTGCACCATCATGTAGTCCTGCAGGTATCTATGCTATCCTTTATAAAGCCAAAATGCACTGATGCCTCTCTGAGGGCTTGTTGTAGCGAGCTTCACAGAGTCCATAAAGTTTTGGATAGAGGAAGGAATATACTAATGACATTTAGAAAGGGAAAGGAAGGTCACAGTGGCTCACAAGGCATCTGTGCTATGACAGAGTAAAACTAGCATGAGTTGAAATAGAAGGAAGGAAGAAAAAAAGTGTGAAGGTTATTGAGACTGATAAGTTTATCTTGGCCTCATGCAATTTCCACTCAGGGTCAACCCTTTTGTTGACTCAGTGACAATCACACAATAGCTGTGGGATGCGGTTGGGCTGGACTTTTCCTGAATTACCTAGGGTACTCTGTCGCAGAAAAATTCACAGGGAACTTGAGTCACCTTTGCTGTTACTATGATCTAGCAACAAGATAATTCCACCCAATTAAAGGAAATCACATAGCAGTTCTCACAGGAATAAATATATATATACCTCAGCCACACAGTCTGTCAAATACACCATTGTGAAGCAGAATATTCACCTGCCATTCAAAGTTCACTCCAAGCACAAAAAATAAGCCCTGCCTCGCCAGTAGTAATATCAAAGACCCAACATCAACCAAGAAACATGACACTAAATCTATTCCTTGATAGCAGCTTGATAGCTATGGATGTCATATATCTGGATTTCTGATCCCCCACGACATCCTACTCTCTAAATTGGAGAGATATGTATTTGATGGATGGATTGCTTGGCGGATAAGGAGTTGGTTGGACAGTTTCATCCAGAGTGTAGTGGTCAAAGGCTCAATGTCCTGATGCATGTTGGTGACAAGAGGCTTCCCTCAGGGGTCCATGTTGGGATCAGTACGTTCAATATTTTCATCAATGACGTAGATGAAAGGATCAAGTGCACCCTCAGCAAGTTTTCAAATGAACCAAGATGTGTGCTGTAGCTAACATGCCAAAGGGGTGGAGTGCCATCCAGAAGGACCTGGACTAGTTTGAGCAGTGGATCCATGGGAACCTCATGAATTTCAACAAGGCCAAGTACAGGGTCCTGCAGCTGGGTCAGGGCAGCACATTAGATCAGTGCAGACTGGGGGGTGAAGGGATGGAGAGCAAACCTGCCAAGAAGGACTTGGTACTACTGGTGGATTAAAAACTAGTCATGAAGCAGCAATGAGCTCTTGCAGCCCAGAAGGACAACCTTATTCTGGATTGCATCAAAAGAAGTGTGACCAAAAAGGTTGAGGAAGGTGATTCTCCTCCTCTACTTGTCTCTGGTGAGACCCCATCTGGAGTACTCAGTCTGCCTCAGGTTGTAAAGAAAGGCCAGAGGAGGATTACCATAGGGCTGGAACAGTTCTGCTATGAAAACAGGCTGAAAGAGGTGGAGTTGTTCAGCCTGGAGAAGACTCCTGGAAGAATTTATTGTGGCCTTTCAGTACTTAAAAGAGACTTAGGAGAAAGATAGGGAAAAAACTTTGTAGCAGGGCCTGTTGTGATAGGATGGGGGTAATGGTTTTAAACTAAGGGAAGGTAGATTTAGACCACATGTAAGCAATAAGTTTTTCCCTTGAAACACTGGAACAGGTTGCCCTGAGCCATTATCCCTGGAAACACTGATGGTCAGTTTAGATGGGGCCCTGAGCAGTCTGGAACCTGGTCTAGTTAAAGATGCTCCTGCCTATGGCACAGGCATTATGCTAGATGACCTTTAAAAAGTCCCTTCCAGCTGCAGCTATTCTGTGGTTTTATGATAGTGTGCCAGCACTCCAACAATCAACTAAATGAGGTTTTAAAGAGCAAAGTTTCTGGTTTTGTTCCTACAAAGTTACTACATACATACACTAAGTCAAGAAAGACGCATTAAAATTCTGAGGCATGTGCCAGGTCATTGCATTGCTCCTTTGGGTTTCTTTTTGTTTGACATTATGCATGTGTGTAAATAATTCTTCAGTGAGAAGGTCATATGTGTATTCCAGTTTGATGGGGAAAAAATTAAGAAATGTGTACAGTAAATGAGTTTTGGCAACAGCTTCTCCCAAAGCCCTATTTCACACAAATTCTGTATTCATTGCCTGTTTTTGACAGTGCATGTAGGAAGGAAGATCTGTTTACTATTTAATTTCATGACTGACTTTACTTGAGGAATAAGAAAACTAGGTTTTCAGCTAACTTGCAGTTCCATTCTTATTGCATTAATTTAAACTCTATATTGAAGAATTTGTTTTCAGCTGCAGTTTTAGGGGCTATTCAACCTTTTTTGTCAAGCATATAACTCTTTATATTTATATGAGAATATTTTTTTCTCCAGTAGGGATAGTCTTTAAGGCTTATAGCAACTTCTTTTGATGTAAAGTTCTACCCTCTATTGTATCATTTCACATGCTGGAAAGAATTTTTAAAGTATACCTTTTACTTAGTAGCATGCAATTATAGAACTCAGTTTAAACTAGTCCTTTTCTTTTAATAATGTGTTGTACATGGTTGTGGCTACTGCTGTTTTGACTTCAAGAACAATGGAAAGGTTGTGAGTGATCTATAATCCCAAATATGTTTGGAAAGGTTTAATTAGAGGTAATCTTTAAACAGAAGCAGTATGTATTCCAAACTTCATGGCATCTGAATACTACACGGCAAATCTAGATTTGCACACTGAGGCAAAATTCTGACCTTTATTTGTGAGATTTTTGACACACCCACACAGGCACTGACACCACAGCATTCTTCTATAGGCTGGACCAGGGATAGGACCAGAGCAATTCCCAATCACCCCCATGCATGGAATGCTGCAGGAGGTGGCACAGGCCACTGCTCATGGCACCAGGTTTCTTCTTACTAAAAGTGGATGTAAGGTTAAGATTAGGTTTGAGCTCCACAGTCTGAAGATAACTTACTTCTTAAAAAAAAGAGAGCATGCTTAATTAATTATTATTTTTCCTTTTTTCAATGGCCCAAAATATGCCTGTGTAGGCAGTCCTCAGCAAACAAAGGCATCCATGAATGCAATTTATTTTTCTGCACTAGGGAGGATTTCACTTTTCATGTTCCAATTTATCATTTCTGGTCATTCCCTCTTGAGTGCTATTAAGCAACCACTGAGGACAACAGGAGTGCATTGTAGGACAGAGGGAGAAATGAGAAGAACGAAGTCTTAATCTGGGCTCCTGTTTAGAGGGAGCTGGAGACTGAACATTTTTCTCCTTGAGGAGACAGCATTGCAGGTGGGAGCCAGACAATGTACCTGTAACCACGAGGCTGTAACCATGAGGAGACAAACGGAGGAGATAAACTGTGCAGCTGCCAGGACTGTTTGGTACTGAACTACCTTTGTGTGTCCCTGTTCAGCCTGTGCACTTTAAGCCAAAATTCAGTTTCAAATGAAAAGGCACTGGGTTTTCTCCATGTAGGAAGTATGTTATCCGCTATGATACACACTGAACTCAATATATAGAGGGAACAAAGGGCAAATGCTTTGTTGATTTTGTTTCCTTGTCTGCAAAGCCCAGTGGGTCCGGAGTACTCAACAGTCTGACACATCCAAAAGGTGATGACCAATTGTTAACAATCCTGTGAGCAACTTCTCCCGGCAGTTCTCAGAAAAAGCAGTGCTGTGACGACGGAAAGGCACAGGATGTTACAGGATCCGTCTATGGCTTCTGGGATGTGGGAAGCAGAGAGAACTCTGTTTTAGGAGGATGCATGGTTGTAAACAGGAAGCTTTGCAGGGCACAGCTGAATCCTTGGGCTCTGTGCAGGACAGGGGAAGAAATCTGCTGAAACAGGTAGTAGTAGCCAGCATGGAATTGTCAAGGCATAGAGTATTCGGATTTCCTGAAAGTACATCATTCAGACTTGTCACTGATAGCCAGCCCATCAGGCCAGCTTATGCACTGTTGTGTTTTCAAACCACTGAAAAAGAGCTGAGCTCTGAAATCTGGAGGATTTTGGAAGCACACTAAAGGTAAACATCTGCTCCCTTAAGAATTTCTACTTCGGAAAGCACCTAAGTTAACAGTGAGTTGTTAAACCAGTATTATGCAGAACTACTGCCAAAATTTCATTGAATTAATTTACTACTAGTTCAGTTAATTAGAGTCCAAATCATTTCAGCCAACCCCCAACATAAAAGGTTTGATGAGCTGCAGGAAAACTGAACAGAGAAGGGGAAGGAATAGGGTCTCTAGAGTGCTTGAGCAGATCTCTGATCCAGCAGTCAAAAAATACAAGTAAAAATCACTTATCAGAAGAACCTCATATTTTGGCTGCGCAGTGAAAAAGAGCCAGGGCACTTGCATAGCACAGATTTAACCTTCTGAGCCCTGCCCCTCGTTCTTCTCAAAAATCGTGTTGCAAAATCCATTCCCCAAATTATTCTAGTTTTGCTGGCACTAAGATGTATAAATTTAATGGGTTGACAAAGGATCATGGGAAAAGATAAATGTTCCAGCACGTCCACTATTGTGTTTTGTGGTTTGGGCAGTCACTGTTGCCAAATGACCACTAAAGAAAGAAGGCACATCTGACAACAATGTTATGCTACAGCATTAACAAGTAGAGAAAAACACATCAGTTTTGGAGTTTACATTTTAACCATTACCCCAAAGACAATTCCCTAAGACCAAGATAGGAGAATGTAAAAAGGAACTGCAAGGCTATGTCTTATAATTTAAGTTTAATGCATTCACCACAATGCCCTGTGTTTTTACCTTCTAAGGCAAGCAGATAAAACTCTGGAGTCTAAAAGGACCTTCCTCCTGAGCTGGCCACTTCCTACCAAATTCTCAGTAACAAAGGCTGGCTCAGGGAAAATGAATAGAGGTTCATACATATTCAGCAGGTTAGATCTGAGTATGTAGAAATGCTCTGTCCTCTCACCTGCAGCTCTCACACTACTCTTACCATGGAGCCTCCAGGGGAGCCCTGGCAGAAGCTGGCACCCAACACCTTTCCCCACAACTCATATGCGTTGCTGTCCTTCAGTAAGACCTTTAAGAAATAAGTCAGTCTTTTGTTCAACCTGTGTTATAAATAAAAAGCTTACATTATTTGGGAGAGGAAATAACAACTAAATTGTAATTTTTTATATGGAAGGTAGTTATCCACTATGATTTATATACTTTCCACAATAGATTTTGAATTGGGAAACAGGAGGCAGAGAGGGGAGCAGCAGAGAGCATAGGAATGCGAATAATGATTAATAATACCCAGCTTACTCCAATAGAAACTGAGAAATATATTGTCTTTTTCAGGCAAGAAATATTTTACAAAAATAACATGTTTCTTTATGAATAGACCGTTTGGCCAGATCTGTCTCCTAAAAATTGTCATACCTCTTGAAACACAAGGGTATTCCTGAAATCTTTTTTAAAGTGTAACTCTCAAAGGCAAACAACAAATGGGGATAGGGGCATGAGATGAATCCTGGAACACCAGCAACTGCATAAAGTGCATATTAACCTATGATCCTTTCTTCAGGCTTAAGCAAATATCTAGGCACTTACATGCTATATTGGTATTTTCTGTAGAGGAGCTCTTAGCTGGTTTAGGCCCTATCAGTATCTCATTACTTACAGATGGAAGAAGAAAGGAGATTTTTGTCTACTGAAGGAGCTTATAAATCTCCCTCCATGACTTCAAACACCTGGCTCTGCTTACTGCACAGACAACAACCCCAATTCTGTCTCTACCTCATTCTCCCCTACACTATAAAACTTTCCTACTTTATCTTTCACCTGTCTCTCATAACTACTCCTTAATAGGTACCAGGTGGCTCCAGGGATAGTTGAGGCTGACTCTTCCTATCACAGATGTTAACTCCTTCTTGCTTGACTCCACATTAATAGTTCATGGATTTGGGTATGCTGTCCTGTGATGAGACCTAAAACAAGGTGAAAGAACTAGGAAGAGTCTCATGATCCCACAAATTAGATGTTACCATCCACTTTCTTTCCACCAGACCAATGAACAGAGAAGTGGATTCAAAGGCATGACACCTCCATTCTGTTCTCTGTTCTGTCACTGAACTGCATACAACACTGTCATTATGGAAATGGAAAGATTTGATCAACCAGAACATTAATAAATTAAATACTATTTTCACATAAATGAAATAAAACTCAATAATGCAGTGGTATGGGAACCATAAAATATTCTGAATAAACATATCTTCATGATCCACAACAACAAAAAAAATCACCAGTAACAGGAAACAAACAAATACAACAAAAACCAAACCCAAAACACTAAGATGAAAAAGCGTGATATGGACTACAAAAACAGAAGGGATTTATTTTCAGGTAATTGTAGCAGTCACATGCTGCATTCCTAACTCCCAGCTTCCCTTTCCTTGTAAATTGAGAGTCAAATTAATTTTTAATTGTGATCTGCAGCTGACATATCCAGGACATAAGTGATTTCTGTCACACCTATACTGACCTTTGTCGGATTCAGGTGAATCCATCCTTGGCATCTTTTTCTTGCTATGTTTCTCCCTGTTTTATGTTTATGATGTTACAATTAATTTTATCCTCTGAAATCAAAGTGCTTCTCTCACTCTGCTATCTTTAATTGTGTTTAATGAGGATGAACTCTTGGATACAAGACACACAGGAGATCTAGAAGACAAATATTCTTATACAATTAAATTGTTGTATATTTAAAATTTTTCAAAATAAATGACAGGGAAAAGAACTCCCTAAGACTAAAACAAATGGACCATAACTTGATTTAAATACTCTGCAAATCCCAAATGAGCTACAGTGAGTATTTATTCAATGTAGGTGAAGTATAAAAAGTAGGCACTTGCTGAGGATGAACCTTTCTCCAAACACAGAGGAGGAAGAGTTGCAGTGAGCTTGTCACAGTCCCCAACAGCTGCCAGCCCATCAGCTGAGCAGGCAGTGTTGTGTGCATAATGGGGGGCTTTCCTCTCCACACCAGACTCATTTCCTCCAGATGTGAAGAGGGCTATAGAATTGCAGTGTCCTTGAACCCCAAGATTAAAAGTCACTGGTCTGATGGCTTTTGTTTTTTGGCTTTGGCTTAGTGGCATGAACCATCTGCTTGAACAACCACCTTTCTTTTCCAGTGTGAATCTGTCATCATGGCAATTAGACAAGGCTCACAGGCTGGAAATAGCATACGTGCTGCCCAGCATAGAAAGTATCAGACTGCTAGCAAACCACTGCCTAGGATGGACACTTGTTTGAAATGTATTTCATCTTTCTTCTGAAGGCAACCACATAACTATCCCTCTCAAGAAAATAATGAAACTCTAACCGTTTTCCCCTAGGTTTAGGGGAAAGAGCATGGGAGATGTGTAATGAGGCAAAGATAATTTTGGTTTTTAGTCTTTTTTTTTTTTTTTTTTTTTTTTTGTAGTACTTTATAACAACTTATGGAAATTCAGTGGTTGAATTTAAAAGAAATAAAAATACACAGGTGCTTCTTATATGCCATTTGCTAGGACAGGAAACATACGCATGCTAAAAAATGGAGAGTTTTAAGGGAGGAGAGAAGAGAACACTAAAATCAGAAACAGTTTAGTTCAAACATATAACCTGATGCAGGAGGGTGTGTGTGTCTGTGTGTGTGTGTATACGTACACAGGTATGGTTTTCTAATTTATGTCTTTCTCTGTATTTACCCACCACCCTTAGCTAGAATTTCCTTTGGTGGCCTTGATGGAGTATATTTGTGTGACTGAGTCTTTTAAGCCACTTTTTTTTTTTTTTTTTTTTTTTTTTGCTTTGAGCTTGAGATTTTAAGTTTCAGTTTTGTTTAGTTCCTTGCATACACTCTTGTTTTCTGTCTGATTGTGCTAAGAGACAGAAAGTCAAGGTTGTCCTTGCTGTATTCCAGACCTGCATCTATTATTTACTGTCATGTGCTGTGCTCCAGGTATCCAGATATCTCACATAGCAATGAAGATGGAGGAATGGAGGAAATCATACTATCCTGGCCAGCTGGCTTGCAAAGTTGCATATTTCAAGCCACACATTACTTTAGAAGTGACTAAAGAAGAAGAAGAAGTCTAGTGTTTTCTGTTAAAGCGCGAGGTTAGAACTATGGTTGGCTTGTAGGGTTAATTGATTCCATAGAAAGCTCAAGAGCCTCCTCACAGATCTCAGACCAAATGGCACAACATGAAAAAAAAATTACATAATGTATCTGAAATCATAATTCATTCTGAAATGACAATTGCTATTTAACAAAACCATTTGCTTTTGTGTGTGGTTAAAGGAAGCTGGATTTAGATGTTCCTGTACAATCTTTATAATGAGTCCCAGATATTTCAACCAAAAAAAGCCCAGTTTTCCAAAGAGAGGTAAAATATAAGAATTTTGTGGCATTTGGTGTCACCAGTTGCAGCAGCTATCCTCCTAAACTACAATGTAAGTCATGCCTAGTACTTAAACATGCAAACAAGGTTAACTACGCAGTAAATTTTCTTTATACTTAGGTGAAATGCAACTCTGTAACCAATGCAACTCAGTGATCCTTATGGGTCCCTTACAACTTGAGATATTCTATGAGTTTATATAGTTTGCATTCCATTCTGAAGCTGTTCAGTGTCATGTACATTTACTATGTCCTTAATAAAGGGGACCAGAAGACATTATCTGTTTTAGAGGAGTGCGGGGAAAAAAGTTATATTTTTCTTTTGTATGTTTTATATTTTTCACTGAAAAGTAAATCCCCAAAATGGGATTGTATGGTTCATAATTTACTGTATATTTAATGTGAACAAAAACATAGAAGAAGCTCATTTTTCAATTCATAGTTAAAAAATCAAGTGATGGGTTTTCCTAGATGCTTGTCACAGAAATTGGGGAAAACCATCACACTTACACCAGCAATGAATGGGTGAAGAGGGCATCACTCTCCAGACAGCTTTTATGCTCTTCTCTGCTGCTCACAGTTAAAGGATCTGTGTAGTTGTGCAGTACCTGTTCCACTTTATCCTAAAATGGAACCAGCTGTAGGATTGTGCTGTTCTACAGACATAAAATCTCTGCTGTTTTGAGATCTTTTCATACATGTGCACAAAAAATTTTATCCTTAAAAGCATGCAGTTTAGAAGATTATTTTTTTCCTTAAAAAAGTACATGAATAGGCCTTACTTTTTAGAATAAGAAATATAATGAGAAATATAAAAAAACAGCCTACAACACCATAAATATTATCATGGTTTCTTTATAAAATAAAGGAATTTGGGCTTTCAGCTGGTTTCAAAAGCATAAATAACATTAATGATCTATTACAGTAATTAATCATTATATACTCAGTTGACCAAATATAATGAGAAAAAAGATGAAAACAAATGGTTTAAAAGAATTACAATTTTATAAAGTACAGCTTGAAAAGGAAATCACTTAGCTTACACACTAAAACCATAATCAGTATTTTATAGCATCTGAATATTATATAGTCTATGTTACTACTGAGAATTAATGGAACAAGAAAAACTATCACCCAAAGTAAGGGAGCTAGGCAAGCAAAAAGTGAAGGAATTTCCATGCTCCTGAATGCCGAGGAACTGGTAACACGTCATTTGTGTGGTATTATGAAATGCTGAACAAATCTCAGACTCAACAAAACCCTGCCTTTTATTCTTTGTGTGTGACTGTCTCTTGTCAACAAAGGACAAGTATTATTAACCACTCATGAAAACATACATCTCCCCATGTTTCTGTGCATTTCTTATCCATTTATTTGAGAAGCTACTTCTGTCCTCAATTCCTTGCCACAGCAGTGGGATAAAATGAATGACCTTGCTGCCTTTTGCTGTGGTAGAGCTGTCCCTGTGCCTTTCGAGGAGTGAGCTCCAGGGTCATGGGCTGTCCTTCAGGAAGCTTTGTTTCCTGCACTCGCAATATTTACTTGAAGATGACAAGTCCATCCTTCCAACAGGATGTAAGTGATGTGGGAGTCACACAGTATGAAATGCACTTGGTAATTGAAGCCAGTCCTGCTTAGGGCTTTGAAAGGAAGCACGAAGCCTTGCATTCAACTGAATTGTCAATGGGGCACCAGTGAAGAGAAAAAAGACAGACTCTTATGTTCTCTGTGGTCTGTGTCACTGGGTAGATGGGCTGCTGTGATTTGAAACAGCTGTAAATGTGATCTGAATGCTGCAGAATTCTGATTGCAGCTTCAGTCTCTGGCTTTTCTCTGCAGTCTTACATCAAGGCAACATGGTGTGAAGCAGGAAAGAAATCCATGGACAATAATGAATGCAGGAACAGGGGTCCAAATCTCAGTTGATATATCTCTTACATATATAATGAGATAGCTTGTCACCTGTTTTCAGACTCCTATACAGGCCGTCTATAAAAATTTACACAGAGAAAAAAGTAATTCTTCTTCTAGTGAAGATTCTTTTCTGAAAAAACATGGTGCTGTTTTTAGTGCCACATGTACATATGCTGTGTAACACCTACATGATGTTTGTTGTTCCACTTATTGCCTGGCTAAAAGCACTGGCTGCTCAGAGTAATTCAGCATTAATGTAAAACCTCAATTACAATCTTATGCTTCTGAGAAGACACTAAATAGATAGAGGACAGGTTATGCTTTTTCTTCACTCTGACTGATCTTGACTCCTCCACTGAGATGAGCAGCCCTATGGACCTGCTCTCAGGGTTTGACCTGCCAGTTCACTGAAGTCACTGTCCTCCATAAACATATTACAGTCTTCTTTCAGAAAAATACACTGGTGTAAACATCTGTCCAGTGGAACTGTCATTCACAGAAGGATTTTTACAGATTTGGAGTACTTGATGAAGTCTAGGTAGTCCCATTTAGTTGTTACAGGTAAGACCAAAATGAAGAGCTTTCCTGGATCAGGTGCTGCCTGGGTAAAGATAAGAAGTTGGCTAAACTAATGCTGGCTCTGTGACATCTCTGTTTAAAGTGTGCCATAATGCTGGAGTAGTGGTTCTGCCAGCTGAGGCAGATAGATTTGAAAATGTCAGGGTTTCCAACCTGCTTCCAGCCTCCGCTCCTTTGCTCACTTTACCCTTTGCAGCATGTGTGAAATTCACCACATCTACTCTGCAGATCCAGGAGGCCCCAAGACAGTCACCAAATGTGAGGGATCCATATTTCCCAAATCTGGGTACTGACGTGATCTAGCTGTTAATGCTTATAACAGAGGCATTCAGACAAACCCATCTGAAGTGATAATAAAAATGAAATCTACATCTGCAGAGCAATTGTGTGGAGTTTTTCAGAAAGCGTGTTTCTTGCTATGATGAATAAGGTCTCAGAGAAACTTGCAGAAAGGGAAGAAAGAAACAAATACCTTTCCTTTTTCTATATACATCTTTGTTGTAATAACTAATCTTGATCAAATGTGTATCTGACATTTTTTTGTGTTTTCTCTCCTATCTTTCATAATGAGATCAGCTGTGACTTAGGTACATCTACAGCTATTCCTTTTCTCTCAGATAGTATTTGTTTTGGTTAAGTGGAAACCCACACTCTATCTGGTTTGCTGAGGCAGCTGCTCCCTTGTGATTGATAACGTTTGACTTTCATGTTTGCATACCTGATGCTGATGTCTCCTGTCTTGCATGACATCAAAGGGAGGCAGCACTGGCTGGCATCTTAATTCGTGGCTCATGTTCTCCATGCTTGGCTGGGCCTGGAGAGCTGCACTTGCTGAGTTTTCTTCCTGTCGCCGTGTGTGTGCCGAGCCACCTTGGCCACTGGCATCCTCCCACACAGGGAAGGTTGCCTGGTGTCAGGGCTGTTCCTCTGCTTTCATCTTCTGATGTCGATGAGATAAGGCCAGGCACATGACAGAGCTTTATTTTTGCTAAGCCTTTAATGATGTGCAACACTTTTCTTGGGGGTGAGCTGGTGTGGGGGTGAAGACCTCAGGTTGGTTCAAAGATTCAGGTCACATGACAATGACTGGGCTTGCCAAGGTTTGTACAAATCAGGCTGTGCTGTAATATAAAGTGAATTGAGTGTTACTTGTGCACTCAGATGTTGAGAAGAGATTTCCAGGAAATATCAGGATCATCTTTTTATTTACAATTTGGTAATGCCCCAGGCACCAGCAATAACTTAAGCTTCTTCTCAGAGATGCTGCAAAGAGTGCGTACTATGAAAAACACTTAAGCACCACAAAAATGGTATGAAAGAAAGGAAATACTGCTCCTATGCTGACAAGCTATTCTAGGAACATAGAATCGGAAAGGACCAACTCAGTCACTAAGCTGAGTGCACCACAGCCATGGGCAACAAAATGTTTTGGTGTTCACAGACAGCATCTGCTTCAGAGTGGAGTTCAGCACATGAATTGTGTGCCTAAATGCCTTTAGTGTGAGACCTGAGATCCAGAAAAGAGATTTAGGATAATCTTGTCTAGCATTTCAGGGAAATGTTTCTCCAGGGAAGAAAAATCTCTACCTAATGTCCTGTCTACTGAATGAAGGTCCTGCACCTGCATGAGCACAAACCCAGATATCAAACAGGCTGGGTGGAGAACAAATTGAGATGAGCCTTGGAGAGGACTTGGGGTATTGCTTGATGGGAAGCTCAACATGGGCTGGCAAGGAGCATTGTTCAGAAAGGCAATGTCCTAGGCTCCATCCAAATCTGCATGGCGAGCAGGTCGAGATGATTCTTCCCCTCTACATTGCTTTGTGAGACCCCACCTGGAGTACTGCATCCAGCTCTGGGGCCTCCAGCATGAGAAAGACATGGATATGCTGGAGTGGGTACAGAGAAGGGTCACAAAGATGATCAGAAGACTGGAGCACCTGTTCTGTGAAGACAGGATGACAGAGTTGAGATTGTTTGAAGGAGAAAAGGTTCAGAGAAGACTTTGTAGCAGCCTTCCAGTATCTGAAGGGGGCTTACAAGAGAGAGAGAGAGGGATTTTTTACAAGGCACTGTAGTGGTAGGACAAGGGTTAATGGATTTAAACTGAAAGAGTATAGATTTAGGTTAGAAATTAGAGAGAAATTCTTTCCTATAAAGGGTAGTGAGGCACTGGAACAGGTTGCCCAGAAAAGCTGTGGACACCTCACCCCAGAAGTATTCAAGGTCAGTTTAGAAGGAGCTCTGAGCAACCTGGTCTGCCCATGACAGGGGAGTTGGAAAAAGATGATCTTTAAGGTCCCTTCCAACTCAAATCATTATGCAATCCTAAAATAATGGATGAATGGATCAGGAACACCTCTATTCTAGGCTGACTACCTGTATGGCTACTTACACTAAAGGCAGGGATGCTAGGTGGTAAGTGGAAAACACCCCCAGCACCTTGCATCTCTGGTGTCTGCCTGCTTCTTAGATTTAGGAGGTCTGACTCCCCAGTACAAGATACCAAAAGAGTAAATTCTATGAGATTTTCTGTGTGAAAATACTCTTCCTATCTCCAAGTCAGAACAAATTGGAATTAGAAAATCAGTATTTCTAGTCCCTGTGCTTGCAGATAGGGAAGACACTTTCTGGTCTGTAGAATACATTAGATTTTTCCAACAGTGATATGGTGCAGAATACACAAACAGTCTTGATGGAAAACTGTAGCTGAGACAGATAAACTGAAGACAGATAAACTTCAGACTGTGAAGGCCAAATCCTTATAAATCCTGCTTAACTATGGCATTGAAGCATGTACTCAACTCAGTCTGGAGAGGAAATTTCAAATCTAAGCACTTCCTACTGGCTTTTTGAAGCATCCCAGTTCCCAGCTGTGACAGCCGAGTGTCCCAGAGCAGAAACCTAATTCCTTCCAGTAAGAGATGTTTCTCACAACCTGCAAAAGCGAGGTAGCTCTGCATAATTTGTACTACTTCTGGAGCTGGGAGGCTGCTTCATAGGTTCTACTATACTGTTACAGCATCCTAACTCCCTCTGTTAAAAGTTTGCTTCTGCAGTTAAATGACTAGAAAAGCTCCATTACGAGAAATTTGAAATTTTGTGTGAGGATATCAGCCAATTATTTTAAGCATAGCATCTATTTTCCTTGAAAAAAAATCACAAAGTCTTGATCAAATTCATTATTACTTCTACAGATGCTATTTGAGTGTAGCATTTAAAAAGTTTTAAAAAGTTGTGCTTTCCTACAAAAGATCTAAAATATATGTGTGATATGCAGTTCATAATGCATTCACAGCCAAAGGAACTTGGATGGCATTGTTAGTTTCTTATAATCTTGGAGTATAAAACTAGGAAATCAGTGGTCTATGGATAAATATACGGTCTTCCTATTTTCTCTGCTGCTAGAGTCTCATGGTTTTGGTTGTACAGTATCAGGTTTTGGCTAGGAAATCAATGAGGTTTGCCTAGTTGTAAGTGGAAAGATTTTGGCCTAGATTTTGTGTTTTTTGTAATCTGAGATTTTTGGTTGAAACCTTCAGGACGCAAAAACTATGTGGGAAAGCAAGCCTCTTTACTTTTGGTAATATCTTCACATATGGCCCAGACCACCACTGATTAGACATCTTCTCTGTCTTCTGATAGCTCTTGCAATTTATGAGAGAAATCCAGATTGAATCTGCTGAATTCTAGCTGGAGAAAGCTCTCAAAGAGAGCTGGTGCACCTCACTGGTGATCCACTGTGGGACATGGCCATGGGGAAGACAGGGCCAGGATGCCATGGGAAAGCACCATCTTTTAACATAGAGGCTGGTGCAACTTCCCATGATTCCTTGCTTTTTCAGGCAAATGGATGGTTGTCAGTCACTAGGCATTCACTTCCCAGTTCTAGAAAATACTGTATCCCCTGTTCCCCCATTAGTCCTCCCTGGAAAACCACTCCCTCCTTGCTTCCCCATGGGTACAGGTCAAGTCACCCCACTCCAGCTCCTCCCCTGACTCCTCTCCCCATTGGATGATTTGTATCCAGACCCTCCTCTCAGTGATATACCCTAACCCCTACCCTGGTCCTGGCTCTTTGCCACTGGTTCCCTTCAGTGGGGCTTGTGCTCCTGCTCTACCCTGCCTCTAACCTGCCTCCTTGGATTTTACCTACTCCAACCCTGCCTGGACCCTCGATTTCTCCTTAATAAATGCTGCTGGATTTTTCCAAGAGCCCTCTTGTCATTCTGGTGAGGCTTTTACTACACCATCTGGGCTCGGGTGTAAGGTGGGCTGGGGGAGTTGCTGATGCAGGCTGAAGCAGAGATGCTCTTGTTGCCACAGGCACCTGGCAGCACCTGCCCAGGGAAGCTATCTAAGGCCACCTGCAATCCACCTCAGGGCTGACCACTACAAAAACCAGAACTGCTCACTCTGCCAAGAGTGTGGGATTCTTCATGGTTACTCTCAGGAAAATGTTCAATTGTCCTCTCGGTGCCCTTACTGGACTTCTGAGATAAATATCTCTGGTTTCCAAGATTCTGTTCATAAACATAAACTTCCCTTTACATTTTGTAAAAATAGAGAAAAAAAATACCATATTCCAAGAAACCACAAAGAGAAACTGAGAGAGCATGTTACCAGAAGAAAAAACATAGCATCTCCACATGAATATTGGTCTTGGCATTGCAATGCAGTATCACTGATCTTGTTAAAATAGCTAAAATTACTGCTCCATCAGTATTATAACCTGCAGGGGAGGAGAGAGGGAAGTTCATGGCATAGTGCAGAAAGACAAGCTGTCAGAAAAAATTTAATGGATAAGGGTAGAATTTTTAAAATTCAGATTATCTGATCCATTTTATCCCTTTTAAGTCAGAAACTAAGTCCAAGCAAATCACGTCATCTGCCTTCTCATACAATGATAAAAAAACCCAAGCATTCGCATATTGTGATTTATCCCATCAGTCCTAAACATGATTTACTGTTGGGAAAAGCTTGTTTCTACCAGTTGAATCTAGGTGCCTAATGCAGCCTGGATGGCCAGTTTTTAATTAGGTTAAGTTTGACAAGATGAATCTTACCCTGGATGATTCTGGAGAGTTCACATTTCTTCCCACCAGTGGCATTTATCAATCCAACTAACTTGATGAAGTAGGTTCAGTTGTACAATAAGCAGTTTAGCACAGAGAAATGCACGGTCATTCATTTAAGCATATACCTTATTTTTAAGAAGAGGGATTATGACCAGCACGGTAGTGATGTGGATATATATTTCATATTCCTGGTTGGTAACACATTAAACGTGAATTCCTTCCAGACAAAAACACTTAGGAAGTAAACATCAGTTTTAAATGTATATACAAATTAATGCTTTGAAAGTGTAGTAGATGATATTATCTCTTTGTAGAATATTACTGAGACCATTGCTGCTGTTTCCAGCTCTTTTACCTTTCCTTTGGAAAGGATAAACAAAACTAAGAAAAGAAGCTAGCAGTGCTTACATTACTGAGTAACAAATAGCATGCTGTAAGACTCTGGGGTTTTATTTTGAGTTGATCCAGAATATGATTAAAAGATTGCTTCCTCACCTTCACTGAGAAACAAGGAGGAAAATTAAACAGTGGGTGAAGGTCAAAATGAAACTGTAACAGCAAAATATTTTTGCCATTTAATTTACCACTGCTTCTTTTGGGCTAGTTTATTTGAGATTTGGCAGCTTTCCAGTGGCTGGTTTTCCTTAAGAAGGGGCTGATAGTGTGACAGAGATGTTAGAAAAGACACAGATCGTATCCTTTTACAAAAGTGGGGAGACTGTTTTCCAGTCTAGCATTTGTATGCATTCATTGCTCCAGAAAAATAAGACTAGTTCCAGGCTGGTTCTAAACTTCTAAAAAGCTTTGTTAATTAAAGGCTTATTTCAGATCTGAACTTTCTAAATTTTTCTCACTTCTCTGTGTTGACCTCTCAAATCCCAGTGGTCATCACAGTAGATTTTTGCTGTTTCTGAAATGTGTTATGGTGCCACAGTACTGAGAAATGCTCTTGTCCAGCTGTGCAGAAAGCAGATGCCAAAGAGCATTGCTCCCATCCCCTCTCTGCCCCATCATCTAGTCTTCTGTCATGAAAAGTGAGCACATCTGGAGGGAGTGTCCTTTCCTGGGGGATTAGAGCATCTTGTTTTAACATCAAGAAACAGACAATTGTGCGCATGTATGCACACATATAGAGAGAGATACAAACATATATGTGTGTGTGAACTTGCAGGTATCAGTACCTCCTCTCAGCAAAGAGAGGACAATAAACATTACTTTCATATTCATATACTTTGCATATTCTTCAATTAACTAAGGTAATGGCACGATGAGACAGATATATCTTCATAATTTTAATCTATCCACAATGTCTTGGAGTAAATATTTAAAAGCAGAGAAAGGGGCAGGGACTACTTCTATTCTTAGGGCCCTTTCTCAGCCAGCTTTTCTGAGATCCTTTTCAACAAAATACATCTATCTTTGTTTGTAAAACTATGCCAGCATTGGCCATTTTAACTCATTTATCTAGCATACAATCATATTTTGTACAGTATTTCTTAATAAAGAAACTTTTATATAAATAATGCTAAATAAAACACAAATCAGCACATATCTTTGAACTAGTAAATGGGTAATAAGGAAAAGACATTTAAAGAGTCCTAATTCACTTGCAAGAGAAGAGGAAAAAGAATGAAGGGCAAAAGAAAAAGAGATTACTGTAAATTTAAATTTTCTTAAGGGTCTAATTTAATTCCAGTGCATATCAGTCAGATTCTTTTTTATGGCTTTGAGATATGGACCACAGATAAAACTTCCACGAAGATCATACTGTAACAAGTATGATCACGGTAACAAGTTCATGGTAACAAGTTCCTTTCCGATTTATATCCTTAATTAACATCACCAACAAAAATAGCCCAGCATAACATCTGCAAAGGTCAGGGACAGAAATGCCCTCTATTGGGAAGGTTAGTGAGGCTGCCTGCACGTGGTGGACATCCTGAGCAGGCACAAGGACAGTGAACATGTAGCTCAGCTTCCCATGTGCTTCATCAGCTATTGCTCTAAACACAATTAGCTGATAAAATGATTTCTCCAGTAAAACAAGTAGAACATGTTGAGTGATAGGAGAGATGTAAAAGGTAAAAAAGCATCTTTTCTTACTTTTTCTCCTGCTAATAACAATTTCAGAAGCAAGATGCTGTTTATTTTTTTTTTCAATCTGACTAAAGGAAAGTGGCAGCTTTTTTTTTTTTTTTTTCTCTCTCCATAACAACAATTATGCTTTCTAGAGGTCTGTTCCTTTATTATCAGCCAAGGACAGATAAGGCAAACATGTAGCATCCACAGTGCTACTGCCATTCGCTGGGACTAAATGTTTATTTGAAGGACAATGCAGAGTTCCTTCTACTGCTCTGAGTATCCATACTGAATTAAAATCCTAAGCATTTACAAATGAGGAGATTAATTTGCTCTACAATCCTTTGCTGCTTCAGGACAATAGCAACAATGTGATTAGTGTAGTTATATGTTGACATAACCATTAGACACTGACTTCTCAGCCAAATTCTACAACTGTGAAGAACTAATAGAAATTCTTTACTGCCAAAGGATTGTCACTGACAAAAAATGTAGTCTTGGGCTTCAAAAAAGTCCTTCACCTAAAAATACCTGAGAGTGTACAGGAATTCTCGGTCAGGAAAGCACAAAATGAGGAGGGCAACATTTCTTTGACTTTAATAAGAAGCTACCAGAACCTATGCTGTCAGAAACTAGTTTTCAAGGTTTTAGAAAGCTTGAGAACTTAAACATAGTTACTGTTATGATTTTTACTGCTTCCTGTTTAAGGGCAAGACAAGAAGTGGAAATCGCTCAAAAATAGCTTATTGGAAGTTGCTTCCATACCAGACTGAGTGTGTTTTTGCAATATTTCCAGTTCCATTTTCTGTATCAACAAGTTCTCATAAATAGTACTTGAACAGCATGTTGCTGATTAGAACCACACCAAACTCGTAAACCTTGGATCTACTTGCAAATGTGATTTTAGTGTTTGAACCTCAAAGTGTAGCTGACAAGTTAAAAGCAACAGATAAGTACAAGTCCTTGGAGGTATCAGGGTGGAAGATAAAGTTTTTTCAAAACAAAGAATGGTTGCTCACTTAGCCCTAGCCTGAAATAGACATGGTTTTTTTTGTATTTTCTGAGTGTTCAACTGGTTGATAAAAATGCTTTCTCCTGAATAATACTATTTGAATTTTGTTTTAAAATGTTTTCTTTTCATTTATAAAACTGTGTAATATGGTCTTAATTATTAGATGCATAAAAGTGAGTGATGAGATTTATATAAATCACCATCAATATCTGGCAAGATAATATAGGAAAGATATATGCAGATATGTAGGAAACCAATTGTCCTTTATGGCCTTTTTATGTTCACAATTATCAGAGAGAGGCAGTGTGGCTCATGCAACCCATCTACACCTCACTGCTCCACTGGGAATCAAACAGGACTGACTCAAAGACCTGTCCACCCCATAGTATTATTTTCTTCGTAGGCATAAAATTCCAATTGTTTATTTTTAAAGCATTTTCCTCTGTGCATCTCTTCAGGATACTGAGGCACACTCAGTTCAAAGCAAATGGTAGAACAAAGAGAAGTAGAGAGAAACACAACACCAACATGGTTCTGGTGACTGCTGTATAAATGCTGTGACAGCTAATGTCACTCACACGCCAGCCTTGTTCTAGAGCTTACTGCATGTGAAGATGCACAATGTTTTAATGGACCTGACCAAAACCACTGTTATCACATTATTGTCTATCCTCAAATGCTCTTCTTTCCTTCTCTTTATTCTTATTTGTTTTTCTGCCTCCTCCACCAGAGCAAGTTATTTGGGCTTTGAGGTCCATGGCTGCTGCTTCATGATATTTATGGTAAAAACCAAGTATGGCAGCGGTCTTAATATTTAATCAGCTTGGTTTTTTTTTTTTTTTTCTTCAGAGAGCCTGAGGTGAAGAGGGGGAGAACCCCAACAAAACATAAATGTCTGAAGTAAAATCTTTTGGCAGGCCGACTTTATTCAGCATTTGTTTGTTCAGTTCTGATGCTCAACCAGGCATAGTAATCACTAGGGTTACTTTGGAGGATTAAAGTCTTAAGGCCTAGTGGATTAGTATGTTCAAACCTACATCTTTCAGCTGTCAGATAGAAGAAGGGTTGCTTCAGGAGTAGAAATTTTTTCTAAGTGCTTGCATGCAGAGAGCCCAATTTGTCAAAGTATTGAGCAGCTCCCAAGAATTAACGAATTTATCTTCCAGGCTGCCTGGAGAAGTGGAGAAGGATTATCTCCAGTTTATAGTTGTGGAAGCAAAGCACAGGCAGATTAAATTACTTGTTTCAGGTCACACACAGGGCACTCGGGCTGCAGGGGCACTTGATGATTTGGAGCAGAAACAAAAGAAAGTGGTCCTTTGTGCTTACAACAGTCCTTTGAGTTTCTTCACTAAGAAAATGGCCCCATGAGCTTCTTCACTTCCCCACCTTTTACAAGGTGGGGGAAAACACCTTCCTTGTGTCTTTACCTACTGAAAGTTTTGGAAGGTTTTGGTGAACTCCAGACCCCCTGATCTCTCCATCAAGGACTTTCAGTAATGGTGCTGATATTAGCCATTAAAAACAGCAGAGCAAGGCATTGGCTTGATGCCCTGGATGTAAAGAAGTACTCTTGGCTGAAGGAGGTGAACTGGGCAATTCACCAGAAGATTTTGATTACTGCCTCAGCCCACAGGTTTTCTTAAGTTAGACCTGTTAAGGGAAGGAATGCTAAGTAATTGGTATAGACCAAAGCCTCTGGGAAAACTAAATTGGAGGAGTTAATCTCAGGAATTCTGCATGTCATATGTGAATCGCAGCACTTGTTTTTAGTGCTGTGAGTAAGGGAGGTGTGCTGAAGTGCAGAAAATGTCTATTCTTCCAACTGTTCTTTTTATCATTGTCAGTCAAAATTATATCTTTCCAACTTTTGAAATAGTTAACAAGAACTGGTGATCATTCTGAAAACTCTGGAGATCAGGCATCCTTTTTCCATGCTGTCATTGTCTTGCTCTTTCTGGAGGTTGTTGAAATTACTTTCAAATATTTGGAAGATTTGAAATCTTCTTCTAGAAAAGAAGCACGGGAGATGTACCACATATACGTGCTGTAGATAGTTACAAATTTAATATTTCAAATCTAAAATATACAAGGGTTTTCAGGGCATTCTTTAAAAAGATGCATTCAAAATTAGATAAATGAGATACTACATATTATGACATGAAAAGAAAAAAGAAAAAAGAAGGAAATCCTGAGTCTGAATATTTACAACCTTTTGTTACCAGAGACTCCTGTGCCGACGGACACATACAGCCCTGTTGACATTATAAAACTTCCTCTCCCATCTTTCTGTGAGACTGCCAAAAAGGAAACAAAATCATCTGGATTATCTGGAAGCCAAGGGCCTTAGCATTTCTCTCTGTATTATTGAGTTAAAGCTTGAGAACACACTGATAACACTCTGCTAATGCTGCCCTTATCCAAGGATGTCCTGGTAGCATTGGTAGAAGTCAAAAATGTTTCATTTCAGTTCCTACAAGTGATGGAAACATTAATAAGAGCACTTGTTGCATCCCAGGTTTGGGTTCAGATTAGGGGTTCTGATCTTTGTTAGTTTGCCGGTTCTGTGTACCCTCGTACATCCCCCGTGTTTCCCCCTCCACCGTGGTTAGCTCCAGGCTGCCTGCCATTGGAGTTTCCCCCTGTCACTCTTGTAACCACTTCCTGCCAAGTCCTGAGGATTCCGTGCCCGTCACCCCATTCCTGCGGTCCCACTCGCCCCGAAGCCCCGTGTCCGCCCCCGCCATGTTCCCGTTGGTCGCTGTAGTACACATCATCACAGCGTCTGTGTTCATTGGGCAGGAGGACTCCCCATCCTCCCTGTCCCACCCCTATATCATCCCGCTCCCCCCCAGTCCCAGTGCCAGATTCGTCCACGCAAGGTTGGGAGCGGGCTGCAGCTTCTTCATCGTGGCTCCCGCGGCCAATAAAGCATCCAGCCACCACGTGGATGGATTTGGACGAATTCCCTGCTTCTTCGTTTCCTCCCTCGCACCGACGGCAAAGTGTGGCCAGCAGCCCACCCCGGAGCACGGCAGCAGAAGTGCCCGGGAATCGCAGCAAGCCCCAGCCCTGAGGAGAAGCCAAGGCGCCCGAAGCCGGGCTCTCAGGAGTTGACCGGGGCTGAGAAAAATAACACATTGCCGCTAGCACTCATCATCATTTGAATCTGAGGAGTCCTACATCTGTCTCCCCACTTTCTTTTCTTCTAACTTTACCTAGCCTCACAGCCATGAAGTCATGAATCTGGATGTGCAGTTCTCCTCCTAAAATGACCTCAGACCTGGTTTTTCCTGACTATCACAATAGTAGAGGGAAGCAAAAAGGAAGCATAATCATTCCCTGTAATGTGATGGTTGTCTAATCTTTAGGAAGAAACATCACTAGTCTGTATAAGAGGTGTATAAAGCAACTTGTGTCACATCAGGTAAGATACACTCAGAGAAATTATAATCTTAGGAAGGTAGTATCTTGGCCTTGTCTTCTAATATGTTAATCACAGGAAAAGTGAAAACCACATGTTCTGACCCATCCATACTTGTCTGGGTCAGAAAACTCCTGTGGTTGCTGAGATTTCTTTTGGGGCTTCCTTTAAAAAATCAGAGCTTTACTGTATGTACTGCAGTGTAGCAGGGCTGAACCGTTTTTCCTTCACATGTGCAGGTAAGAGATGCTTAAAAATGTGGAAGGAGGTGAGCAATGTAAAAATTTCTCGTAACTATGTGTCCTGCAGGGATTAAAGATATTCCCAGTAATACAGCACTGGATTGCTTTTCAGGATTTATCTTTGCTATGGGTAACCTACCGCTCTGCCTTTTACACTAAGCTGATTTTGGAAGGTGTTTGTAAAGTTTTATGCGGGTGCTGGAGAGACAATGGAGCCATGCAGCTCTTCACTTACCCAGGCTCCCTACTTTTGGCCTCACAGGTACCCTCAAAGCCAAAATTCACTGCATGCATGCAGACAGTTGTCCTGCATGGGCAGTCTGGATCCTACCCCTTGGACCACATGGCACTTGTTGCACTGAAGCACAGCATGGCACTCATTGCATTTAAATGCACCACACTGCACTGACAGTCTTTAATCTGTCTGTAAATAAGTCATGCAGTAGGAATGGAGGCAGGTAACAGAGTCCCTCTCTCCACCCTCCATCAGATTTTTCCCAGATGAAGCCACAATTTTATCCCACAAATTGCTGATGTCTTTGATCAGTACCAGTGAACAGGGTGTATCTCTCAAACGCTGCTTTACAGCAAATGCATCAGTTTCATTTTTTGTCTCAATATAAATCTACAAGCATGGAAGAAAAAATAGGAAGAAGGCAAGTTTCTTCCTCCATCAGGATATTCAGTCATCAAAAAGGTGACACTAGGAGGGTATTCTGGTATATATTTTATATTTTATATTATTTTGTGGTGCACAGATCATTTTTCAAATAGAAAAGCAGTCCACATAGTTATTTATTCCCATCTGGATATAACTTTTGGGTCTGACTGAAAATCACCTAAGCTTCTTTATGGACTTAGGAATGATTCCAATGCATATGTAAAAGGATGCTGCTTCACTTCGGTGTTGTTTCTTTTTCAAAAGGCTTTGCAATATCAAGCACTTCTTTTTTTCTATTAAAAGAGTGAAATCAATTTACCTCTAAGTGTGCAATACTGTGCTTTTGCCAATGGTAAGATTATCTGAGCATGTCTGAAGCTTACTGGTGTGCTTTCTGGACAAACAGAAATAAGTTTGTGAGAAAGAGAAGTGGCTGAAAACAGTTGATTCCTCTTTGTTATTTCAAAGGGGCCTGTTGCTCTAAATAATAATATGTATGCATTATGTGTAAAAAAGTGTCCTCCCTCTCTCCAGATTTTAGACATCCAGTTTTTCATTGGAAATTGCATATGTGATGATGTGGCCTCAACCTATTCCAATAGCAGAGTAAATGCAACTGTCAAGTGAATCACAAAGGGCCAAATTTGAAATGAAATACATTTCCAGGGTGGTTCCACAGTGAGCTGAACCATATATCACTTAAGCATAAATTTTAATTCATGAGCTTTTATCAGACTCTGGCTATGAGGCAGTGCCACTTTGACAAATCTTTCTCTTAATCCACAGAAATTATATCAATATACATATATCAGAAATTTTTTACTTATATTAGGAAGAAAAAATATTTTAGTACTCACTGAAGGACTGTTTGGAAATATGTATTTATATTACTATATTTTGGATTATATCCTCTTGTATCCTTCAAAGAATCTCCAGAAAGACTATGGCCCGTATCTGAGGATAAAAAACAAGCCCAGGTAAATCTTTGGGCAGTGATTTCATGAACTATAGAAGTGGACAGCTGAAGATTAAGGTATATATGCTTGTTTTATTCCCCTTTTGTTTTGTTTTTCTACTGATCTTGCCTGTCCCACTACTGTAATTCATCTATCAGCAAAAGAGAACGTGTGTGGCAATGTAACAATGTAGTTACAGTAAGAAGGATGGGAACAATTTCTTTTTAAAAGCACCTAAAACTAAATATAAACATAAACTCGGAAAAGCTCAGACTATGTAGAGTCCTTTTCAGTATTTTAACAGCTTCTTTGAGAGAAAGATTTCAGACTGGATCTCAAACCCAAGCTTTTCAGGTAGGACAGGAGTTGCAGATGAAGTTTCCCCTCAGGTATGCTTCTAGGATGATGAATTATCGAATTATTTTCATCACTTCTGTTTCTCCTCATTTTTCACCAACTACAGATATCCATGCATCATAAGGAATCCCAGTTGGGTGTAAACAGAATTGATTAGCATAATTTGTTGTGCTATGTAATTAAACAAACACTGTAATTGTCTGGAATTAATGAAAGTAAGAGGAAATGGAGCCTAGCAGATAGAGTCACAGGTTTTCACTGCTGCCGAGGTAAAATTTTAAAGAATGCTAAATAGCCACAAAGGACTGAAGAGAAAAAATTGAGAAATGGATTCTGCTTCTGTCAAATTATCTGACGTTTCATGTATTGGGTAGAGACTGGGGGAAAATAAACTCAGTAGGGTAGCATTCACCTGACTACTACAGTGCAATACATGTTAACAGATCATATCTATATGTATGTACATACCATACAACATTTTATTCTGGTCTGTGTTAGATCTAACTATTACTAAATTGGCACTAGGAATGCAAATACACATATTCGCAAACCATATAGTAGCAAATTAACAGATACTTACAGATTTTTTTTTTTTTTTACGGGGTTTACCATATTGAAGAAAATATTATTCTCCTCATGTTTATAGGCTGGTGCTTGAGGCTAGAGTTGGATACAGAATGAAGAAAGAAGGGGAGGAGAGAGGGAAGGGGAGACGGGATTGGACAGAGAAGTAGAACATCTCGATGCCTGGAGTGCTTTCTGCATCAGGTGATGTCAATAGGGGCACATAGTCTCAGCAGTGACACATCTATGTGGTTAGTAAGGATTTAAACAAATAGCCTCCTTATATTCATGTAGACTTTGACTGTTCTGGTAATTTTACCCTGAAGCTTTGAGGTACCTGAATAGCAAAAGCAGTATTCCTTATAAATTTAATTGCTTCCTCACTTTCCTTGTACTTTTCTCCATTTCCCCCCTTAATCTCTATATCTCTGCTTGGATTTCCTCATATTGCCTTTCAATGCCTACAGCCATAACACTGAAATTCTAGAACTACAGTTTTGTCCTATGGAACACCTGGGCTGGTTCCCTATTAAGGTTTTTAGGAAAGAGTTGTGTTTGTTATTTAGATCTAGCTTTCATGAAGACAGTCATTCTTTTATCTATATCACAGGAAAACGGAACTTATATTAGAAACTACGGAAGATGAGGGCCAAGGGAAAAAGATAAAGAAAAAGGATGGGAGCAAACTTTTTACACTATCTGTGTAAAAAGGAAATCCCAGCATGATCAGCCAAGCGTATGAGTAAAACAAAAATAGAGAGATAAAGACATGCAGAAATCCAACAAAAGAAAGACTACAGAATATATAAGGAGAACAGGAATAAAGAGACTAAAACATTGAGAAGGAGCTCTAGCGTTTAAAAATGAGATTGGGCAGCGGTTGATTTTCTTTTACTGGCACATGGACATGGTTGTGAGGAATTTGAGAGAATGTGTTACATGAATTTGTCTGATCATTCTGAATCCTTTCACAAACTTAAAGACTTGACATCTGAGATTAAAAACAAGGAAACATGGTTGGACAATTTATTTGATGGGTGGGGCTTGTCTCCTTAGTTGAGGCAACTTTGCAACTTAGGTGTAATCTTGTTGATAGCTGTGGTGTTAATACTGATGATAATACCTTGTGCACTTCATTGTTCACGACAAATTACAGACAGACTCATCAAAGAAGTTTTTGTTGTCCAAGAGAAAAATGCAAAAAGGGGAATTGCAGAAAGTTCACAAAACCTCACAAAAGCAATTAGAGTCACTCACAAATTTAGCCTTTGAATTGAGACCTTGGAAAGGTCGAGATTTGTCAAAACCTGATGCAGATACTAAACCTGATTTTACACAGCATTAATAATGCTTTAACTTAAAGTGATAGAGCTTAAAGTAAACAAAAAAGTGCCTTTTTATAGAAAGTTTATAACATTTTTTCCTAAACTAAGAAATATATACAGTAGTAAAGCTATGTAATGCAAAGTAGTAAATAAGTGACAAGTCAAAAATAGTTTATTTAGAGTTAAAAAAGAGAGGGGGAATTGTAGGAATATAAAAAGGTAAAAGACACTTTCTAAAGCTGAGAAAGGCTGGGAAATTTCTAAACCTTCTCATGGGAAGCTAGGAAGTTAAGAACCAAGTGAATACATTTATATTTATCATAAGCAACAAGAAAGAACAAGAACTTATTGATAGTTCAAGATGTGCAAAGTCCTAGATATATGCTTTGCAAAGATAGAAAAAATTTCCATCTTAAATAATGAATTATTGTGTATTTTTTGAGGTTCATAGATGTCCTTTTGTTAATGTTAAACCCACGTGAGTCCTTTTCTAATTTGTTAGAGTATAATGACTTTACACCTTTTCTTTTATGCTCTTGGTTCAAAGAATATGTAGAAAAAGGCTTTGCATAGGCTGCCATCGTGTCTCTGATCTGTGTTTGCATGGATGTTGTTGTTGCTCTGTGTCTCTTGCTTTTTGCTTGTATGATACAGACAGATAATAAATCCTAAGTCTACAGCCAGTCACGGTCCCATCCCGTTTGTGAGACAGGGACCGATCTGGCAGAACTAGGAATAAAGAAAAAGGGGAGTTTTATGAATGATAGGTGAAAGATATAAATGAGATGAAAAAAATCAACTGTGAAGATTTTATGTATTTGTGACAAAGGAGAAAAGGAAGGCAGAATTGTTCAGATATCTGACTAAATGGTTTGGAACACAGGAACAATTGAAAGCATGAGTTGAACACAAACAAGTTGTAAAGAAAATATCCTATGTGATGTCTAAAAAACATTTCATAGACTTTTTGCTTTTTCTCACACATATTGTCACTTACTAATTCGAGACAGAAAGCTTGGAAATACAGTGAAAAAGAGGATTCTCACAATATTTTCCAGGCAGCTACCAGGAATGAATGGAAGGCCTCTGGGAAGCGTTGTATTTATAGAAATTCAGATGAAAAAGCTGAAGATACATAGAAAGCAGCTTTGAAATTCCACTTTCTGAGCCCAATTTGCCAACTTTTGGAGGATCAAAAAACATACATGAGAATAACAATACAGAAGAAAGAGAATTCACAGAAATAAAACTGCACAGATGCTGAGTAGAAAATAATAGAAATGGAAGAGAAGAGAGTAATGTAATAAGAGTGATAAAATATAACTACTCCAGTTTGATTTGTTATGTATGACTCAACCCAGTGTGTACATATTCCAACCTCTGCGTTATGGTCCTTTGCTTTCACTTACTGTTGATTTTCTGAAGCAGGTGTAAAGGAAGAAATAACTGCATTCATATAAAGGTGGCCATGAGAGATATTATCTGAAATGACACTGTTTGGTCACTAAACCATCTAAAGCAACAGAAGACATGATCTGAATGTTGAACTGAACTTCTTTTGGAGAATCACAAATAGAAAAGGAAGAAACTGGAAAACTAACACTGGATGACCTGAGTAGTAGGGGGAAAAATGTAGGAAAAATATATTATGTGTGTTTGAGACTATCCAGAATATTCTTTGTTAAACTGCTGTCAAATTTTAAATTTAGAAAGAGAAGGAATTTCCTTGGATGAATACTTAAAAATAGAGCTACATATCACAGACTTAATAACTGTCAGGCTTCTGATTAAGAGCTATGACAGTGCTTTCTTTCCAAAGATAACCTGAGCCAAAGAAATGTAACTTTTTCTTTAGAAGCCAAGGAGAAAGTTAATGAGTCTTTCATAGCCTTGCAAACATAAATCCTAAGATATCAGGATCAAATGATATGACTCCTAATTGAGCAAATCTCCCATGTATTTGCCTTGTGATCAATCATGAACCCAACACATGAGCAATCACCACTTAATGATGCAAAATCTGTTTCTGGACAACTTTGAACTCTGTAGGGGAATGGTACAGATACATCAACATTCCTCCCAAAAGGATGTTTTGGACAAACTCCAGCTTGGCAGATTTTGCACAACACTTGCTATCTGATGAATAAAATTAACAGAAAGCAGCCACTCTTTACAAAAGAAAGGCCAATGTACAAGGATAGCCTGGATAGATAAGGATGAGTTTATCCACATGAATAATGTTACTTATTAAACCACACAGAATAGGTGTTCTATGTAAACAGTCAACTAAAAATCAAGTTACAATGACTCCTTTCTTCTGCTCCAGTTGCCTATTGAGTGGAGCAGTCTCCCTGAAATCCTTTCCTACAACAATTTAATCTAGTTAACTCATATTGCTCATTAATGTTTCTATTCTGTATAATAGTATATTTATATGTTTTATTCAGATATGTAGCTTTGTGGAGTCATTGCTCTGTGATTTGCAGTAAACTATTCTGTAATAGGATAGGTTGAAACATACAAATGAACATGCAGAAATGACAGAATCAAACTCTAAAAATAAGGATGACTTTTCCATATTTAAAATTCTGGGTTTTTTCTCTTCATGAGTGACTACACAGCTACAGGATTACTCACAGTGTGCCTGATACTCAGTTGTAAGTGGTTCTGGGACCTGTTAGTCATCTGCATGGTGCATTTCCTAAAAAAGATGAAGGTGTCCTCTGGCAAGGACTGCACACTCACAGAAGTGGGTGAAACGCTGAAGGGAAAAGCTATTTGCTGCTTCCAGTAACACTTGATAAAGTGTTTGATAAAAGTATATGCATATAATGATCTATCCATCCCAACACAATATCCATCTGCGATTAAACTTCTTGTGAGAAGTTATGCCTCTGATCAACATCCTGTACTCTCAGTAGTGAGTAGTTTCCTTTTGGCTTTTTACCAAAAATAATAACCAATCTACAAACTGAATGAAAGCTATTCCAAGTCAACTGCACCAATCTGAAAATGGTTATTAATCTCATTTCTCACACGGATTTCAGGAACTTCGCATCCCCTCTTTGAACTCTCAGAAAGGCAGAAACATTTTCCAGTAAATATTTCCCATAATTGTTCAGAAAATGGTACATTGAAATTCCAGACACCTTTACTCATTGAAGCCAACAATGTTTCATTTGTATTGCAAGTCTAACTGGAAATTAAAGAGAAAGATCCTGGTTACTATTCTCAGTGGTTAGCAGAGTGAGATGTTATATGACACTCATGACACACACACTCCAGTGTCATAAGTGTAGTTTATAAAAGATGAGATGTGGCATCATTTTAGAAGAGGCACTAATTTTCAAGATACAAGAGCAAAGGACTGCTTTATCTCCTGTGAGTCCCTTCCCCACTTTTGTCAAGGAAACTAATTCTGAGTTCTGCAAAAGCAGTTGAGTTGTGGTCTGTTCTTTGACATGTAAAGAAAATTCACTGGTGCTGTATATACTGAGAACACTTTGAATTAGATTATTCTAAATGTTCACTGAATACGAAGACCCAAAGCACTGAAGCTGATGTTATATCAGACAGCCTTTGATCACTTCCAAAGACGGTTTCAAAAGGAGGGGCGTAAGACCCAAAGCAACCACCAGAGTACAGAATAGATGGCAGGCCATAGATACACATGAAGATGCACACCCCTGCTATAATTTAGAGCATAACTTTGCTGACTAGAAATTAAAAACTTTATCTTACTGGTTAGTGTGCAGCTTGGGCCAGTCTCAAAGTTCAGTTCTCACATAGAGAGTACAGTCTAGGCAATCTCTATCAATGGAGAAACAGATACTCTACTGGAATGAAATCCAGGGTTCTTACTTGTCCTTCTTTTCCTCCCTCTTTTACCAACAAGGGTATTATCAGTCTCTTGCATGATCAAAATATTTACACAGAAGCAACATCTCCTGCTCTGCTCAAGCATCACCTTACGTTTGGGCAAGGCAGAGTAATGTCCATGAACCTGTCTGTTTCTGTTCTGCAGCTATTTCTGCTCTGCAAATACATCTCCTTAACAATTATTGTTCTGTTTAAGCCAATAGGAAATTGTGATAGCTATTTGAAGCTCAGGATGTGAGCTACTATCTAAGAAGACCTCCAAGAGTCTTCCAAGTTCTGACCCCAGAACCTTTCTTTCCTATCTGCAACTGGCACAATTTATGGCTGTAATAAGGGCTATACAAAATCCATCCAATATCTATCCTTAAGGTATCTATGTTTGTCATTGCAGCCTTGCCTTAAAATATTTTATAATTTTCCAAAACATAAATATATGAAAACAATGTGGCATAAAAAGTGACATATCTGGGGATTTATTTATAAGTTTTTCCTTTAAACCAGGTTCCTCTCACCATTTACCATATTTCATGGTTGTCTCCAGCATAGATTTTCCCACATTTAAAACAGCAGAACATTCATTTCTGGTTGATATCAGATTGCAGTCTCTTGGGATTATGTTGTCAGGAGACAACAGATGAACTTTTTCTTACTGCTCATAGGCAAACTATCACAGACACCTGAAGGGACCTTTACTTTGAGATGACTAAACTAATGTCACTCATTTACAGACTGGACCTGACTTACGAGAATCTATAATAAGTCTAAGCTAACATTTTGGGGAGGACATAGAAATGGCTTAAATGCATTTAAATAAATAGGAAGTTTCTTAAATACATTTAAATAAATAGGAAGCTTCCTGCAAATCATTGATTTCTGTATGTTTCATTGTAAAGGATAAAAAAATATTATTCCAATAAGTCCTACAGAAGGATTTCAGCCTTGTCAAAACTGAAAAATGAACAGACTTCTCACAAACAGACATTTTTGGTCAAAAAAGTATTCTGGAAACCATGCAAACAATTGTACATGTAATCTTGTAAAATACTTCTTAAGCCCCAGTCCTCTCCCATATCAGACAGTATGTTTGTATTATCGTGGCAGAGCTGGTAGAGTTGCCCTTCATGCACAAAATAAAAAGCCTTTTGAAAACTGACTAAAGTGCATGAACCTTACTTTTCTGATCTTGAGATGAAAGGCAGCCCCTCATTTCTTAGGTAGTGTTATTTCTATTGCTGGCATTCCATCAACCACTGGAATGTGTGGCACACAAAGCAAATAAGTTACAAGCATATCTAAACATCACCTTCTGCCTCCCTTCATTGTTATGAGAATGGATTGTATTATACTCTGCTGCCCTTTGATGAGACAGATTTTGCTCTTCATGCCAAAAAAACTTGTTTTGAACAGAAAAATAGAAATAAAAGCACTTTTTAAATAAAAGCAAGATTCTGCATGTTGGTGTTGGAAGTTACAGCAAAACAGAAAGCTCTTGTATAACAAGTTAACACTAGATCCATAGAAGTGGAGAAGAGGGGATGAACTGCAGGGAGTTGGGACTTGACCCATCCTGTGAAGCTGTACCAAGAGCATCAGGATGAACCTCTGCTGGGACAACCCAGGCCTGATACTTCATCTTTTGTCAAACTCTCAGCCACTCCTAACAAAACTGTTATTTTGGGACACTCTGCCTTAAGACATAATTTGCATTCTGATCTCCTTTAGAACAAGTGTATAAGGGAAATGATAGAAGTAAGTTCATATCTGTGTGCAGATTACTCCGTATTCAACCAGATGATATGTTTAACTTGCAGCTTCCCTCTGGCTTGTGTTTGTTACACAATCTCAATTTGAGTCAAAGCGAACATTTGGCTCAAGACAAGCACCCCGCATAGAAATATTGCTTTCTTACACTCCTACTGGGCAGAAAGAGAAATGGAAATATGACCAGACCCTTTTGAATATTTACTTTAAAGGGAGGAATGAAAAACCTCTATCATCCAAGCGCTGTGTGCACTTTAGGCAATAACATGCTCTTTCCAGGAATGCTTGGTACATTATGAGGAATTTTTCTTTCAATCTCATTGAGAGATACTTTATTTAGCAGATGTTATCTGGTGGCTAAGAAAGTTAGCAAAAAAAGAGATGTGAAGATGAAAAAGGTTTGCAAAACTTGAACACATGAGCAAAACAGGGTTAGCTACTGTAACTGTTTCATAAGTTATGCAATGTTAAAAGGTGTAATGGTATAAAGAAAATAAAAGACTGTCTCTAGAACCAGCTTAGCTGTTTATAGGGCTTACTACTCTATTGACAGATAAAAGGCAGGAATATAATATTTTCTGAACCTCAGCTAAAATAAAGACTAATTCTGTCCCGATTTTCCACTCACTAATACTCTGGCCTGCTGGAATCTCAGACACATGTGAAAGACAAATCAACCTGACAGTAGCACAAGAATGTCTTGCAAGATATCTGACATCTGCTGAGCTTTCCTTAGCAGTCAGGTACCTAATGTAAATACTGTTGAGATACATGGTGACAACAGAACAGAACGTTCCATGTGACAAAGTCTTCTTCTCTTGTGGTCAGTGAACCCAAATAGAAACGAGGAAGGTGAATCTGTGTTTCAACAGCTGAAGTTTATAATAGTAATTAATTGTATCACAAGTTCTTCCTCATTGGAGTTCTGAAGGACCACATATATTTGGAAATCTCCAACAATAATACTTCTCAAATAAAATATTTATCTATTCTAGTGCATTGGATGATACTGTTATTTAACTCTCTGCTATTAATATGACACTTTTCTGCCTCTTGCCAGGAAGGTTAAAGAGAGTAGAAAAGGTAAAAATGTAAGGAAGAAGATAATACCTCTTCCATGCAATCAGAAATGAAGAACTACTTTGGGAGTTACCTTCTTACAGTTTCAAGCATATACCTAAATGTGATAAAATGCATTTAACAGCTGAGTTCACATGCTTCTGGGAGAAGATGAGACATTTCACTAGCCCACCCTCTCCAACGTATGCTACTAATGACAAAAAAAAGAGCTCCCTGTCAGCTCTAAAACTTGATTTTAATGATGTCCCTATCATGGCCCTCATACTTGGTCCAGCCCTATTGAAAAAAGGAAGGGAAATTTTATTTTTGGCATAGAAGGTTATCTTCAGGCTGGAAGAAAGGCTTGGATTCAGCGAAAGCCAAAAAAATGTCTTGTCCAGGCAATTAGGTTTGTCTTCAAGGTCAAAAAGTCTGATGGTTATCAGGTTATGCAATTTACTATTGTTAAATGAGTTAATGGTTTACCTTTTACTGCTTATCCAAGCAGAAAAAAGAAGTGATTCCATACAGAGAAGTCCAAACTTGTGACACTGCCAGCTTCATTTCACAAACTTGGTTATTTCAAGTGAATTTTAAGAAACTCTAGTGAAACTTTTCTCCACCTTCTGATATGTCTCTTAAAAGCAGGTTTAAGAATAGATTTTCATTGTAAAGCACATTGAAACATTGAGTGTACCAGTTAGTTATGTTCACAGATGCCTGATTTCTTAAGCATCTGGCAAATACCAAAGTCTTTACAGAACATGTTTTTTTTGCATCCTATTCTTAATTGACTCATCTGCTTATGGAATTGTGTTTTTTGAACGTACAGATCAAACCATGGGATTTGACAGACTTGAACAAAGAGGTAATTTTACTTGCTCCATAAAAATTCTGAAGAGTTAACAAAATTTTCACATTTTGTCTCAGGACAAACACAAAATTTAATGTCTATCAGATTTCTCCCAGTCACTCATTACTGGAGGGAATGAAAAAATGCTATTAGCAAGTCAGAGCTGCTTGGTCAGCCACTATCCAGTAGATATTTACTTAACCAAAGTGCAAAAGCCACAGCAACAGGTGTTAGTCCTTATAAGGATGTGAAGGACCCTGTTCCAATCTGAAAAGCAGAACAGCCATAGCAGGGGAGTAATGAGAGAGCCCACTCCTCACAGCCACCCGGTAACATTCAATATGTGTGTGACTGAGTCAAATTACCCCTCTAAATCCACCACAACAAAAACCTTGACTGCTGTTTTCTGTGTCTTAGTGAACATCTTAACTGCTGTGTATTAGATATCTCTGCTTTATATTCTGTAGAAAATACATACATCTTGACAAGATATTTTGCCCAAACAAATCTGGCTATCTCCAGTTCAATTGACAAAAGTCCAGCTATTTATCATGAGTTCTTTTCAGTCCCATTTTCCTGAACTTTAACAATTCCTCTCTGTCTGCAAGGTCCTCCATTTCATTGTCTTTCTGCTATTACCTAATTCTGCAGGCTTCATTTTCTTTATCCTCTCTTTTACTCTATAAGCAACAGAAGACAATAGTTACTTCATAAACTGATTTTTTTTTCTCCCAGGATATTTCTAATGCTGTTTTTTTCTAAAACAAAGCAGCTAAATAAAAAACAAAATGTAACATTTAAATGTCCACTCTCTCTTTCAGAGGTCTTGTCTAATTAATTATTTGGAGATTCCAAGTGTAACAGGATTCTTAGTCTCTTGTACATTAACTTTCTTAAAAGTTCAAACCCTCCTAATGATACCAACCAGTTTCTAGGAACTCACTGAAGGATTTTCAACAGATTTTCAATTTTCTTGGTGCTAAATCCTATCACGTGGTCCTGAAATTGTTTTCACTACCAGATTATGGCATGAGAGGGATCATATGACTTAGAGCTCACATTCTCAACACCATCCTAATTCTTCAAAGAAGACCTCCAAGAAAAATCTCTCCCGTCTCCTTGACTATAGGTTTTACTTTGCAGAGTATTGTACTTTCCATGGGATATTTCTGGAAACTGTTGATTTTAGTTTAGCCAAATGCTGTATTTGCTTAAGGTTCAGTTCTTCATGATATATACATACCTTTAATGAAAATATCATTCAAGCATTTAATAACATGAGAGCAAGGAATGAAAGGCAGCAGAGTTCACATTACTGCCTTTGCACATTTAGTATATGTGCCAGTCTTCTGATTCCTCAGAAAGCCCTGTATATATCTTCCAACTCTTTAGACTTTTTTCTCCATGACAATTGCCAAAACTCAATAGTATAAAAATTGGTTAAAAAAAGCACACTGTGTTCTGCCTACTTCACTTTATCTCCTACATGTTCTTAGGCTCCTCCTGTAAATGTCCAAGTGCACAACTGGCAAGAGCCATTTTTCTGCCCAATTTCTGTAGGGCAGAAAGGTAACAAAAATACCTTTCAGTGAAACAATATCCTCTTAAACCACCCCAAAAATAAACTGTGACCACTATCCAACTTTTCCTGATAAGGTGAATCAAAGCTCTTTGCCTAAAACCACAATTTTTCACATCTCCAAAAGTCTTATGGTGAGAAACCATTTACGAAGCAACACCTCTGAGAAGTTAGAACCCATTTCTTTATGTAGCCAGCAGGATAAATTCCAATCCCCATAGACACACACACATACAAACTTGGATAACGTATAAAGGTAAATACCCAAAAATTTGGGAACACTGGAAGATTTACCAGGCTCCAGAAGTCCACCTGGCCTGCCACTTGAAAACTGAGTCTCTAACATAAGTAGATCCTTTCAGTGCATCAGTCATTGATCAAAAATATCTATTATGTGTATCTTAGGCCAAATTTTTATTTTTCCAGATCATCTTTGCCTGTTTTTTATGTTGAAACAATAATACAGCTTCTGCCCTTGCAGATATGCAGTTTCAGGAAAAGCCAATACAAATTGTGGTTTGTGAATTTCAGAACAGTTTCTAAGCCTTAAATTGGGCTTTGGAGGGGTTTGGGGAGGGGAGACATGTCTATGGTGATACAGTTATTTGTGATTTTGTTTGTGTGTTCTTGCTGTGAAAACTTAATGGGTGCTAAATTTTAGACTCCTGAAAACAATAATGAATAAAAGATTTTAAAGTGCTATCTTTATTTAAGTGTATAGGAAATATTAAGCACAAGAAACACACACAATAATTTAAATCCCTTTTAGGTTTTTGCAATGGTAAGGGGGAACAATCCATTCCAGGCATCTGATAGCTTATCCTAATTATTTGGACACATAGTTCAGAACCGGTGCCTGGAAAATTATATAAGGTCTATAGAGTTTGGACTTAGGCATGTGATCTACTCAGTGTTCATGTCACAGAAAAAAAGTCCTTCAGGGTTTAGCAGCATTTAGGTCATGCTCCTGCTCTCTCTAAGAATGCATGGAAGATTTAATTAGTCCTTTGGAGGCTCTTATGTTGGATTCTCTTTCTCTGTTAGAATTGTAAGTTTGATTTCATCATTTTTGAGCTCCCCAGTGAGAAAATCTCAACCAACATTTTTTAAACAGAATGCAGGTAAGGTTTTTGCCAGTAAAAGATGCCATATCATTCTATGTAGTTTGCTTTGGTTGAAAGTCTTACTGAGTGTAATCTGATTTCAATAAACATTCATTTATGGGACAGATATATTCCACAGCGCCAGTTACCTGGAGTTAAACCAGGTAGAAAGGAAAGAATTTGCCAGCTGTGTTTAAGGTAAACATAATGCCTCAATGTGTTATTTTTTAAAAAATAAAATATACTTCAAAGTGTAAGTTAGAATAATTTAACTGGCAAGTGAGAGTTTAAAAAGTCCTAAAAGGTCTGGGGGTTTGGGAGCGTTTTTCTTGCCAAGTATGTAACAAGGACAAATAGGGAGGAGCGACCTCTAAGCATTCAAAGACAAGAATAGATAATAATATTTTGATATGTACAAAGTAATAAATAGAATTACCAGCTTGCCACAGGCAACATTAAATTTTCAGAGATAGAAGTAATATTCATTACTTCATCAGATTGTAAATAAAATCTAGAAGTGTTTCCTTTAAGTTTTACAGAGCCAGTGAAGAATAATTAGAGAAAACAACTACTACTAACATACACAGACTGTGCTAATGACCTTGAACACATCTCAAAGTCACTGTGAAATATTAATGTCAAGAACTAAGAACTCAGGCTCTCAGCCAACAATTCTGTGGTCATGCAAAATCATTGTGCTAAAATATTTGATGAATGCAAATTGTATTCCTTTGCAGAGCTGAAGACAGTATTTTTCTTCCAGAAGCAGCATATTTCCTGCTACCTACTGTATTGAGGGTAACATCTGGTCCTACCAGGATATCAAGTCAAATGAAAAATTTTTTAAAAGGATGAGACTTGAGACCTAAGATGAAATTTCAGAAGTGTATCATAAATTTTGTAAAGGAACCCAATACACAGGAAATAATTTCTTCTTTGAAGTATCTGGAACAATTGATAAATATATATCCCTTGTATTTCATACTACACCCACTGTCCTCAAAGTCATTGAACTGCATATTTTGTCTGCTTGTTTCCATATAAAGCTGGGACTGTGGTTTGACCCTCTCATTCTTGTTGCACTTGAGCTATATCTGCCCACAAATGCTATGCCTGAGACTGATATTTGACATTCTGTATAAGTAGAGAGATACATTTTTGGTGCATAAATTCGGTAAATGCCAATTTCAGTGCTTTTATTCCAGAGTGAAAACCTGGTGTCAATATATGTTTTAAATGTCTTGTGAGGTACTTAAATTACTTAGCAATTGCCTGATTTTTGAAATTGTAGGAATTTAACTCTCAGTAAGAATAAATGCTTTTCCAGTCACTGAAGATATTTATATTTTAAGTAGTGAAGTGTTTGGATATCTTATGACATACAGAATTATTATTGATACATGCATTTAGACACCATAGTTTCTCTTGTTCTGTATTTTGGACTTTGGCAAATGGAAAGTTTACATGCAGTCCTGTGACTGTATGACTAAATACATAAAAATAAAACCATGGGTTGTGTATCTACATGTGTTGTAGATTTTCCTCCCTTGTATAGATGTGAATAAATTATGTCATATAAATTGCAATGTATGTAAGTTGGCTCCTTGGATTTAAAATTAACATTTTGCGCTTACATTGTCAGCTGCAGTAGAAGTGTTTCAGAGGGACTCAATTTAGCTTTTCTTTAATTGCTAAACATTCATAAATAGGTTATTTGATATCAATCTTTTCCTGACAAGGTTATTTAAATAAAGGTGAAAAAGAGAACATTGCTTTTTTTATTATATACCTGCTGAAAGCGGCCTCATTCTCAAGATGGTAAGGTCAGAACATGTTAATTTCCTTGAATTCAAATCCACACAGCCATTATTCTGAAATATAAATATGATGGAGTAACATGAACTTAATTGCAAAAACACTTCCTGGGGTATCTGTTTAATCCACAGCCAAATGATAAACAGCCCTCTCAGAAAGACCTGTCTCTTTGCCCAGTGGAGTCCATTAGCCACTCAGTTTTCACACCTTCCAAAACTCGTCCTTGTTTGTTCTTTAGTGGAGACTCAAGTATATGTTCGTTTGATCTTTACAATGAGAAAACAGCAAGATGCTTAGAACTCTCAAAGATAAATTCTGTTAGAACAAACAAAGGGTTTGCTTGAGTTCAAAATTATTAATTTAGCCTACTTTCAAACAAAAGAGTTTGGAATTTTAAAAGCATGTTAATCTACAACTCTATACAGTAAGCATATGAAAATCAAAATATATGAAAATCAAAAGCCATTTATTTTTCTGACGACTTGCTGTGAAGATAGCAGAACATGCAGAACTGTTCCCAGCGCTAGGCAGTTTCACTCCAGCAAAGGTTATTGCAAACATTTTCCTTGGTTTCATTCTTTGTGGATTTACACCCTTCCCTCTAAAACTTTTGTTTTGGTGAAGTTCAATTCAACAGGAATGTTAAACTGACCTTGATTTGATCTGAGGACCACTAAAAGAATATTCATGACCAGGGTTGACCTCAAAACTCAAGATCAAGGCATAACTGCTGAATTTCAATGTTTTGCTGTTTAAAACACAAATGTTTAATGCTCTAGAATTAAAATTTCCATTGGCTATAATCTTGTCTTAGAATGTTTACTCATAACTAACCTATAATTTATGAAGGCTCATGTAGAAAATTGAAATGTAAGATGGATATGTCTTTTATCATTCTAAAAATATTGATTTTATACCGATAGATGGTTGAACATGGGAAATAAAGGACATTGATAATAATTCAGCAGAGCATTTAAGGAGATGCTTAAAGTGAACCTTAATTATCAGTCTCTAAGCCTGAGACTTAAAGGTTTGCGACTTTCTGTATTTATGACAAAGCAAGTACTTAGGTGCTCTGTCAGCCACAGTAGTGAATGCCTGTGCAGTGCCAAACATATGCTTAGTTTACAACAGGAGCTGATTTACACTGAAATGAGGTCTGGTGTCATTGCTGCCTGCCCCAGATCAAATTTACTATAAGAACGGAGATATTAATTCATCAACCTGAAAATTTGCCTCTGACAGGAAAAGAGATGTACAGCTACCTAAACGCAGGGGACAAGTATATCCTGCTTAATCTCCAGAACCTGTTCCAAAAATATACAGGTCTTCCTCTCATAAGATCATGTGCCTGACCTGCATTAAATAACATAAGGCCTCAAAAAAAAAAAAAAAAAAAAAAAAAAAAAAAAAAAAAAAAAAAAAAAAAAAAAGCATATGTTTAGGCACCTAAACTTCTCCAAGTGACAGAGTGCCATTGCTTTTGATGAACTGCTAAAGGTATTTTGCTACATGCCCTTTGGACACCGGTATCTATCTAATCAGTCCCATTCAGAAGAGCAGCATGGAGTTTTCTGGGAGGTGGTTTGTTTTAAATTATTATTCTAAAACATTTCTGGAAGAGGCAGGTCAAGTGGGCAACCCTGTCAGTCAATCTGGAAAGCAAGATTTCTACTTGTACTCTTTTGCTATAAAGATATCTCTCTATATCTCTCTATATCTATATCTAATCTATATCTATATCTATATCATCTATATCTATCTCTATGTCTATCTATATATCTCAACCTTTACTATCTACTAGATTTCTAAAGCAGCTGTCCTCAAATGAAGGGTCAGATGGATGGATCACCAACCTCATCTGCTCCATCTGTTCCTATTTTATGTCCCATTGTTGAAGAGATGCAATGTAGGCTTAAATTGTAAGAATAGGATTACCCACAAATAACAGATTTATCTTATATGGTTCTTCATTAAAGTCCTTTTTATGTAAAAAGAGAGTGAGATTTGGATTGCCCAAAGTAACATAAAATTCATCTATCCTAGGCTACATCACTTCCCCCTCAGGTTGAATGGTCTCCTTTATACAATTGATAACCTTCTATCCTTCAAACAGTTTATTGCTGTTATGGAAACAAGGCTGGACAAAATAATTATGAAAACTCAAACAGGAGTGGGGAAAAATCAAAAAGCCAATCGAGAACAACTTTGGAATCATCCTGAAGGACAGCAAACAGAGGTATTTTGTTATTATTAACTGGCAAAATCTGCTATTAGAAAAAAAAGTATGCCATTTTTTTTCTCTCAGAAAACAAAAACTTAATGAAGAAAGTCCTGTTTGTATCACCTTTAGAAAACATCATCTTATCTCAGACCAAAATCTGTGTGTGAAATGGCACTACTAGGCAAGAAAAACAGGCTCAGACCCAAGCAAACATTCATAAGACCTGGAGGCCCATGGCACCAGTCTCATATGTGGATGTGAAAGGAGCTGTGGTCATTTAGGGGAGAATGTAGGGCAATGTCCACTGCCTCCAAACTCACAGTCTACATGAAGCTGCAAAGAAATTAGCTTGTTTACTTTTCATAACTCATGCTTTCTTTAGCCTTTTCTGTCTGTTATAGCCAAAGGCTTAATTCACCAAGAATGTGCTGATAGGCCAGACCAAGTAATAAAACATACAAGCATGCAGATTCTTCCCACCCAATGATCAAGAGGAAATGTTATTAACAAATCCATTAGAGAAGCCAAAGTTGCTGTCATGAGGATGGTGCTTGCTTCCACTGTGAACAAGGCAAATCCCACAGACAGTATGATCTCAGGTCTGTGGCTTCACAAAGCCTCATGGAGGGTGTTAGATGGAGTGTTAAATAACAAACTTATCCACAGGGACCTAATGATGAGCTTACCCCACAGGGAATGAAAAGTGATGAATTAAAGCATGGATCACTTGCTCACAACTTTAAACCTCAATTTACAAGACCATATTTTAGAAATTATAAAATAAAGAAATTTCATCATGCCAGGTGAAATTATTTTCTGTGTAACTCCTTGCAGTTATGAAATGCAAAAACATGCAGATCACATTTTGTAATTCTGCCATTCAAGTGCCTTTTACTTCCAGAGAAACCTTGTATTAAAATGTACACCTGGAATTATATTATATCTGCACAGCTCTGGATAAATGACAGTATTTCACAGTTGACATTTGAGGAAATCCTAATGCTTGTTCTCACAACTCCCTGAGTATCTGTATTTCACAAAAGTATTTTTCACATTTTAAGTCTGTTTTTTGTTTTTTTGGTTTTTTTTTTTTTTTTTTTGTTTTTGGTTTGGTTTGGGGTTTTTTGGGTTTTTTTTTGTTCTTTTGTTTTTTTTTTTTTTCCTGTTGTTGTGGGTGTTTTGTTTTTTTTTTTTTTTTTCCTGGGTCGACTTTCTCACCAGACCTCCCTGACATTTTTTCAGACCTTCCTCCTCCCTGACATTTCAGTCTACAGTCATACTGATGGTAAGAGAATAGACTTGATAAATTTACTACTTGCAATTTCAGATGAGAGAGCTGCTGTCCTGCACCATTTTCTAGCTGCTCCATTTTAGATCAGACTGCTTTTTTTTACTGTAATACCTTATGATTAGAGGCTACAAAGACCACTTATTGCCATTCTTATAGACATTTCCAGCAGGCTTTGCTTCTGTGTCCATTACAAAAAGTCAGACTACGGAGTGACAGCTGTCATTTTAACTGAGCCATCACTGTTTTTCTATGCTCAACAACAGCAGGTTGAGTTCAGGACCAGAGTTCTCAACTCTACTTGCTTTTATTTTACTTACATTTACCTCCAAAAGAACAAAGCCATGGCCATAAAATATGATATTGTGTGAGATCCTCTCATTGAGCCCACTTCATATTTGCTAGCTCATTAAATTTACACCTTCTGCTCACATCTTGAATCTCTCCTGTCAGTTCTATGACTTTTATATAGTTCTGACTGTTGCTGCAGAACTGTCAAAATTGTAAAAAAACCCCCCTAACCATGTTAGCTGGAAAAAATGGTAGGCTTAGAGAATTTTTAAATAATTTTCATTTTGAAGAAGATGTGAGGAAACCATAAAAAAATCAAAAGAAATATTTGAACATGATTTACAGTATAAAGCCTAAGAAAGATCATAGAATAATGTCTATTTTTAAAATTAATGTTTCTGAAATTGGAAACAAGCCTTCTGTCAATAGGGTGGAAATTATAGTCTATGCAAAGAAACTTTCAACCAATCGAGAGAATACTATTCCCCTAGGGTACATAAACCCATATTTTATTTGAGGTTGGATGTAATGAGTCCAGTACTGTGTCTCTGACAAAGATCAGGGCTAAATGCTGGCAAAAGTGTACAAGAGGCAGAAGAAACACTACATGGTACTTCTCCCACTATGTCATCCCAGCTTCTAGAAATCTATGGTGCTGAGACTTCCTGAGTGCATAACAGCATTTCTTTTGTAAACTAAGACTTGATGGGCAAAAAGTAATGGTATAATTTTTAGTAATATTTGAACTTTAGTAATATTTGTACTACGATAAATTGAAGTAACAACTTCAATAATTACCTCCTCATCTTCTCTACGCAAGTCATAATTCAAAGATTGTCCTCAAATCCCTCCCTTTACATTGCTTACATTTATTGGATTTTATCTGCCTTTTTAGCTGCCAGTTTTACCTCTTCCAGTTAGGACAATGCTCATTTCCTGTTCTTTTCTTTCCATTTTTTTAAGTAGCATTCTATCCCTGCTTGTCTTTTAAATTCATAAGAGGACTTACTCTTTTTTTAACCTGTGACAGCCTAATTTCTCTAAGGATTTGTGGTGAGTAGCCACCTAAAAACCTTCTGGAAACCTATGTCAGCTGTATTAACATGATGTAATGACCACGAGCAGCTTTTGAAGCAAAAAATTGCAAGTAATATGTTGGCTTTTTTATGGGGAGTTAATTTAGTTACATGCATTCTATGTCTACTATGATGACAGATTTTTCCAATTTTATGAGTACAAAAATAGGGGTTACTGGGCAATGATCTATATGAGACCCTGTCTAAGAAGAAACAATTTTCTGTTTTATACAGGTTGTGATTGAATGGATAGAATGTATACATTTAATAGTTTGAGAATGTTATATTTCAGCCCTTTCAAAGATCTTAGATGGCTATTATCTTGTCTGTGAAGCTTATCACTCTTCATTTAATGAACATTTTTCCGAGCTTCTGCTCCTGCTGCTACTGCTCAAGATGACTCATCTGACTCATCCCGCAAAATAACAACTCCAGGTTCCTCATATTCAGCAGGAATGCAAGGAATTAATCTAGCTTTTCTCTTACAGTCTTTTCTAAGTGGACTTTTCATATCTTGATTACTTGTTAATCCAGAAGACTCTGTCAATCTTCTAGTTTCTGGTATATTTGCTTTCTATTTTGCTTGATTAATAATTTTATGCCTACAATATGTTGATTCTAGGAATCTGGGTTAGCCTTTACTATAATTGTGCGCATTTAATTCTTCAGAATTTATATTTTCTATTTTCATTTTAATAAGTTAGATTTTTGGAGAATAATTTTTTTCATAGCCTCTCCATCTCTGCTGTTTACTAATTTTTTTGTTGTTCTTTTAAAGTACTTTCTGATATGCATTACACACTCAATTTGAACTCCTGATAGAACGTCTTCAAAAGGTGTTTTCTTCCCACTATAAATATTTGGCTGCCTTCCCTGCTTGCTTACATTAAAAATAATAAAATTGTGGCTTCTAATTTATATTTTTTTAAAATTAAAACCCATCAGATTTTTGTGGTTATAAAGTTGAAGGAAATTTATTTCCACAGAGAAGCTACCATAAAAATGTAGTTTCAATTGTATTTGTGTATCTTTATTATTAATTACCATCACAAAAATTACTTGTCAGAGTGATACCTGTCAAAAGTATCTAGCAAAACACACTTAATTTGGCTGGAAAAATCTGTCTAGATGTTATTTGCAAAACATCTTCTAGCAAGCCACTATCCCTATGAGCAAGTTATTCCTTTCCATGTAAATACCCAGAGAGTTTCACATGGTAGTCTCATAACAAATATACTGCAAATAATCTAATTTCAGTGACAAGGTTTCAAAGATGGGTGGCAATCTCTGAACCTGAGAAGAAAAGTCAGCTTACCAGTCAGCAGCATTGATAGATCCCAGTTGAACTCTGAGCATGAATTTTTATCAGGCACAAACTGGGTATTACACCAAGTTCTGAACAATCTTAGCTATGGAAGGCTTAGCTCTCTCACTAGAGAGGCTGAGGCTACTTTTTCCAGCTCTGCCAACAATTTCTCCCAAATTTTCTTCCTCCTCTCATTATATCTGAGCTGAATTGCAGTCATGTTTGCATGCACCATGTGTCCCTAAGTCAGATATTTGTATGGTGAAATTTTGGGTTGAATGTCTTATCAGCATATCACTGTAGGAAACCTTTGAGTACACATGTTGCACATCTGACTAAATTGCTTTTAGGATTAAACTGGGTAAGAAATTCTATAAAATAAAGGGACAAACTAGCTCAGGTTCATTGCCTGTAAGTTTTTGTGCCTGTTGCTTTTTGCCTACTACCTACAGAGATCAGTTTTATAAGAACTTGAGGGTCTAGCACCTGTGTCAAAGTCAATAAATCAAATTCAAAAATAGGAAAACTGCTTGAGGTGCACAGTGGATTAGTTCACTCTGGTGACTTTTTTGTTTTGGCAGTAGGAGGTAAGAAGGAGTAGAAATTTTGGAGTAGAAATTTTAAGTGGTAATAATGAACACAACCATAGGACACGATGGAAATTGGATAGTGCAAACTTTGCCCATATAAATTTCCTACATGATTTCTCATGAAATATTTGTATCACTTTCTTTTCCACTTATACAACTCCTCCAGGAAGCTGTCAACCCAAGACGTATAGGCCTTTTCACCTTCTTTTCCACTATTATCAAATACTTTCTCTCTGTCCTGCATGTAAATGTACTTCTCTCTGTTTCTGTTTGGACTTGACCAACCTGTTTAGGACCATCCACCAACACATTTCTTGAAAAGTTCTTCTAGTGATCTCTATCCACAGCAGTTTTTGGGACCAGTTCCCATTCGGAATCTCTTTGGTCTTCCTTTTGTCTGTCCTGCCATCCATTGACTTATAAGGATTTCCATTCTTCCTTGGTTTTCACTCTAAACTTTTTATTAACTTTTTGTCTGTGTCTCATTCAGAGGCATTACTTTTCCTGTTACTCCTGCTGATGGTGGTCATGAATGTCCTTGGTCCACATTCTGTATATTTTCTCTAAATTACTAGCCAGTGAGATAGATCTGAATTGTGAAGGATCATTGTAGAGGTCTACAGATTCACAGAGAGTGAGAAAGTCTGTGAAGATAAAATGTCAGGAATCCATTTTAAAATTAATCCTATCTGTCCAACCCTTACAGCACTATAACCCTACAACAAGTTTCTGAGCTTCTGCACTGTTGCTGGATAAATAGTGAAAATATATGGCTCTCTCTGTCCTTTCCTTTTGCCTACAGGTTTATTTTGCTTCTTTATATATAAACTATTCTGGGTAATGAAAAGTATTTTTGGTTCAGTTTGTACACTGAAGACCCTATTCATGTGTTTTCAATATAAAACATAACAGATTACACTGCTCCCAAAAAGGATAAAAGATTTTATAAGGTACAATATATTTATAGAAAGAACTAAAATCACTTGCATTATACATTTTTTGTGCTAAAATGAGATAAAATATTGTAGAAAACGATATATGTGTTCCTCTGAATCCTTCATATCCCCTGTGGGACACTCGGAAATTTATTTGCAAATAGAAAACACATGCATTGTCAAGTAGTGCCAGACAAGTTTGCTTACAAAGACTTTGGAGCATTGAAAATGTTCATGTTTATAGCAAACATAATGCTCTTCCAAGAGTGAATCTATCCAGGCATGCAACTGTCATACACTTTTAAAGTCCACAAGACCTGAAGTATTACAGCCCTTAAATATCAGGCTTTTATAAAAGCAGGTCCTGTCTTTTGCTCTGGAGATCCAGGGACAGCTGGAAGGCCATGGCTAACTCTACCAGAGGAAGTCTGGAAGGCAGAGAGGGCCAGGGACCACTTCCCAAGGGACACTTTATATGTGCCCATCCTGCTCCCGAGGTCTGGCAGAGCCTAGCAGCATGGAAGTGGCCAGACTGCTCTCTGGCCTCCCAGTCACCTGGTTTACTGACAGAGATGGCATCAGTAGTCCTGCACTGATGGTCACTGTGCTGCCCGTGCCAACAGCTCCCTTGGGCCATGAGGAGGGACCAGGGGGTGCCAGGGCTGGCAGGACAGAGCCTGGCCACCAGGGTCTGCTCCCTCCCACCCATCCAGGAGCAGAACAGCTGGGGGGATGAGGGCAGGCCAGGATACAACATGACAGGGTCCATGGTGGGTCAGGGCAGGGCTGTGACTGCTGGAGACTGACCCTGCTGAAGCATCACTGAGGCAGGGCCTGATGGCCCCAGGGGACTGAAATGGGGTTCAGGGCCATGGCTAGAGTGGAGGGAGACTCCAAAGGGATGGGCAGGGACAATCAGGTGATGAGTGTCCTCATGACCAAAATACTGAAGTTTTGCTTCCCTTCTTTTATTGATTTAATTCTCTTGTACATTCCACTGTAAAATAGTCAGCTTTTTTAGCACAGATGAGTGGTTGCTTAAAAAAATCAGCACATAACCTTAAACACCAAAAATACAGCTACAACAAATGGTCTCAGGTTACAGCAGCCATCTCTTCTCCTGCTCCAGCCCCTCAGCAGGTGAGGCTGGACACCATGAGGCTCTGAGGAAAATGGTTAGAGTATAAATGCAGAGCAGACTTCTGCTGTTTTCTGAACAGAGGGACAATATAATCGCACCATACTGTACGGACACCCTTAAAACCCCAGAAAACTGCTTCTGTCTATATAGAAATATTGTATTAGGTAAAGAATCTAATTTTTCCCCTCGCTACCTAGAATATCTGAAATTTGAACCTGTACCTGTTTTCATAGCCCTGAGTGCCTCACAGGAAAGTATTTCATAAGCAAGAGCTCAATTCTTTTTATCTCCAAACATCTGCCTTAAACATCTGCTTTTAATCAAAGTGAAACCAATGCACTCCTTCAGTGGACAATGTGGTGCAGATAAAAAAGTCCGATGGTGTATTGACTGTAAAGCCCTCAGCTTTCTTATTCCCCACTTCAGATCCTTTGCCAAAGAACCTTTGGTGTCATTTCAGTTTTCCAGCAACAACCCAAATTTAATGGTCAAAATTTAAAGGAAAAACTATGTATAAATATATTGTTTGAGATTAATTTTTTGTCTTATTCTTGTTTTACAAGCAATGCTTCTTTGAAAGAAAAAACCTAACTTTTGTTCATTCAAGAATAAAATATATTTTATCATCTCAGAGGGAATTGTAGATGATTATTTAGTGTGGTATGTAGTGAGGGGAGTTAACCACATAATTCCTGTTAACGATGAGAAATGAGTAAGTAGTTCAAAGTATACCAATTTCAAAAACTCTCTGAATGTCACAAATATACATGTACATGGTGCTTCCAAAGGACATATTATTGGGGGATATAAATAATTTTGCACACATATGTGTGTGACAGTTTGTAAAATCCTCCTTTCTGCTTCAAGAAGCACTTTTTGCAGTAAACCCAGATTCTTTCAAACTCTATTTAACATAAATTGCATATGCTATTTACATCATAGAATAAGCTATTTGAAAACATCAGATTTAAGTAAATGAAAATAAGAACATGGCCTGAATAATTAATTCCTTTGAAATTAGATGCTGAGCTGGTGACTGAAACTGGGTGAAATCAGTGGAAAAAACTCCAATTAACATTAATGAACTTTAGTCCATCAGGTCAAACACTGGCCTCACTGTACCTTTTTATCATTGTTGCCAAGTGAACTGAGAGCTCACACTCAAGCACTTCTTGCTCCCATGGGATTACTGATGTCCTGCTAGCATGTGGTGGGAGCAGTTTTCTCTCAGCCAGGTCAGTCCAGCCCTGGTTACACTGAGATGCATAGCTCATGAAACCACAGCATGTTTGTCAACTGAGCAGCCAGGGATATTGTAGAAACTATTCTAGATCAACAAACTAGGTAGTTTTGGCAGTTTTACGGAAGCTGTGTGTTTGTCCCACTACTCCAGCACTATTTTTAGATGTTTGCCCTTCTTTTTTTTAACATTAATCTTTGGTTGGTTGACTGCTATGTTATTTTGACTGCTCTGCCCTCTCCGCTGCTGAGTTGTGAAGGCCAGCTGAAGAAGCAGTGCTGGTCTGACTGCAGCTCAGGATGTGACCAACTTACTCTCAAATGAGTCAGCAATTTTGGCTATGGAGTGCTGGGTGAAAACACGTTGTTTTCCTTTTTCCGTTTTCCTTGTTGCTACACACAGAAAAAAAAAGAGAGCTGATTCAGTTGCTCTGGTTTGAAAAATCTGACAATGACAAGACAGAATGCAGATTGCTTTTTATGTTGTACTCTGTCCTGGAGCATGATTGCCATTAGGAAAAAGTCCTGTAAAAGTCTATAAAACTCAGTAGCTATAGATCATTATTTTAAATTCTGCCTGTTTTTTGAAAGACTCATGCAGCAACCTGTTTCAGTTCTCTATGCTAGATCTTTATGCTTTATCCTTTTGAAATTTTATCCCTATCGTAATTCCACAATAAGGCTCTAATCTTTTGAATATTGACTGAAATATTCTGTAGATTCTTCCTATATCTTTTGCACAGATCAGTTCAGTGCAAAGAAAACAGTCCAAAATATGCATTTTCAGGTGACAGTGGAAACTGACAAGTGAAGTATATTTTCCATTTGACTTTGCAATTATTCACTCTGAATATATATATATATAGATATGTATGTATGCTTCTATGTATATTTGTATATATTTAAACTCTGCTAAATGAAAGTGAGGTAAAAGGAAAATTAAGAGTGTCCTGGAGGGAATTCATACTTGTTTTAGCTTCTCAAGTTCCTTTGTCATTGTTTCAGCTGCTAAGAAAAAATGCAAGAAGCACAGAGATATGAAATATCACCTTCCCTTCTCATCCCGTACTCCTGTATTCTTGTTCAGAGTACAAGCTTAGGGGAAGTCTTATACAGAGATTAGTTTTTTGTCTTAGGTCAGATCCCAAAGGGCATATTATTTTGAAACAATAGCTCAATGGATAATTAGTGGCTGTAACTCTGATCTCACTTATTTACATGTACAGCCAGAAAAATTCCCTAAAAGTCTATGTAGTTGCAGTGATGAAAATTGGGTTTATGCCGAAAGAAGATTTCTAAAAAATTCCAGGCAACCTATTTTTAGGGAAAGCAGAGAGACATTATTTCTACTCACTTGAACAAGATTTTCTCATTTCTTCCTGCTGCACAATATCAAAATTTAGTTCTACAATTACAGCAGCTTTTTAATCCAGAGACAGTATGTGATATTATTGTTTTAAGCAGAAGATAGGCCAGATAAAATTTGCCATTAGAAGATTGCACTGGAGACAGGTGTCCTTTTCCAGTTATAAATTTCATCAAGCTTTGAAGAAAATTCAAGTAGAAATGCATTAAACAATAGTGACAATAGCACAGCAGGATAAATTCTTTCTTAACAATGTTTCAACTACATGCTTGTTGTTTATATCTTCAGAATCTTGTGTTGCATCACATTGTCCTCCCATCACATTCAGCCAATTTGCAACAGGCTGGACTGCCACGTGTCCAATGGCAACAAACTGAATTGTGCAACGCAACCATTGCCACACACTCATGTTCTCTCCTTTTTCTGTCATCACATTTCTAATCCCACTTCAAAGGCTATAAAATGAGTAACCCAAGGAGGTACCCAGTGTCTTAGCATCTTTCAAGCTGCTGTATAGTTTAACAGACTGTTAGCCCCCAAGCAGCCTCTTGGATGCTGACCCTGCTCAGAGGTTAGCAGTCTGTATTTTGGGGACTGGAAGCACTTCCCACTTTCCTAGACATGATGTTGGCTTTTGATATCGTTGTAATTTCTGATTTTCCCTGCTGTTTGTGCTAAACCTAGACAACTTTTTTTTTCTATTCTTTCAAAATTAGGAGTGGATGAAAACAACAGGGAAAGTCGCAAGAAACAAGGTAATGAAGGGTCTGTGTATTTAGATTAAAGATTTCACTTCATTTGGATAAAGGCTGTGCAATAAGCTTTTTTTTTTTTTTAGTGAGTTGTCAGTGATCTGACAAAACAGATGTACTCATGATGTTTTCTTGCTTGAAAGAAAGAAAGCAGAGCCATTTCATTGTATTCATTCAGAGAAGTTAAATTTTGACAGAATTGCAAATGATGTCATCATGCTGAAAATTCCCTGTCATAGGCAAGCACTTTATCCATTTCCTCCTCACACCAGTAAAAACACCCGCACTTTTTATTGTTTTTGCAATAAAATCTACCTGAAAAACTGGGAAATATTTTCAGGAAATTGTTGACTCTTGTTGAAATAGTTTGCAGTAAGGATGACATCTGAGAATAGACTCGATCTAAAATGTTTTGAGTTGGAAATTCAAAGCTCTTTTTTTAGGGCCTTACTTCACATGGGATTTTTATGCCTTCATATCCCAAGGTGGTGGAGAGGGAGTGGAACAAATAAAATTATTGAAAAAAACAGTGTTATTTACATCCCCAATGTTTTCACAGAGAGAAGATAAGATTTTGCTTCATTTAACTGAAGCAGGTGCAATACGCATCAGGGACTTGGCAGTTAAAGGATAGGTTACAGATGTTATTTTTGGCCTTAAATAATGTTTCGCACAGCATTGGAGGAATTGAGTCAATTATATTGGATTTATCATTCTTTACTTTTGATTAGTATGGATGTCTTCCTCTGAGTGGCATTTGTCTAAGCTCACAGTACAGCAAAATTTTCATAGAGCAGTCAGCTATTACAGCAATGCTTTAGCATGCATCAATTCTGAATTGTGCAAACCAGGTTTGATACAGACAAGGATTGTGAAGTTGCCACCTTCCTGATGTGTGATCTCTGTGTAAATCTATTTCAGTCAGTTCTAGCAAGTATACAAAGTTTGAAATTTACTTTTTCAGCCACTTCTCAGTCATACTTAAGGTGAAAGATTTATTTACCCAAACTATAAAATATTGTTGCTGGTGTCTCACTAGATAGGTGGGGATAATTTATTTTATTTTATAATAGAGATAGAACTTAGAGAAATTTCAAGATAATTGTATAGAAACATCTTTCTTAGAACATATATGTGTATAATGATGCTTCATACATTCACATCATGCAAATAAATTACCATCTTTACCACTGACTGCAAAAAATAAGTGTCCAATTACAATTAAAGGGAGTAAATCTCATTTATTCTAAGCAATGAATTTTTTTTTTAAGAATTCATACTTATTCTATCAATAAGATTTATCTTTAGCTTATGCTGAAAAATTGGTTCTTATAGAGTTGTTAAAACAATAAATATCTCATCTGCATTGCTTTTAAAATCATAAAACGTTGTTCTTTTCTAAGCCATGAGCCACATGGATCTTTGAGGAAAAAACGTCCACATTTTTTAAGTTGCACTGACTCAGAATTATGGCAACTTCAGTTTTCCTTCAGAAGTACTGGTTTCTGAATCAATGCTTGTGGGAATATATTGTTTCAAAGTACTTCATGGGATATAATTTTCAAAGGGATATATGAAAACCATACACTTCCGATTAACATTAATGGGGAGTTGTGTGGCTGCACAGAGCTTTGAACATTCTGGTTAGAAGTTTATATCTTAGTAAGCTGCACATGGTTCCCCTGCTCTGAGCAGATGTTTTTTTATAGATTGCAGAATAGCCTGCTGTGGATCAGCATACACCATGTTGAATGCTTCTCTCTACCATATACTTCATAGGTAACTCCACTAGGAGACAGGAACCTTTTCTCTGTCAACTATCATATTTCATAAGCTTAGCTCTTGAATTATACATTATCTGTCATAATACAAGAAACTCTCTCATGCAAAATCAATATTTCCTTACTCACAGTAACTCCATCATGCCCTGCCAAGCAGCTCAAATTGCTGTTGTGTTGCATTCTTATCAGACCCACAAACCACTGTGGAAAGTGCTCAGTTAGCTTTACTCACAATTTGCATGCTCTGTGAAAGATTTTACTGTTTGTCTGTGCTCCAGGTGATACATGACGATAAAGCATTACGTAATTGCAGCACACACCACTTGGAATTGGGAATGGAATAATGGGAAGCCATGCAATGCTGAGTGGAAAGAGGCTAATGGCAATGTGATAAAACAGTATGGAAAATGATTGCATGAGTAAGTATATATAATGAATTCCCATTCACATTTGCTAGTCAGGAGCTGAAAGCTGTTATGAGGAAGCTCTAAACTACCTCATATAACATGGCATATTAGAATTAATGGCATTAATTATCTATATTTGCCTGCTAGATAGCTAAGCAAATGATCTTTTTGAAACTTGGATTTATCAATCTTTTTTTTTTTTCTCACTTCAGAACACTAAAATGCAACATGTGCAGAAAGACAAGTTGCCTCCTGGTGCTGACCATTTGCATGATTAGGAAAACAATTAGTAGGGTTCCACAAGGCTTTTCAACAAAAAAAAAAAAAAAAAAAAAAAAAAAAAAAAAAAAAAGAAAAAAAAAATCAAGAGATCTCCTTTCTCTGTTGCATGCTGGGTTGGTTCAGTTAGGGGGTTTTAATAAATGTTAGTTAGTCAATTCTATGTACCCCCATTTCCCCCTCACAATGGTTTACTCTAGGTTGTCTGCCATAGGAGCTTTCTCATGTCCATCTTATAGCTACCCCATATTCATTCCTGAAAGTTCTGTGTCAGTCGCCCCATCCTTATATTCCTATTCATCCTGGAACCCTGTACCCACCCCTGTTATGTTCCTGTAGGCTGCCATGGTCCACGTCACTCCCCTGTTGCCTGTCCCCATTGGGCGAGGGGGGCTTCTGCCCCTATCTGCCCACCCCCTATATAACCCCATGCCTCCTTGGTTCAATCGCCATTTCGTCTGTGCACGCTAGGAGACAGCCGCCCCAGCCATTGCAGCGGCCACGCGGGAAATAAACGTTCTGCAGCCACGCAGGACAAAGTGTGCCTCCCTCGTCCCTTTGTCTCCTCTCAGAGTACAGCTACTAAACCGGCAAACCCACGCAGAGGCTCAGCCCTCGAGCTCCGCACACGCGGCAGCCCCGGTCCCACCAAGAGGCAGCGCCACCAGCCGGGCGCCCCAGCTGCCCGAGGCCAGGGCGAGAAGAACGAAAGCCGCATTTCTCCTCATATCTCTGCAGGTGTTCAAAGACTCCTAATTTTATACCAGATATTAGCGTTGCCAACTTATTGTTTCTATAACAATAGCTTCTGCAGAGCGTGGGAAACCAGGCTTTTATGTTTTCGCTGCCTGTGTCCCAATTCAGGACTTAGCACACAGATCCAATATGTGCAATAAACCTCTGGTATTATAATGACTAAACTACAAGCTCAGTAACTCATGATAATACATAACATAGAGATTAATTTAATACCTCATATATTTACTGATATTTTCTTCTTAAAAGAAGAAAACATGTTTAAAGAATAGAGTTTTCAGCTCTGACTATCTATTGCTTACTGGTCCACAAGTTGATTACCATTTTAAAGTGCTTATAAGTTCTACAAAAGTAATAGAGCTGAATGCAGTTTACGTCCAACTCCAAAACCAGGACAGTTTTTCTAATTTGCTGGAATGACAGAAAAGATGGATGGAATAGCTTCACCCGTCTTGTGTTACTCTTTCTTGGAAATCAGTGGAGTCTTGCATTAGAATCTGTGGCCTCTGGAGCAATCGCCAAAGATGGCATTCTTACAAATCATCCTGAGTAAACTGAATCATGACTCTTGACCAGAGTACCACTCAAGTAAGAAGGATTTAAAATTTGTGTTTGTAGTGGAATCTCATCCTATATCTCATCATATATTCCCTCATAAAATGTTACCTTTATTAGTAAATAATTTCTATTAGTTACTTCAGAAAAAAACCCAAAATTTTCACTCACTTAGCAGTGCTGGTATTATGATTTTATGCAATATATCAAACTGAAAAGGTGTCAATGACACCTTTAAGAATCTTTTGTTCTAAAACTGTAATCCTTTTTTTAAAGCATCAATGAAAATTTTGACAACTGAAATATGCTTTTTAAAATGTTCTCATTTTTATAGGTCAGAAGATGTCATTCGAAATATAGTTTTAGCAAAACTTAAATTTTATTACATATTTTGCTTATAAACATTGCTGAGAATTATCTTGAGCAGATAAGTAATATGAGTGCCTAATTTTAATTACACCCTTTCTCTAGAAATCAGGTAGCCTGGAGGACCACTGTAAAATGGGACCCTCAGTTTCTAAAAAGTAGAAGGAATATGACACTGCAAAACCAAAATAGTTAATTCTATAGACAAAACTTTCATTTACATTTTTAATTCTTAGCTCTTGCATAATCTAAGAGAAAAGAACAACAGCAAATAGCAAGATTGTGTTTTAAATATTTGCAAATTGGAGAGCTTAAGACATATTTTTATCTTAAATTCATGTATACTCATAGTCCAAAGAAAAATAGACTCTAATGTGCTTTCAAAAATAATCAGAAAATACTTAGCTTTTTTCCATATTTGTTCAATCAGTTTGTTGTAGGTGTCACTGGTAGGCAAAAACATGTGAGCTGGTTTCCTGGCTATTAATGTGATATTTATGTACATAACACATTTTTAAAATAATATAAAATTAATTTATGTTTATGAAGGCAGTTAATAATACAAGTCAACATAATTTTTTTCTTTTTTGAAGAAAGTCTCAGAAATCAGACAATACAATCCTAATGTAACAAGAAGATCAGTTCCAGTCTTATTAAATAATTTGTTCAGTTCAATTTATATGAATAAATCTCATAAGACAAGAGAATGCATATTTTTGTAACTAATTTCTAATGAAATGGTCCTTGCACTTCTGCCCTGTTCATTGATATAACTTAGCTTTCCAAATTAATTTTTAGTTTTGGCACCTAGGAATGAACAGATTTCTTTGTGGTAGAGAGTATTTCTGATAAACAATGAAAAAACATGGACAAGAAGAGGCTAATATCAAATTCTGAATATGAAATAGCATCTAGAGGTCTGAAGTCTGGAGAGGTTTAGCTTGTTATGTTGATTAAAACACATCTAACAAAACCACTGTCACTGCTGTATGCAGATCTTTGCTCCTTTGGGAGTATCTGACTTTCAGAAGAGTATCATAACAAGTAAAAACTCCCAATTAATTCTTCTCCATATAGTCATATTATAAGCTCTCCTACAACTCTAAGAGAACTTTCCTAATTATTTCCCAGAGCTACCCTATTGTTCCTTCTTCAGCCAAATACCTTTCTTATATTGTTTGCTAACGGGGCATTTCCTGCATGCACATTATAAAAGATCAGACAAAATTATGTATCCTGCACAGAGTACTTGCCTGATTTGTTAGACTGAGCATGAATAAAGTTCAATACAAACAAAGATTTTAAAATTGAAATAGCTAAGATGCCATTGGGAAACTCTTGGCCGTCAGTGGAAAAATTTCAGATGCCAAAAGTGTATCTATTAATCTTGCAACATGCAAACATGTAGTTGGAGCAGTATGGAATATTTTCATTCTAATCTTTAGAATCAGATCTGACAGTTCAATGGTTGAGTGGTTTGTTGTCTGACTGGACAAGAGAAACTTATATTATTTGTTGTGGACCTACCTTCCTCAATTCTACCTGTTAAGTCAGTAATCTAAAATCATATTTCCAATATGACACCAAGCAAATTACAGATAAGTTATGCTGAACAGATGAAGTATACTCTACTCTCAGTCCCTTTGTATTTATTTGTCTGTGTGACTGAAAGCTGAAAATAAATGAATTTTTGAAATTATGATAAGTCTGCATCTTAGTATGACCATTCAATAGTAATTTTTATGACTGCTGTATGATTTGGACATGATTATCAACTTTGTTTAATATATTTATACATTACTTTAATATACAAGAAATAGCAACTTCTAACAGTGGATGAATTTGACTGACTCATTTAAGGCCCAAGCTCCAGCTGATCAATGCACTGGCCAGTACATTTTGTAGTCATACATAAAAAGTAAATTATAGAGAGACTCTAAAAATATCACATCTATAAAAATCATTCCAACAATTGGTGCCATCTTAGAGTTTTACCTGGAAATGTTGTAGCATGGTGGCCTAAAACAGTGCTTAGGGGAGAAGACATTTCATTACTGGTTTTATGAAAAGTTTCAATAAAAATATTGTGGCTTTCCATTTAAACATCTCATGCAGAGCAGTGAAACCAAAGATAACCATGCTGAGTTCCCAGTGAGAGGCAGGAAGATAAAAATCAACATTAAATTGAATTGGAAGAAAAGTGCTTTTATTGTTCAGACAGACACAAAATGTAAACAAAAAGTTCAAATACTGGAGGGCATATTGGGTTGTAGAACGTGGTTTTAGTCGACATTTTTCGGTACTGATTAACGGAGTGATCTTTTAAGATACTTTTAATAGTGTTTCTTTTTATAACCATTAACCTCTCAGGGTTAAGAAATCACTTTATCAAATGTCACTTCTGTGTTGTAGCAGACGATGGAGCTGATGCAGTCCCATAACGATTTTACCTTCTGACCTTTAGAACAGTGATTTTATTGTCTCAGGCAAACCTTAAAGTTATGCCTTGGCATTAGAGAGTAGTACAGATCTATCCCATCCTAGAAAGCTGGTGCCTGGAGGTACACATTCCTTATTAACTAGTAGAAGAAAATTTTGTGAAATTAGTCATCTTTGCCTAAAATATTCACATGACAAAGCACCATATTTTTTCAAATGCCAGTACCATGGTGTTTAGAAAATAACAAGATTTTAGGCATTCTTCATGACTCAGAAGTGAGAAGACAAAGTGTCACAGAAGACTTGTTCTATTTCCTACCAAATTAATTACTTCCAGTTTCTGTCGGACACAGTTTCAGTGGATTTTAGTGGAAGGGTTTTCAGCGAAATTGGCAGCTCTGACAGAATATTTCTTTGCAGGAAGTACCAGTTTTGGGGGCCTGAAGTTTGTTTGTATTAGGGACACATCTCTAGATTTTAACATGAGGTCTAATCTAGACCTTAGACTTTCCTATCCTGTGATCAGGTCAGTTTGTAGCGTGTCCCCTTCAGATGTAGGTGATTTTTATACAGTAAAACAGCCCCATCAGAAAGGAGTACAAAAATTATACCATAGTACAACCAAGTTCTTGTCATTTTGCACAGCTGTCAGGGAGGCAGAAAACAGCTCAATGTCTCTTTGAAACAGGTGAAGTAGAAGTAATGCCTTTCACTTTTGAGGTGAATGCTTCCAGGTGGCTTGAAACCTTCAACTCTGTGGTTCTAATGAAAGACTCCAGCTTGCCTAAGGTTCTTCATGCAGAAATTGCACCTTCTGCTCTCCTCAGCAGAGCCTTCCCTTCCCCAGCCTAAACTCTCAATGTCTCTTCATATATCAGGTGCTCCTTCAGCATGTCCATGTCACTTTTGTACTGGAGAGCCAGAACTGGACCCAGGACTCCAGATATCTTTTACCAGTGCACAGTGAAGGGGAAGGATTACTTCATTTGCTGGTGAAGATCTTAATGCAGCCCAACATGCTGTTGGCTGCCTTTGCGGCAATGATGCATTGATGGTCAGGTTGTTGTCCTCTAGGACCCTGAGGGCCTTTTCTGCAGAGTTGCTTTCTAATCTGCCTGTCCTTAGACCGCTGTCATATCAGGTTATTTTGGTCCAGCTGCAGGACTTTGGACTTCCCATTGTTAAATATCATTATATTCCTACTGGTCTATTTCTCCAGCAAGTTTGAGATTCCTCTGAGATTCCTCTGCCCTCCTGTGCACTATTTCCCCCATTTGATATAACCTGTGATTGTTCTGAGGGTACATATCAAGCAATCTGCAAACACTGGAAGTAACCACTCCCTCTCTTAGCAGTCTAGTTTTATATTGTGCTTAGCTACCAAGGGCCACAGGCTACACAGTTGTTCATAACAGTAAATGTGTCATAAAGTATAGGTAAGGGCTTAATCACCTTTGTCACTTCCCTGTTTAATGTTCCTCAAGAGATTAGCATTAGAGATTTGCCCCTGCACATGCTAACAACATTCCAGTGCTGATAGCCTGAGATTGCAGACTCAGCACCAAAGCTTGATCAGTATCTACACACTATGTGTTCCTCTGCCACATCCCTTGTAGGACTTGATCCAATGTAATCTTCCAGAGGAGACTTGTTAAAGATACTCTTGCTCCAGTTTATAAGAGCATGTCAGAAGAAGACAGCAATATTACGAGTCTTAGTTATATAAAAGCTGAATGGACAGGCCAGTCATGTCTGAGGGAGGGTCTGGCAGTCTGTGTCCATATTACCCCTAAGGCATCAAGTCCATCTCAAGCTGAGTGTTCAGCCTCACCTATTATTCAGAAGCAAGTATTCAAAAGTTGTTGAGTTGGACACAAAACAAAAAAACAAAAAAACAAAAAAAAAAAAAAATAAAACAAAACAATGACTTCCTGTTTGCCAAAGAAAATGAGATCGTGAAAATCACACTGGAGTCAACTGAAGTTTCTAAGCCCAGGATGAGCAGGAAGGTTTTCAAGTATTGTGCAGGACAGGTACAGCATGAATTCTGGCTGTAGCTAAAGAAACATGACTCCTTTATGCTGCTGCTTCAGATTGTAGAGGATCTGTTCGACTCCCTAGCACAAGATTCTCTATGGACAGAGGAAAACAATTATTTACACTGCTCAGGACTAAATGTGATTGAGGAATGTGGGTTTCTAAGTCAAAAGAGTCATCAAAGAAGAACCTCTGGCTATGGAACCAATAGGACAAGGAAAAAATGTCCAAAATAACCAGCTCAAGTTTTTTTTGTATTGAATCTGGTGATTTTCTTAGTTTTTTATAATAGCTTTGCAACCAGAATTTCTGAACAGTACATTAGAATAACAGTTAGCATAACAAAAGGGAAGTACTAAATGCTGAAAATTATCTGCAGACACATGGAAAAAAAAAGAAAAAACTAAAGAAACAACAGCCATAGACAGTGAAAAGTAGATCCACACATATAACTTGTTTATGTGTAATAGCTTAATTTTTATATCCCCAACTCATACTTATGACCCAGAAAAGAAAAAAAGGGATAATAGATCTCAGGGGGCTTATGTCTGGAACACCTGAAGTACCTGCACAAAGGCAATGAGTAAACCTAAAAATCCACTGAAGTTGTTAAAGAAATTATGTAATCACCATTTACCGGTCAGTCATCTGTAAAAAACAACAATTAAAAAAAAAAAAAAAAAAAAAAAAGTGGTGCATGGCAGAAGACAATGAAATTAAAAATAGCAGAATTAAAGTGTCACTCTCCCATGCTACACAGACCAGGCAATTCTTTTTACTCTCAGAAAAAGAGGGGTTCAAAGTTCAGCTGGTGTTAAATCTGAACACTAATGATATTACTTCTTATGCCATGGGGGCTGATGACTGGGAACGTGGCCAGAGCATCTAAGCTAGTAAAATATCTCAATTAGCTGCAAACTCTTTGCCAAGTTGCTCAGACACATAATATGCCTCTCTTATCTCATTCAGTCAAATACTTTTTGGAATTCAACAAAGGCAACTGGAGGCAAGAAATGATGGTAGAAAACTTTTCTTTTCTAAGGAGGTAAGAAAGTTTTCCTCTACAAAGGCTTCCACAAGGTACTGATCACAAGTATATAATTTAAATTTAGATAATTTTTTAAAGTTCTGACATTTTACTTTATTGTAGCCAAACCCTCTCCAATCATTGCATCTCTTTGATGCTTCTAACTGTAACTTTTATCCTGCAGCTTGATGGTTCAGATCCTGGGTCTGTTTGATTATTAAAAATCCCAGTTCCTTCCATATTATGCCAAGTAAATCTGAACTTGATTCTTTTATCTTGTATCTGACACTGTAGCTACAAAGCTATATTTCTCTTTATACTCATCTTCTCTCTCTCTAGTTCTGGCACAAGAATCTGTCTGATTGTGTCTTCACAAAATATTTTGGATTTACTAAAACAGCATACTTTGGCAAAACAAAAATTCTTCCAGATCTAACAAACAAAACTGTTTTCATACAGGTACAGGTACTTACATGTACATACATGGATATATTTCTACTATGCCTTGAATAATTGGTATTTATCTTTAAGCATTTTCTTAGATCAATTTTACAAATATCTTGTAATAATTTATTATAGGCCATATGTTTCAAATTTTCTCAAAGATTATATAAAAGGAGTGTCAAATGTCTTACTAAAGTCAAGTTATCTCATGTCTTTAAATTCTTCATCTGATGGGACAATCCCTGTAACAGAAGGATTTTAAACTAACATATTTTGGTCTTGAGAAATTTAAGTCTGCTGTTTTCACTCACCTTTAAGCGTGTACAAATTGATTGTTCAATGTCATGTTTCAATATCTCCCAAGGTACTATCATTCGTCTGACAAATGTGCTGGATCTTTATTCTTCCTTTTTAACCTACAAGACCTAAATATGCTTTCTTCAGCCCCCTTAAGTGCCAATTGCATTGAAAGTCAATCTTCATTCCCAGACCTTGTTGAAGGATTTTGGATCATTAAGCTTTGTCTTCATAAAGTGATTTTTTTCATGCAAAGCTATACTGGATAGCCACAATCCTTCTCCATGTTGAGAAAGTGGCTTGTCTGGCCTTTGGGTAGATGGTACAAAAGAGACATTAACTGATGTAGTTTTGCTTATTTATTTGAAGGGGATCCTTGGACCAGTTATGTGTACTTCTTTTGAAACTGAAGACAAAGTATCATGAAGCCCATCTGTAGACTGGCCTTAATCTCAGCACCACCGTCATTATGAGTGTGTATATATATATATATATATATATAGAGAGAGAGAGAGAGAGAGAGAGAGAGAGAAACAGAGAGAGAGAGAGAGAGATGACCTCACTTGTGCATTTTTTGTTTTTTTTTTGTAGACAAAGAATTTTTAAATTGATTTTGATATTCTACATAGCAGGTAATTATTTTTGTGGGTGCATTTCCTCTACGCCAAGTCCTCTCTTGAATGATAATTTTTTATTATTATTTTTTGTGAAGATGTGGAATCTTATCTTAAAAGATTTTTCTCAATTTGGAGACAACTTGCAGATTTCTTTGTGTGTATTTGTCTGTCTTTTATTTAAAGGGATCTCTATGACGATCTCTATCCATTCATTTAATTTAAGTGCATTAACTTCTATATCTGAGGATATTTCATGTGAGTTCTTGACAATTTATGAGCTGTAGTGGATCTAGCAAGCAACGAACAGTTTGCTAGTCCCCCAATCTTTTCTTCCCAATCTTACAATTTTTGCCTTTTTCTGCGCACGTGTAGCCTGCAATAGATTTGTCTTGGATCCAGCTGGCACTGTCTCTATCACACATAGGGGAAGTTTCTAGAAGCTTCTCACAGAATCATGTGCATGTGAATGTAAAATACACACACACATCTTTCCACTAAAGTGTGTCAAGTGATCACTTACAGTGGAATTTTTCCCCTCTAGCAGGAGTTTTTCCTCAAAATTACTGGGATATTGCTCAAAATTTGAAGCTGAACAAGCAGTGGGAGAATAGAGCTGAGATCTTTTTGGGTTTGGTTTTTTTTGGGGTGGTTTTTTTTGGTTTTTTTTGTTTGTTTGTTTGTTTGTTTGTTTTGTTTTTTGTGGTTTTTTTGGGGTTTTTTTTTTGGGTTTTTTTTTTTTTTTGGCAAAAGTAAACCTTCCACATGGGCAAGTTACAAAAATGCAGGGAAACTTTTTTGAAGTAGAGATAAAAGGAAACTATGATGCTATGATATCAAGGTCTGCATTCCATTGTCATCTGGACCCTCACCTTTATTTGCTACAGAAAGGCTTTTTAGATGTAGAGTTTGGGTTTGGTAGGTCTGGGTTTTACAAGGCAGACATGTGACTGGAACTGCAATCCTTTTTGAAAACTAACTTCTACTTGGAGCTCATATACGGCCCTAAAATCATATTATTTGCTTTAAGAAGGCTTCTTTTTAGACCAAAAATATTATTTTTCTAAACAGTATTGCTTGTTACTAGGTGGAGTGAAGAAAACATACACAGTAACTAGAGTTCATAAGGTCTATGCCAGGTAAATCTGTAAGAGTGGAGCAGTGTCTTGACTCGTCTCAGCTTCAGAGTGATTTTTTTCACTGTTTTAAGTGGGCTGTTAGAAGTACATATAATGGACTCATGAGTTTATTTAGTCCCAAAGTGTATAGAGAGATGAAAAATTTCAGAAAGCTTTGTAATACAAAATGTACATTATTGTTTCTAGCCAGCATGCATTATAAGACCTTTTAAAATATTTTGCAACTGTTTTATGTCTTTCCATTCCCAGGATATGCCATCAATTAAGTTTATGTAAGTAAATGAAATTATGTTAGTGCTGAAGTAGTAAGGACTGTATTTGAATCCAAGCCTTTTCTTGGTCTTTGAAGCTTTTTGTGTACAAAACGGTTCCTTCATGTGCATATGGCTACAGATTTGACTGACTCCACACCTGTGCAAACATGTGGTATTATGTGTGGGGATTATCTAATGTTTGAGTGCCAGATCTCCCACTTGTGTACAGGTAGTATTGAAGAGCAAGTCAAATGTGGATGCAAGTGTTTGCACTGCTAGATCTGGGAAGGTATAATTGTTGGTGCAACTTCACAAGTACATAAAGGAGCCAGCAGGCTGAGTACTTGGTCTGTGAGGCTGAGTGGCAATGGCTGCACTGGCATGGACATCTCAACTCACAGCTGAACTCTCAAACACACACTGATTTATTGTGTATCTACACCTAAAATACCTCACCTATGTAAAATTTGAGCCCTGGGAAGTCACATCTAGGTCCCAGGAAGTGGCAGTGAGCAGGAACAATTTTCTGTCTCCCCACAGTGTGCCCTCTGCGACAAGATTAATGGTGTAAAGCAGAAAAAGCAAACAAAGAAAAAAAAAATACCACCAACCCCCCCAACAAACCAACAAAAAAGAACCCACCTCCCCCACATGTTTTTATTCAGCTGTTTACCCATCTCACACACTTTCATAAGTTCCTAGACTTGCTTCCAGAAAGTTTTCAGAGCTTATCTTTTTCAGCCTTTTCCTCTCTCTTCAGTGTTTTGTGATTTTTCTCTCCTCATTTAGCTGCTTGGAACCATTTTCAACAGAGAGAGAGAGCAATTGTAGAAAAGGTAATTTTTTCCAAAGGCTAAAACCACCTGTAGATGAGAGGTGGCTACTGCACAGAACTTTATTTCAAAACTCTATTTAATAATGAAGATTCAGTTAGCAGTAAGCTGTAACTTCAGCAGAGGCACCTTTAAAATGGAAGTGTTGATAAGTGTATAAGCTGGGACATGTTGAAGTGTATCATCAGACTCAGTATGCAGTGTCTGAAGAAGTTTAATAAAATTACTCAATTAGTTTAAGATGAAGTGAATAATAAGTTGAAATACCATGATTCCTCAATTGAGGAAAAAGAGACTATTGCAGAAACTTACGCTGCTTGACAATGGTGAGATTAGGAGGTGTAGGTCACATTCTTGCAGAAACAGACAATGATAGTTCTAATAAAAGTGTTTGGAAAGCAATCTAGGAAAAAAAATACTGAAAGGAAAACACAATAAGAAGCAATTATACCACTTGTCTTAAGCCCATTCAGGCTTCTGAAAATGTCTAACATATTAGAAGACTGCTTGGAAAACAACATCTACTACAATTCTGTCAGTATGCCCTGCTGCCGTACCTCATTTGCACTGACACTTCTTGTTGGCCTCTTCTGACTGGAGTCACTGCCATCTCATCCCTTCCTTTGGGAGGAGATGTCTCCTTGCACAGTGTTGATGGCATACTTAGGGTCCACTTAGGTCTACCACATTCAGAAAACTTCCTTTTCTTCATTTTCCCACTTACTCCCTTTTATTTTCTCTATGTTTGAGGACTCTGCACTTTCTGCACTAATTCCCATCTTCCTTGTTGAAGGACTAGCATGCCATAAAGTATGACAGCAAATGGTAGGCAAGCCCAGCCTACCACATTTCTTAACCTGTGGACTGGAGAACAGATATTTTTCTTGGAGCAGTGGACTTTCAGGTAAACAGCTCTCTGAGGAGATGGGAAGGGTCATTGCACAGTGACAGGGGACAGCTAGATATACTGTGACTCCCAGCTAGTGTGTTTTGGCTTTGATTAAGGTGTTTTTAATCTAAAAATATTTTGTACTCTTACAGTTTAAAGTTATTTTCTATGTGATTTCTCACATGCAAATAATTCACTTAAGTGCAAGCACACGCCAACTCTTGCAACTTCTCCATATTGTTTAAGAAAATTACTTTAATGAAAACTCTTATCAGTGTCATGATTACATTTTTTTCCACTTAAAATTCACATAAATTAGATTGCTGTAATAATTTGTTCCAGGCATAAAACTTACGGTCTGTAAATAATTAACTCAAAAATTATCTAGTTACCATACATATTAAATCAGTAGGAGAGAAAATATATTTGTATACATTTATCAAAAAAAGTCAAGCACTTTTTTGAATGAGTGATAGTCAAAGGTACAATTTGGCCACAGGTTTTCTAAACCTGTATCTAAGTGAATTTTCAGCAATTGTAATTTTAACTTATAGTGTTGAATGCCATATATCATGCATATCTGAAGAATGCTGATTTCATAAGGCTTGCATTTTCCTGTTGAATTGACTTAATCTGGCACTTACTGATCTCAAAGGGCTTTCTGCCAAACCTCAACCAATTTGGTGACACCAGCAGACATGATAAATCCCATAACTGTACTGTCTCCTTTCCTCTTCTCTAGTTTTATAGGGATCTGTAACAAGAAATGGCAACATTCTTTTTATTTGAGCCAGTTTTAACACTTGAACTTTAAATAACTAAGATTGCAAGAATTTTTGTTTGGTTTCAAACTGATGATCTCTTTATTATTCCTTTGCTTTCTAACTTGTAAAGAATGAAACAGATGTGTATTTATGAGACAACTTCTTAGAATAAATTAAGGACTGGCTTCCAAAAGTTATGAGCAGCTTTTATTTCTTGTCTAGACATATTTTTAAAATTGGAAAAGAGAAAAAGAATGTTTATTGGTTTTATAGTATGACAATGTTTTGATTAATGTTGTATTAAAAAAAAAAAACAAACAAAACAGAAACCTACCTACTTGAGGCAAGCAAAGTTGCATTCTGCAACACAAATGAGGCAAGCAAAGTTGCATTCTGCCACACAGGGTTTTATCTCCCATTGCAGCAATCTGATGTTTAAGCGAGGTTCACACTCTGCTGACTGATCCCGTCAGAGATCTGTCCTGGTGAAATAAGCCAGAAGGGAGTGGTCAATATTTTTGTCAATACATACACAAAAAACAGTTTCTGTCTGAAGTTTAACAATCTCCCTTGCATGAAATAATTTTACTTGAGAAAATTTGATATCCAGGTTTCTCCTGAAAAATCTTTCCATGTGCATTGACTCTCAATTAATTTCCACTGTCTCTCTTCACATACAGAAAGGAGTTCAGTTCAGGCTGTTTTCCTGGACATGGTGTTTCGCTTCAACTGATACTTTAAAATCCAAACAAGAAAAATACAGTGAGACATGATGAGAAAATCTCCAAAGATTTAGAACATGGGTTCCAAAAGTATGGTCCAGATGTAAATTGTCACAGACATATAGACCTTAATGGACTTGTTCTGATACATGCCAGCTGAAGGTCTAACCCAGAATATTCATGGGAAGACTTGAATGTGTGAAACTGGACGTCCAATTGAGAATAAATTAACTTTCTTGGACAAACCAGATCACAGTCATTTGGAAAGAAGCCCCACCAGTTGGCATTGATTTTAAAACCATTTTTTAAGCACCTTTAAGAGTGCCTGATTCAAACCCAATGAAGTCAGTGGAACAGCTCCTTTTAATGGGTCTGGAATCAGGCACATCATGAAAACTGTTTCACCATATGTTTCAATGACATTTAAGTTCACTCGTTTTGTTTGAAGAATTCTTTATTCAGCTTCTCACAGCTTGAGATTCTCAGTTCTTTAGACATTTTTGGTCAATTTCGTTTTTGTTTGGAAGAAACTGGAATGGGAAGAACTCAGGGAACTTTTTAGGCTAGGAAAAATAAGAAGAATTCTGAGGTTGGCTTGAGGTATTGAGGTTTTTTTTTAATGCCAATTTAATTCTGACTGCTTGAACTATGATACAAAAGAGAATATTATTGGTATGCCAGAGATAGAGAAAGCTTCAAAAATTCTTTTTCCAAATTTATTTTGTTTTGAAAGGAGGAACAAAATAGAAGCAAGACCCTACATTTTGAAAGATCATGGAAGAACATGTAAGATCGTTTTTGGTGTTCTTGGCAGCTTTACTGATGAGACACATTTATTACGGGATGATTATCCTTCAAAACTGGGATAATGCACCATCAGAAATATGGCTGTCAATACTCTTACTAGTGACAACAATTTGAGATATGCCTCCAACAAGATCAGCATGATCCTGTAGGGAAGAAGACATATTTATGTATAAACTTTCATAGAATTGTCCCATCTTTAAGAGCTCAAAATCTCCTGTGAACTGATGAGCATCTAAGAAGAAAAACTGGTTATTACTAGAAAGAGCAAATATGAATGGAAAATAAGAAAAATATGTGTACAGAATTCATGTCTGGAATTCGTTTTTCTGAGTTACGAGGCACTAGTTAGTCTAAAACTAAAAATAAAGACAAACTGAAAAGAATCCTAATAGTGTGGCTTCTTTTGAACTGCAAATTGACAGACATTTTATGGGGAGAAAAAAAAAAAAAATGAAGCAAGTAATCTACCAGTGTGAAACAGTGAATGTATGCTGCAAGGAATATTAATTCCCTTACAATGGTGATAACTTCCATATTCAGCAGAGGTGGATTTAAAATGTGGTCCAGTCATGCTAGTTTTTTGCTGTCAAATCATTGCAATTTCAAAGCCATGACCAAGGAGTTATGCACATGGAATATATTACCGTGAAATGAGGAACAGGGCCTGTGGTAATAAAAATATTTACATCTACATATACTTTCTTAAAAAAAAAAACCCAGACAAGCTTCCCCCTGCTGCAATTCCCCATCCCCTATTAGAGCGTCCAGAATAATAACAAAAAAGAAAAAAAACAATATGGTTAAGGAAAATTTTGCACCTATTGGCTAGTCTCCCAGTGTTCCAGGGGTTTATCTGTCCTTATAAAAAATAAATACTTAAAGACAAATTTTTGAAAAAAAAAAATTTGCACTCTACTATCACCCTAGATTTCTGGACTGAGGGGAACAGCATGAGGAGACTTCTGGATAATTGTTCTTTATTCAATTTATTTTGTCTGTCAAGGAATCTTCATGGTTCTTCACAAAATTATGTAAACATTCTAGCATAGTCCCATTAAAGGAAATATTTGCATCTGAACACAAAATTTTCATTGCAGTAATTTATGTAAATATGAATGTGATGGGATTTCTGAAATTGTTTTATATCTAATGAGTATTCACAATCTCTTAGATACCTTTCTCTCTCCATAGTCAGTAGTTGCATTAGCACACTACCTCCCTGAGGCAGCTGGATCCCTGTTTCCCTTTGGAAAATCCCCATTTTCACCTGCACTGCATTTTTGAAAGCCCTATGAAGTGTTCCAGGAAAATCAAATGTATTAGTTTAATCAACAGGTCTTTGCTAACCTAACTCATTTGGCTAAAATGGATTAGGAAACCACTGCAAGTGAAAAATTGACAAGTTCCAGCAGAGAGCCCATGAGAATTAGAGCTGTGAAATCTCTCAGCCCTTTTGTTGAAGCCAGCAGAATGTGGATAAATCCTAAACCTCTTACCAAATGCACCCAAAGGTGTCCTCCAGATAGAAATGGAATTCAAATCTATTTAAATCTTGTGGGAAAGCACATAAAGGGAGAAGTTAGTAGATCTAAGCCTGTTGGCTTGCTCTGTTTTGTGTTGCAGTTAGAAGTCATCTTGATACGATACAGCCCAGCATAAGCACATATGGAATGAAATGTGACATGCAATAAACAAAGCATTTTAAATGAAACTTTTTATAGCCTTAAGAAATAGAAGAAACAGTCACACGCTGCTCATTAGCTTGTAAAAGTAGACACAATGGCTTGTTTTGTAGGAAATTTCAATTCATGCCCATAAATCAAGAAACAACATAAGCAGTTCTGATTCTAGTTTGTGGGAAAATGTTTAATTGCTTATTTATTTGAGTTGTTGCTCTAAAATGTATTCTTATACGATATTTTCTTACATCTTATGTCTGCAAAGAGTAGAGAGATGTTTTTTAAAAGCATTTTTTAGAATGGCTTGGTATCGGTCCAGTGCTCTGATGTCACTGGAACAGAAACAGGACTCTGTCTGGATTTATTAGAAGAGGAAAGACTCTTTACTTTTCTCTGTTTTATTGCATCTTTCTTGACATTAAACCCCAGTACTCAGTACAGCCTATTCCAGATGTAAACTTTTTCTTTAAAGTACTATGCCAATTACTGACACACAATGTCATATAAATTATTGTAAACTATTAGATAAAATGTACTAATAAAATCAGGCCTATTAAACACTTGCAATTTGATTTCTCCTTTTAAACCACCACATTAAAATTATGAAATGTAATATATTTATTACATATAGCATATGTTTGCATAGTAAAAAGTAACAAAAGATAAACTTAACTCTCCTTATTACTGATTGTCAAATAAATTTTCTGATAGAGAGACTTTTAGTAGCTTCTGTAGGCTTTATTGCAAAATTACATGCTTTCTCTGTAGTATGGTTGCAAGACAAAGGACAGATGTCATAGATTTCTTCCCAAAAAAAACTACTTCCCTAAAATGTCTCATTTTTATCTGTAAGCTGTAAACTCCTACTTCAATTTGTAAGCTACATCCTTGACTTCAACACCTTCAACACCTTCAACACAATATGCATTTTTTTGTCCTATTCTGTTAGATAATGTTAACTTGCCATAATGTTATCCACCATCATAGTGCTCTTGGAGATTGCTTTTGCACGTACTGGAGAATGTAATCTCATTTCCTCTCTTCCGTACTTAAAAGCTAAAATGTCCACATTAGTTAATTTACAAATATTTAGACTAAATGCTCAAATATAGTATGAGGCTATTCATGCTTATTCACCTGTAGTAGCAATAATTAAACCTTGTGCTCAAATAAACCCTTATATACTCATTTAACTCTTCTGTTGAAGAAGAAATACTTTTATGCCTCTTGGAGAAATAAATAATTTTTTTAAAAAATTAAATTAGGTCTCTCCAAAGCATAGATTTTTTGATTTGTAAAACCATTATTTCAAGAATTATCTGTATAAACCAAAAGTCATGCATCAAAATATCATATGGGATCTCAGACATTAGAGAGAGATATGTACTTCAGTAATTTAAACTATATATATAAAGTTTTGGCTTATTTACAGAAGAGCTTGGAGTGGTTTTTCAAAATTTCTGAAATAACTTCTTTGAATGATCATGCACAAAATATGTATATACCTTTGAGTAAATAGCTGTTATGGTTTCTTTTAAGTTCTGAGCACCTCTTTAAAGCCAAGAATTAGTTTGAGGTCAATGCCAGGCAATTTAACATAAAAAAAAAACCAAAAAAAAAAAACCAAAAAAAAAAAAAAAAAAAAAAAAACATGTAGATCACCATAACAGAAATCATCATGAAGTAAGGAATCTACTTGATAACTTTTTAAAAATTTTAAAATCTCTTTTGAATTGTTAGTAAGCCATGCATTGCAGTTGCTCTATGATGTGTGGTTAAATTGGCAGATCTAATTTTGAGCAATATGTCATAATCAGGGTACTGTAACCTTCATGATTCATTCAAGGTAACAATTAAGAACATGAATTTATAGTTGAACTGTGCTCAAAGAATTTGATTTAGAGCTCTCTGAAGAATGTGGAGAGAATGAGTTTCTCTGCTGAATTTTTTTATTACTCTTTAGGCAGTGAATTTGAGCTCATATAATAACATTTCTACAGCTACTGGGATAAAAGGTATTGCAGATAAAGGAAGGACAACAAAGACTGGTAAGAGATGTGATAACCTTTCGTTTGATCAGATTAGGAATATCTGGGAGCATCTGGATGAATCACTGTTTCACAATTTCCCAAACTCTTGCACAACAGCAGATAAGATATTAGCAGGTAGGAATATTTAGGAGGAAGACAGTTACTCCATTTCTAGTGCACTGTAAGTTTGAAAAAATTTTAAATTGCATGGTTTCTCATAAAATATTTTTACAATAAACACAATAAAGGAATTTTTGGTTTAGGATAAGTAAGGAAAGAGTAAATTTATAATATGAAAAAGACAATGGCTTATTTAAAATAAAGTGTATAAAACAAAATTTAAAAGGTACATGATTCTTCCTCATAAAATATGAACAGCTCAGTAGTAGAGCAGGAGAAACAATGCTGGCAGAGGAATGAATAGGAGAAAACTGACCACTAATAAATAATGTTATTTATATAAAATATATATTTATATAAAATTCTTTTTAAATAATGTTTCTTGCTTTCTCTCTAAAAGCCCAAAGAAATGTACAAGTAAGGGTAAACAAAAAATATGAGTAGTTTGAGGGAGAAAAACTTTCATACATTTTATTTAAATTTAAGATTTACATTCTTGTATTGAGGAAGATTGATTCATTATACTGAGTATTGTGGAAAAAAAGGTGCATAATTCAAGCAGGAAAGTAAATTTTGGTCCCTTTTGAATTTGAAGTTAAATAACTTAAAATTAAATAAAAAGTAATTGTTTCATGTTCAAGTTTTTACAGACAGTACATAATTGCATTTAATTTCACACTAGATACATTGCTTCATATGGTCAGAATAAAATTATATTATTGCACAAATTTCCTCCCTAAAAGGCTAAGAACTCCACTCTACCATTTGGCTTACTGAGACAGAGCAGTTTTAACCAGGAGAGAAGAGTGTTTGGAACTGGGTTTTTCATTTAAGTTCTTGTGTTTGCCGGGGGCTACATAAACATAAGTGACTCATCATTTAAGAGAAGAGGGAAAAAAAAAAAAAAAAAAAAAAAAAAGGAGAAATGAACTTACCATGTTCACTATGTAATGAACTATCACTGTGTAATGAACTTACTATGAGCCAGTAATTGCAATATTAACAATTTTGGATTTGAAGTAACCAGAGACTTTCTACAGATTCCAATGGAAACCTTATAGTCAAAAATATATTAATGAGCCATAAGTATGCTAGCAAGATGCTTTATAAAGAAGATGTTTCCATCCTCTCTTTAGGATGGAAAGAGAAAATATTGCAGCATCTTACTAATGAAAATTCAGGAATCACACTGCCCTTTCTCCTTGCCAAGACAAACATCCCACAGGGAATACTCAGGGTTTTCCCAGGATAAGATTAAAAGCTCCAAAGAGTGGAGTGCATCATCTGTCCATCCAGGAGCATTGTACCAGGTCTGGATTGTTCTTTCCCCATACTCTATCCATATTTGACAGTGCACAGTGCCTTCAAGTGTGTAATTTAAGTTTGACTGCAGTATTCCTTAGAAAGAGCCAAGATTTATATTTCAGAGACTGCTATAAGTCTTGATTAATAAACAGCCTAGGAGGTTTCTGGAGTGTGTGAAAGATAATTTCTTGGCACGGCTGGTGAGTGAGCCATCTAGGGAAAGTGTCCCGCTGCACCCGGTGTTTGTGAACAGAAGAGGGCTGGTGGCTGATACGGGCTGGAGACCATGAGATCACAGCATTCTCTCAAACACCCACCTACTACAGGGGGGGTTCCTCCACAGGCTGCGGGTGGACCTCTGCATCCCCGTGGTCCTTCACAGGCTGCAGGTTCTTCATTGTTTGCACCATGGGCTGCAGGAGAATCTAGCTCTGGTGCCTGGAACACCTCCTCCTTCTCCACTGACCTTGGTGTTTCCAGGGCTCTTCCTCTCACATATTCTCACCCTGTTCTTCTCTGGACACAATTACATCTGTCCAGTAACTTTTTTTTTCCTTCTTCTTCTTAAACAGGTTGTCACCATTTTGAATTGACCCAGCCTTGACCAGAGGCATGTCTATCCTAGGAGCTGCTGGAGATTGGCCCTGCCGGACATGGAGGAAGCTTCTAGCAGGTTCACACAGGATCCACCCCTGTAGCTCCTCCTGCTACCAAAGCTTGGACATAAAAACCCAAAACACAACCCCCTGCAGCACTACAGGCTAGGGGAAGAGTGGCTGGAAAGCTGCCCAGCAGAAAAGGACCTGGATGTGCTGGTCAACAGGAGGTGAACATGAGCCAGCTTGTGCCCAGGTGGCCCAACAACATCCTGGCCTGTACCAGACATAGTGGAGCCAGCAGGAGCAGGGCAGTGATCATTCTCTGTAATTAGCACTGGTGAAGCTGCACCTCAAGTTTGGGGTCTCTCACTACAAGGAAGGCATTGAGGGGCTGGAGCCTGTTCTGAGGAGCTGGTGAAGCATCTAGAGCACAAGTTTCGTGAAGAGTGGCTGAGGGAGCTAGGGTTGTTTAGCCTGGAGAAAAGAGATTGTAATGAGGTGAGGGTCAGTCTCTTCTCCCAACTAACAATCAGTATGACAAGGGGGAATGGCCTCAAGTTGTACCACAGGAGGTTTAGATTGGATATCAGAAAAAAAAATTCTTCACAGAAAGGGCTGCAAGCATTGAAATAGGCTGTTCAGGGAAGTGGTTGAATCACGATTGCTGAAGGTGGTGCAGATGTGGTGCTTAGGGACATGGTTTAGTGATGGGCTTGGCAGTGATGGACAGTTGTATTCAATGATCTCAGAGGTTTTTTCTAGCCTAAATGGTTCTATGATTTTCATCTATTCCCAATGTTGTATAAAAATAATTTACCCTCTGGCCATATAGTGGCTTATTGTCTGTGTTATTCATGTCAACCAAGCATGTATTCGACCCTATGAGTTTTCGTAGTTTCTATTATGTGTTGCTGTTCCTACGAAAACTGATGTAATTAAGGCCTTTCACTTATATATGTGAAAATATTAAGTTGATAAAATGCTGAGCATGAAAAAAAAAAAGTCTGAGTAAGATAAAAGGAAAATGCATTCTCTTCATATGAATAGAAGGCATAGGTCATTAAAAGCACATGGGTTTTACATTATAAAAACACTCAACACCAGTGAAAGGATTTAATTAGGATGGACAATCAGTTCCTATGTTATTTGGATTTGTATGTCACAATTTCTCTTTATTTTTTAACATTTGAACTGAGTATGTAGGGTAATGAGAGTAATACTTGAACCCTTTTAATTTTCTTCTTTTTTTTTCTTCTTTTTGTTTAGAGGCTTTTTGAAATTCACCACATGAATAGCTGAAAATTGGCAGTACCAGTTAGTAAAAACAGAATCCAACAGACAGCAGAGGTGAATGGAACTTCGACTGATTCTCTAAAGATACTATTGCCTTCTTGAGAAAGACATAGGAAACAGTTTGGTAAAAAGAGGCAGCAAGCCTCATCCTAACTACCCAGCTTTTACTTTGATCACCTTCTCCATAGCACTGGTGTTCTAGGATATTTCCTTAGCTGGGACTCCTGAAAATCTTTTTGGAACATCAGGCTAGCAGAATGCAGTATATTTTGTGCTTTGCCCTCCCTCTCCCTTCACTTTTCACAAGTGAAAAAGTTCCACTTGAGAAAACATATTCCCCTCTTGTCTTCTTTTTGGGAACTACTTAAAAGAGAAATCTCAAGTAGCCAATGAAGTAACAAAAGCATTTTTGGTGTACTGGCTCTTTGAGAGGTTTATAAATCTGACCTTTTCAAAAGAAGAATTCCTTTAAGAAATAGAAAAAACTTCCTTTAAAGTTCATTCTCTTAAAGAAGCTATTTGTCACCCTCTCAAATCTAGTTAAAACATTTTCCAAAACTGTTTAATAGCAAACATGGCTTTTTTCTTAAGCAGTAAAAGTATGTACTGCTAGCATATTCTCTGAAGCCAATAAATACCAGCTGATCAGCCTTGAATCCTTTTAGGAAGTTTAAAACAGCTGTGCTGCAAAATGAAGTGAGAAAAGCAGCAGGAACAGGCTTTGGCAGGCCTGGATTTGTTCATAATGAAACAAAGTTTCTAAATAATTTCAGTGCTGGTAACCTGCAAACTGTAACTCTAGCTATTCACTTCTGTGAGTGAATAGCACACATGAATGACCCAACAGACAAATTAATTCAGCTGCAATTGGGACACAAAAAAAAAGTGATGCCTTTATAAAATTTATTTATAAAATGTGTGTTCAGATACCTTGCAGACTTGCAAAATATGTCAGGTGATCTAACTGACATATTGCAAAATACGTCAGTTAGATCCGCCTGAACCATTTGTAAAGTCAGAAAACTGGAAGGAAATTAACCCCTGATAGATGAAGTGTGCTTATTTAATTATCCTAATATGAGAGAAAAAGCTATTATAAGTACTCAAAGGCATTGTACAACAAGAAGCATTTAGTCCTAAGTATTGGGTTTTTTAATCAACTTTACTAATGGAGTGTGTTGTTTCAATAAATTGGTTGCAAGCCAGTGTGCCATTAGGTTTGCCTTCATAGGCAGTCAATCTTTCTTCAGTGCTCTCATTCCATTGCTAGGCATATTCAGTAGACAGCCTTACTTAATGGTTTATTTCTTTTGATGGTAACAATTTATAATTGTTTCTTGCTTAACTACTGCTTACAGATTCAGCAGAATATTGGAGTGTTGACTTGAATATTAGCTGTGGCTTTGGCACTTTCTTTTTTTCCTGGATGGATTTTGGTCAGCATACATGGATAGTCTTATTTATGGAGATAATAGCTTTAACTTTGTTAAATTTCAGTTTCAGATTCAACTTCTGTAATAGCTCTTTGAGAGAAAAAGAGGACATAACCCTATTTCATGTTCAGAGGAATAAAAGTCTACCAGATTCTTACAATTGTGGAAAAAAATAGACAAGTGTTTATTGTAATTCTAGCTCCTTTCTTTGATCTTACTGAATAAAATTCAAGAGTCATTTCTCACACAAATAGTTTGCATAAGAAATTTACTTCCAAGCATTGGCCAAAATGTCAAATTACCAAATTTAGGGGTTTTAATCTTCTTTGTTAACTGATGGACTTTCTTACAGATGAGGTTCTAAATGCAGATTACATAGTCTTTCCACCAAAGAAAATTATAATTAGCCTATTCATAATTTTGTGCCAATCTGAAAGTGCTCCATCAACTCAAAATGCCAGTATATCTCATTGTTTATTTCAAGAAAGCAGTTGGTAAAAATGTTACTGAACAGCACTTAATAAACCATATATACTCTGTCCAGTTTATCCAGGTCGTGTATTATACCATCTATCCTTCCAGTGAAAATGTACTCTTCTCTTTAGGCTATTTGCATATGAAAGAATTTTGACTTTTGGTTTTGATTCTCTCTTTCTGCTAATATTCCAAAGTATAGTATTAAGTGAAATTATGCCTTATGTATATAATCATTCAAGAAACTCTGGACAGACATTTAAGGAAATGTTTCTTGGCACTTTCTGACCTCCTCCCCAAAACATTCCTGTTCCTATTGAGGGTTTTGGTGAAATGTCCTTAGAAAATAATGGATTCCAGGACAATACCTCAGCTTTTGACAAGAACTATCCAGTAAAAACATCATCCTGAGAATGAGGAAGCTTGTTCTCTCAAACTTACACCCCACCCTTTTCTGTTCACACTTGCTTTTGTGAGCTGCTTTAGGCAGAATTAGATTTCTGGAGACCAAAAGTTCTTAAATATTGCTGCCTTGTGCTCTCTCTCACACACATACACCCTGTAAGAATTAAGGGTCAGAGGCTGTTTCTCACAGTCCAGTTTAATAAGGCACATTAGGAGATTAGAAGCCACTGAGAATCAGAGGAGACAGGGCTGAGCATGTGAAGGTAGAATGAGTGATCCCAGAGCTGCATCAGAAAAATATTCACCTGACAATACCAAAGAGCACAGAAACCTTTTGTTTACTGGGTGCCTTTTAAGAACTCAGTGCTTCAGGCTTGATCACAACAGTGTATCTGAGCAGCAGTTTCCTCACACCCAGGGTACTCCTTATTTGCTCCACAGCTGGAGTCATCTAGTTATAACTTGGTGCTTTTTCTCTGACCCAGACACCTCTTTCCTGTTGAAATCCTTCATTTCACACCCACAGCCACTGGAACAACACTTCTTCCCAAGCTTCATATCTCACTTATCTATTCTATAGAGGGGACGACTTCCCCACACACATCCCCCTGTGTAAGGGTGGCTACTCTTATGGGTTTAGTTTATTGACAAACAAGAGAATTAGGAAAAAAAATCCTATAAGGAATAAGAAACTGGCCTTAAGACAAATAACAGCTTCTATTTGAAATAAAAAAGAATTAAGTAAAACTTCTAGCTGCCCAAAGATGATATAGCCTGACAAAATTTTTTACTTAATCAACTATATATACACCTGATTTTTATTCTTAACAAGGTAAACTGTATATAAGATAAGATATATATTAATCTGTTTGAGTTTACAGTAAAAAAATAGTCAGCACCTATGGACACTCAGCTGGGAGAAACACCTCTTGAAAAAGCAATACCTTGGCATGCACAGGATTCAGAATCTGACACTGCATTTTAAGTGCACAGCCCAAGGAACCCAGATGGTGAGATCTGTAGCCAGCAGATCCAGATTATACTAAATTCCTCATCTCTGATCTAACATACTGTGGTAGATGCTGAGATAGGAAATTGCTAATATGCATCATTAGCATTTCCAGACTGGTGCCTGTTGCCTGGGAGATGCTCTCACCTATTCTTGAGGTTGTGCAGAGATTTTGACAGCTGTAAAAGACTGTAGCACTGATCTTTTTTGCAAAAAAAAAAAAAAAACTTGAGGAAGGAATTGGAGGTCAGAAAGAGTTCAGGTCATTGAGTTCTTAAATCATTATCAGTGATAGTCGGAACAGAGAGTAATAGAAATATGTGAGGAGATTATGAAAAAAATTTTCCAAGGTAAAAACACGTGAGATACATCTCAGGTTAGAACAATAATTTTGTTGCCAACTTTAGCTCAGTGAAAATCAAAGTTATTAAGGCTCAGAGTTTTCTGATTTTTTTTAGTGTTCTGTTCTTATAAAATCAGTCATTTCCAATGGATCACGACACCAGTACAATTGGATGGTTTCTGAAGGACCTATCACATTTGTTTGGCTTCTGCCTTTGCAAATCACTAGCAGAGTAGCTAATGTGGATGACAACAGCCTGACCTACAATAGGCCTTCACAGAAAATAATCAGGGAAATGCTTGCTCCATTTGCTATATTTATGCCTCTTAAGGAGTTCCTTTCAATTTAAAAGTTTCCAAATGTGACAGATTCAAGCTTTAAACAATTCAGATGGTGTCTTTCTCTCTGCCAGATGGGGGTTTTCAGTAAAATTCCCAGTAATCAGTCTTTAATTTCCGTCCATCAACTAGTCTGGAAAAAAAAATCAGAATTTTTAACCATTCCATATTATCATGTTGAAAAGAAGTCCAAGCTTATGGTCTTGGTAACTCTAAGTGATAGACAGCTTATCAGTAGCACATCCAGGAACTTGTGGCATCAAGTATAAAATATTATTATACTTCATAGCATTTTAAATCTCATCACATCTTACCTCAGTTATAGATATTTGGATTGTCTTTTTCCCCTCTCCTTCATTTTTCTTTTTCTTCCAGAAAATTCAATATATTTGTATCACTTATGATCGATGATTATTACTGGGAAAAAAAGTTAACAATTAAGAAACTTGCATCTACATTGCACCTGTTGGTACTGGGGGAGCTAAGGCATTGAATTAAAAAATAAAGAAAATGTACTCTATGATATCCCAACACAGCTCTGTTTTAAATAGCCAAGAAACATTTGCACTGGGATGTTTGGAAAAAAAAATACAAATGATATGTTGTTTGGATCTTTTCATGCACCCTTACAACAGTGCTGGGTTAGACCTTGGAATTACTGAAACAAGGAGCAAAAACACAGGCACCTTCAGAGGAGGTGTCCCAGTTTTCCTGTGAATGTCAAATTAGTCATCTAAGAACCAGGTGTGTTTCAAGACAGCTGTCAGTGTTAGGGTGTGAAGAGTGCATGTAAAAGGCATTGAATGAGTCATGTTCTGAAGATGCTGGCTTTTCTCTTTGCCTCTCCTTGGACTACAGAATGTGCTCAGCCAAGAGTAAGCACCTAACACACAGAGAGGGTCATCTCTATGTGCATTGTAGCCTTGCTCTCACCAGGATGACTGATGGAAATAGACTACTTCATTCATTAACCAAAGCTACCTCTAAGCAGGCAGAGTTTTCCACTTGAGCCACCTCTTTTCCGCTCCATTTTATTTTGTAGAAAGCAACAGTTCAAGGAAATATTTTGCTGCACGATTTCTGTGCTCAGCAAAGCAAAGACATGTCTACATTGTAAAGAATTGCATATGCAATTAACTTATTCTAATTTCCCTGAGAAAAAGAAATAGATTACTTTGATAGAAACTAATTGTTATCTTCAGCAGGCTTACATATTTTGGTCATTCATTGTGTGTGCCTGTTGTTTTTTGCTGCTTCATGACCTTTGTGACATCAAAATACACTCTTTTGTCTTTTGGCCACATTAGCAATCCCAAAACTTATGTCTTGATCACAGGTTCCTATTGTTCATCAGCACCCCATGTTATACATTCCTCAGTAGAAAAAACCCACAGTCAAAACCCTTGTGGGAACAAAGTGCATGTCTTAATTTTAACTCATACAATGCATAGGCAACTACTCTTTCAACTGTAATTGTTAGGCCTGAACAAGCATCCATTGAAGACCTCTACATTGTTGGTACCCTGGTGAGATCACTTGGAAAGCCAGTGGTTAGTACTGCACAACAATATGCTAAAATGCCCAGAGGAATTAGGACGCTTTCTTAGCATTGCCTGTAAACTTTTCTTATTGGCTTGTCTTTTCTTGTATATGCCACTCATAATTAACTACAGCAAAAGAGGGCCCAGCAAGGAAAAGCAATTTATCTGAAAGCCCCTATTCTTTTCTCAAAATGTATGAAGGCTTATTTTGTACTTCCAGCTGGCCAGCATTTCCTTTTTGTTTGCTGAATAACGATCTGATTATCTCAAATAATAGAACAGCTTCTAGAGAAGCTCAAAGATGATATAAATTTGCACTCATCTTTGCTGTAGTAGCTTCTCTACTGGTAAGAAGTCACCACCCTTCCTGCCTAGAAGTGACAAACATGTATGAATACAGCATGAATAAGTGGATATTTCAGCAGCTATCTCACATGATGAAAAAAAAAAAAAAATTGGGAAGTTTGGGTCTTTGGCCAACAAAATAGTCAGTATGTGTTATCATCCATGTAATGCCATTTATGCTAGCATTCCTTCATCTGTAGGAATGTAATTTCTTTCTTCATCTGTTAGAGACAACTTGTTGGTTCCAGTTTCTTGAGGAGAGTTCTTAATGTTGTGGAAGATTCTGTATTTTTCCAGCTTCTGCACCAGGCAGAGTGTTTAACATGGTAATATTGTCTAAAAGAATCATGTATGCAACAAGTAAAACACATTAAAGAATCAAAAGGCTGTGTAAGAGACAAATATGCAGATCAAAAGCTCTTCCACAGAAATGATGATCCTTCAGAGCAAGTTTGAAAGGCCTGTGCATGGCTGATTTTCCACATGAACTTTTAGGAGCTGGTCAACACAGATGCTTTGCACTGGCCTGAGGAGGAATCCAAATGTTATATTTATGGCTGAGACTCAGGCTTGCAGGAATTTGTATTTTCCCCTTTATATTTTGCTTTTAAATGTTAGTAACAAGTTGCTTTCAAGAAAAGGACAAACACTCCCATAGACGCAAACATAAAAAGGCTACATCGCTCTCTCCTCTTAACCGCACCTTCCCCGAAGTGTCTAAATGTTTCATCTGGACTATTTTATCAGTGCCTTGTCCTCTATACCAAAAGTCAAAGACACATCAAGGCTGAACAAAAGTCCACTGAAGTCCTTTCAGTATCTTTCAGAAATCCTTTCAGTATCTTTAGTAAGCACTGGATGCAGCTGTAAACTTACAGGTTGTTGCCAAGAAGAGGTGTCTGCTGCCACTAGTTATATACTGAGGTTTGCATGTTTAAAAAACAAAAACAAAAACAAAAACAAAAAAAAAAAAAACCAACAACAAAAAAATTCTGTTTCCCAAGCAGCACACAGAGAAATAAAGGAAATTTTCAGAAAGGAAAGAAAAAATCCTGGAAAATAATAATTTTTGAAAATAGGAAGAATTTTTTAAAGCATTTCTTTGATTGCACTGATTCCTTGTCTTCCCAGTTTGTGCTTGCCAAATGTGGGAAATGCATACTCAAAGCTATTTTGAAGTTAAACAAACCAAAGGTGTTTGTAAATCTGCAAGCAGTTTCACCTCCTAAAGGTGCCCTAAAGTCAGCCAAAGCAAGGTTATTTAAACTGAATTTCAAGTGACTGTTTCTGGCTTAATATCTCCTAATTTTTAATGGTTCAGAGCAGTATTTTGGCAGAAATTATAAAACAATGGAAATAGACCTTTTATAGGGGAAAATGAGAAACACTTCTGAACTTTCACAGGACTGACAGTGAGCACTGCTTAAATACTGTCTGTTACAGAGGTTAAAAAGCTTCTTCTTATCTTTGGGCTTACAAAATTACCTGCATTATCTTGAATTTCTCCTAAGTGAATCATTCAAATGTCTTACATGTCATTAAAGGTAGGGGGAAATTGTTTAGTGAACTGTTAGCAGGTACAAAATGTTTGTTTTTCTTAAATAACATTCCCACATAAAGGATGTTTGGAGTGGCTGTTCCAGAAAGAAAACATTTAATTTTAAAAAAGCCAAGACCTTCAGCAAAGATGAAAAGAAGGTCAGTGATTAGCTGTGTGTTGAATGCAGTAGCTGTAACTGGCAAAGACAGAGCTCCAAACATCTAAGTGATGAAAGAAGATTTTTTTTTCCCAAGTCAAAGATTTAAGAGATTTTGCCATGCATATATTAAACAACATTTGTCATCTCTTTCTCATGGGCTACTAACCAGGTATCCTATCATCCTGGTTTATCTGCTGACTCAGACTGCCATTAATTCTTTTCAATTTAACTTCTTGGAGAAATTAATAGAGTGAGTTAATTATTTTAAACAAAATCCCAAAGTTGCTCATATCCTTACTCCATATAGGCCAAAGGTGTTGTCTTCCTTGTCCTCTCAAATAAGCCATGTAAGGGATGGTTATAAATCCAAATGCTGCATCCAAAGATGCAGTGTTATGGACACCTACCTTTTACACCTTTACTCTTATGTTGGTGATAGTGTAGGAGAAAAGACACTAATAGAAGCAAATTTCCCTCCTATCCATCACTGCAGGCTAATCTCATGCCTGCACATGCTGTCTTTGCTGTCTGTTAGACGTGGTAT